>NC_092780.1:57717081-58029268 GCF_047496795.1 Chiloscyllium punctatum
CTCAGTTGTTATTGACAATCTCATTTCCCTCGCACCAGAACCTGTTCCAGTGTTACAGAAACAGCAGAATGGTCAGCTACAGCTGGTCACCTGACTGAACACTGGACCTGAATGGTTCACTCTCCATAGATGCTGCCAGACCTACTGAAGTTTTCCAGCAATTTCTGATTTTGCTTCTGATGTTCCAGCATATGCAGATGTTTAGTTTTCCAAGACTCATCTTGTGTGTTGCAGAGGAGTTTATTGATGAAATTTAAGGGTTTTGAAAGTTGTACATTAGGTCACACATCAGCTATGATCATCAAGAATGGCAGAGCAGAGTTGAGGGGCTGAATGTTCCAATGAATGCTCCTGTTCCAATGAAAGTTATCCATCGGCAGCTTGTGGTAACATTTCCCCTCACTGTTCACCTCCATGTCGAACACACTGTTACTGACTGAACAAACCTCCTGTGTTTGAACTAAATTTGCTCATGTTCAGTGGCTCCCTCTCCTGCCACCTGGGTTAAACTCTCATCATGGAATGCTGTCTTGTGTTACTGCGGGAATGACCACAAGGTCTAATACTGGAGTCTGTATCCCCTGGGATCCACATTCACTGTCTATTTCCGTCTTCCTTTTTCATTCTGGCTATTGAGCTCACGGTTTCAATCCATTCTTCTGTCATGCTCTTCAACGTTCCCATGTGGGTGGGCTAGAGGCAGCTGGGATTTAATGAAGGGAAATGGGGATTAGGCGGAAGCATGAGGAGCGGTGACAGCAAAGACAGTTCTCGTTGTAAAGGCAGAGTTTCTCCATGACCCAGTGAGTGTCGAGGTACCTGAGTTTGTGGGGGCAGACATTCAATCAGGGATTTGGTAAGACACTCAGACATTGACCTGTCCATCTGATTGTTAACTCAGACAGATAGAAAGAAAGATGCACATTTATATAGCATGTTTGATTATCTGGGGCAATGAAACATGCTTCCAACCCAATGATTTCAACCACAAATCTCTGAAAACAGAGACACAAAGCTTTCTACTTGTACCAGGCTGTCTCTGAGCCGCCTCTTTTCTTGAGAAAAGCGTTTTGAGCTGTTTAGCCTTTCCTGGTGATTATAACCGCTTTGTTCCTGTAAGATTTGTGACTGAACCTTTATTTTCCTGTTCCTTGTGAGTGCTGAAAGTAGCAGAAAGAGTTCCTGACGAGTGAGGGGTTTTGGGTGGAGTATTTATATTTACAAATCCATTCCTACCCTCAAATACAGTGTGATGTATTTGAAATTGATGTAAGACTGAAGGGAAGGAGTGAGTGAGCACGCACAGAATCATATGTATCTGAGTTGAATGAACCTGGCATGAGGAAATCATGACAATAATCACAACTACTTAGAATCACAGAATCCAATGGGTGCAGAAAGAGTGTATTCGGCCCATCGAATCTGCAATGACCTGCTCACCCACCCTACCCCGATAACCCCACATTAACATGGCTAGCCCAACCCACATAAATTGCACACTGTGGCCATGTTAGCATGGCCAATCCAGTAACTTTACACATCTGTGGGAGGGTCACAAATTACACCCAAATGCTCGGAATTGTGGATGAAGGCTCACAAAAACTTGACTCTGACACAAATGCTCTGCTTTTCAAACTAAAATCTGGGGGAAACTGCAACCGGAAAGATTTCTGATTATCTCAGGAGGAAGAGATTTCAAAACTTGCGCCGTTGACCCAGGGAGTGCATTGAAAGTTACCGAGGTCTGGGAAACATCAGAAATGTAACAGGTTGTGAGCAAGGTGGGGGTAAGACAAGGACAAAAAGACAGTCTGTCACAGGAGAGATTAAACAGCAGAAATGGTACTCCCTCAAGGCCATGGGGAATGGAGTTAGGGCTGGGAAAGAAACAGGGAAACAAGGTGTGCAGCTGTCAAAGAAATACATTTAAAAAACAGATTATAAAAGCATAGAGGGCAGAGTTCACAGCCTGAAATTGTTGCTTTCAATGGTTATTACAAAAAGGTGTAAAGCCTGGGGAGTTCTATTTTACCCAACACATACAGGATGGGCCAAGTGGCCTCGATTTGTGCTGTAACTTGCTGATAACTTTTTTCTGACATTTGTAGTTCAAGTCTGATGACGCTAATTACTTTTCAAATTGGACTGGAGTTTAATATTCTGGAGAAATGTCTAATAAATCACATTGGTTACATTGTGCAGACCTTTGTCCATAACCCTGCATGTTCCAGCATTTCAGTTACATCCATGTCCTGCCGGTGGGACAGGACGTACAGGGATGGTGACGGTGGTGTCGAGGACATTGTAAGCTATGATTCTGTGCCTATGACTGTGTCAGGTTGTTGCTTGACTAGTCTTCATTCTCGCTCACCCAATAAGATGTTGGCAGGCTGAGACACGACAGTTGGAGCTCCTCTGCTCGCCAGTTCCTTTCCTTTCTGCTTTTTAAAAATTTCTTTCTCTCTCACTCTCCCCTTAGCAGACTCTGACACAAGTGTCTCAACATTGAATCATGAAAAAATTGAAAAAAACGTCTCTACAAGAAAACCATTGGAGGAAAATATATTATTCGCTGCATTTTTAAACAAAAACAATCCTGTTCAATAAACACTGTCTTATTTTTCCTTCAATTCTATCAAGTGAGCTATTATATTTTGTCCCTCATTTTACCGATCTTATTAAATATCCAATCAATTTCAGAGCATCATGCTGACAAAGTATTGAACCAATTTATCTGTTTAGGTTTTAACATTACTTACCAAGTCAGTACCATTACAATAATTGCATAATAATTGGTCTGGGTAACAAGTATACAGAGGTTCATAATTTAATTTATTGCCTGTTTGAAAAATGGTACAATACATCTTTTTTCAAGGATTCTAACAGTAATTATTAAGGCATTTGCATGACAATAATTAAAATATGCTTTACTTTAGTCTTGTTAACAACTACAGTGAAGGTTATATTTGAATTTAATATACAGTATACAGTAATATAAAAATCCATTTTATTTCTAATCAACACACCTACAAAAGAATCAATTATTTATGATGCATCACACACTGTTCAAAGTGACTTTTGTTCATTTGAATGATCTGTATACTCCCAGCCTTATAAATTTAGAAAAACCTCATTACTTTTCCCTGCAACAATTCTTGTTCATTTTTGCAGATAGCACAGTCAAATAGCAAGATGAAATTTATCATTATTCTTAAGTATGCTAATAGAGTTTTGAAACTTTATATGTTGCTAATATGTAATAATTGTTCATTTCAGCCCATAGAATATAGAACGGTATAGCTCAGTACAGGCCTTTTGGCCATGATGTTGTTCCAACCTATGATTCTACATTAAGATCAAACTAACCAACATGCCCTTCATTTACTATCATCCATGTGCCTATCCAAGAGTCGCTTAGATGTCCCTGATGGATCTGAATCTACTACCACCACTGCATTGCATTCCATGCACCCACCACTATCAATAAAGGAACTATCTCTGACATCTCTCCACAACTTCACCCATTCACCTTAAAATTATGCCACTTTGTGGGGAAAAGTATTTCATTATCCATTCTATCTGTGCCTCTCATCATCTTATACAAATCTAACAAGTAAACTCTTATCATTTTTCACTGCAATGATCAAAGCCCCTGCTCCCTCAACCTTTCTTCATAAGACATGCCTTACAGTCCAGGCAGCATCTTGATAAATCTCATTTGCACCTTCTCCAAAGCTTCCACATCCTATGTATAATGAGAACCAAATACAATATTCCACAAGTGTAGTCTCACCAAGGATCCAGAGAGCTGCAGCATAACCTCGTGGCTCTTAAACTGAATCTCCCGGCAAATGAAAGCCAACACAGCATACTAATAACCCTATCACCTTGGATGTCAGTTATGAGGGAGCATTGGACATGGAACATAAAATCGCTCTGTTCCTCCACATTGTCAAGAGTCCTGTACTTAATCTGGAAATATGCATTCAAATTTGCAATTCCAAACTGAATAACTTCACACTTTCCAAGGTTGAACTCCATCTGTCACTTCTCAGCCCAGCTCTGCATCCTGTCAATGTCTTCTAGCAACCTATAAAAGCCCTCCACAGTATTCACAACTCCACCAACCCTTGTGTCAATGGCAAACTTCCTAACCCACCCTTCCACTTCATCATTCAAGTCTTTTGTAAAAATCACAAAGAGCAGAGGTCCCAGAACTAATCCCTTCAGAAAACCATTGGTCACCGTGCTCCAAACTGAAAACTATCTATATAATCTCACCCTGTCTTCTATGGGCCAGCCAATTTATTCTCTAACAAGACAGGTTTCGCTGTATCCCATGCTTCATTACCTTCTAAATGAGCCTACCATGGGGAACGTTATCAAACACCTTGCTAAAATCCATATACACCACATCCACTACTCTGTCCTCACCAATGTGTTTGTAATAATTCAATAAGGCTTATGAGGCATAACCTGCCGCTCACAAAGCCATGCTGACCATCTCTAATCAATCAATGCTTGTCCAAATAATCATAAATCCTGTCTCTCAGAATCCTCTCCAATAATTTGTCCACAACTGATGTAAGACTGACTCATCGATGATTCCCAGAATTATCTCAATTGCCTTTCTTGAATAAGGGAATAACGTTTTCCACCTTCCAATCATCTGGTATGACTCCAGTGGACATTGGAGATGCAAAGATCATTGCCAAAACACAGTAATCCCTTGCCTCCCTTACCATAACAACTTAAGTTATATCCTTTCTGGCCAAGGGGACTTATCTCTCCCCATGATTTTTCAATATTTGCAGCACATTCTCAGTCTTAACATCGACCTGTTTGACCATATCAGCCTGTTTCAGGCTGTCTTCACAAAGAACAAGGTCCCACCTCACTCGTGAATACTGAAGCAAAGTACTCATTAAGGACCTCCCCACCTGCTCTGACTCCTGCACATGTTTGCTTCAGTGTAAGGGGTATGAATGTGGAATCATGTCTCAGCACTGAATTAATGTAAAGATATGGCAGTGTACAATTACTCGATTACTTTGAATATTGAACTGTATTTTAACTAAGAAAACACAGTTGAATTGATTTGATTATATTTCACTTCATTCCAGCATGTATTGTATTTCGAACCATAATAAGAGTTTCTTTTTTACATATATGAAACTTACTTAAAATTCATTGCACAGTTATGTACAGAAAATAGAATTACCATTTGCTTATTCCTTCCTTTTTCAATGACTGTTCATTTTCAAATTGTGGAAGCTGTACGTTGTTGAAAGGAAGGGAAATTGTCACATTGAATGACTGATGTATTTTTAAAATCAAAGTACAATGATCACGCAGTTTTGTCATTTTCTCTTTCAAAGAATTGTCATGAGATTCCTCTTCATTTAAGACTATCATTCATTTATTCTATTGTTATTGTAAAATATTGTTTAATTCCCAGTCCATTAAACACAGAAACTACCTAATTAATTCCCATTCAAATTACAAAAATAAACAGCTGAATAGTTTTCATTTGAGAAACCAGATTAAACATAATATTACAGTCCTGCCGTCCGGAGTGGGAACATTATGAAAGGAGCTTGTGGAGCTGTGGCAGTGTCTCTATTACTAGACCTGAGCAAAGGTTTCAAATCACACCTTCAACAGAAATATATCAAGAGCGGCACTGAATGTTGATTAGAGAGTAGCTAAGCACAGACTGAATTGCTTTTCAATCCAACATTAGATCTGCTTCTATCTATTATATCAATAATCACAAAATCTGACACTTACTTGTATCAGTTTACGAAGAAATATGTGTACAGGTATCCGCCACTTTTGGAAAGGTTGCTTTAGCCACTTTGCATTTACAAAAGACTTACATCTGCCCCTGATTTCTCTATCTGAAAGAAATCTGCAGAGGATTTTGACTTTTACAAAAAAAGGGGAGATGGTGCCCATATAAGTTAATGCTTCTTCGTTTTACGTATTTTCAGCTTATGTAAGGTTTCCTAATAACGCTCCACTTTCGGATTGTGGGGATACCTGCATCTAATTCTGTTGCTTATAAGTTCCTGGAGAATATTTGAAAATGTTGCAGAATTAAAGATCTAAGTAATGAGATTGATCTTTATTTTTGTTCCAAAGGGGCAAGTCCAAACAATTGAAATACATTAAACATTATTCTGTCGTGCTATAAATTTGAAATAAAATTGATACCTTCTTCAGTAAAATAACAAATGCTACCACCTATTACTTGTCAGTCAGCTGGTTAACTACTTTGTAATTAAATGTTATGATTCATCTAAATATTACTCTGTCCTTTAATCAAAGTGAATTTGTAATTGTTGTTCAATTTATGAATTGTCAGAAACTTGTTTTTTATCTTTCCATTCACCTGTTCATTTTGACCATAAGATTGAAATGCTTTGACAATATTGAAGTTTGTTCATTTAAAAATAAGATTTGCACATCTCTCACATATCTCACTTCTTGCATTATGAATCAAGAATGGTTCCTAGTGGAATTCTAGCAAATTCCAAACATTTGTTGACTTCAAATACCATCTTTAACACCCAATTATCAATCTGTTGTTAAGGTTTCAGCTGGTTACATTCAGAGAGATAAACTATTTGCAGGATTATTGAATTGAGAAAGAGATACAGACGGGCAAACATTTTTTGGAAGGAATTGCTGTTTCATTTAAATGTGTAGACTGTTCAAGAATTCTATATCGCGTTCCATTGGTTTTCTTGTCGAAAATGCAAATTTATAGTTCATGTGAATTTTAACGTGTTCTGTAGTTTGAGATTTGTATCAGATTTACAATTAACATTAACAGAAGCAATTAACATGAAAACTTTAATGAATAGAAAGCAAAGTAAATTAAATTGACAGAGGCAACTTTTAGTATTACCTCTGAATATTCAGTCAAATATTTCTAATGTCAAGAGTGTGGCACTGGAAAAGCACAACAGTTCGGGCAGCATTCAAGCAGAAGCAGAATCAACACTTTGGGCATAAGCCCTTCTTTGGGAAACTTTTCTGATGATGGCCTAATGCCCAAAAGGTTGATCCTCTAGCTCTTTGGTTGTGCATGCCATTTTCCAACGCCACACTCTTGGCTCTGATGTTCAGATTCAGCTTTCGTCCCTGTCTCCAAATATGTTTAATGAACGTGAACTAAAAAGTTTAGCATCAGCAATTGAACAAGTCCAAATTAACATATTTCTTGAAATATTTCTTGTGAAAACCTGTTTGAGAACATGCAACAAATCAGATCAAACAATATCTCTTGCTGTCAGAACCCTTGGCCATTCATAATAAAGAATAACATGCTTTGAGCAACCAGTATGGTGTATAACTACTGAACTGAAATACCAGAGGACAACGATTGCATTTATTGGAGGGAATGATAACCAGATCCTTAATGTCATACTAGTGTTTGATCTCAGGAACTGTAAGATATTTACTGTGATTATTCCACTGAACAGTAATTAAATGGTCATGAAGATCTTTGTGTGGCTTTCGGTGCAGTGTTTTGTTTGAGCATTGATTTCAGTAACATTGAGATATTTTACAAGATTGACAATTGACTGTTAAAGATAAGTTATAAAGGCAACATATTTAAAAAAAATAAATGTCAGTTTTGTTAAGCGAAACACAATTCTATGGTTACAGAATCCCTACTGTGTAGAAACAGTCAATTTGGGCCAACAAGTCTACACTGAACTTCCAAAGAATAATCCACTCAGAACCATTATGCTCTCAGATTACTGGACATTTACCTCTGACTAATGCACCTAACCTACACATCCCTGAACAAAACACGGCCAATTTTCCTAACTTGCACATCTTTGGTTTGTGGGAGAAAACCATAACATTGCAAATTCCACACACATGTGACCGAGGATGGAATCGAACTCTAATGCATAACACCATAAGATAGGAATGCTAACCACTCATCCACTGTTCTCAACAGTCAACCCCCATGCAAGAAGTGAGAGAAGTGAGAGATGTGAAAAGTCAAATTTCAAATGAACGCTCTCTGATATTGCCAAAGCATATCAATCTTACATTCAATATGAATAGGTGAATGGAAAACAAAAAATAAAACTCCCTGACAAATCAGGAATGAACAATAATTAGAAAATTACTATAGTCAAAGAACACAACAATGTTCACGTGAATTGCATTGTTTAACAATAAATTTGGGAATTAGCTAACTAATGAATAACAGGAAGTGACATTTGTTTATTTTACATATGAAGAAGTTGACTTGATTTTCATCTTTATAACACTACAGAATAGCCATGTATGTGCCTGAAATGTTTGAATTAAACTCTTTCCAACAAAAAAAATCACTATGATTGCATAGACTTCTTTATCTTTAAAACTGCAACATTCTCAAATACTTTCCAGGAATTTAGAATCAGCAGAATTAGCTAATTTGGTTTCTTGGGAACTCGAAGAGAATAAACAGCAGATTCTATGAATTAGTCATCCAATGTGATTATTCAGCTGAAGACAACATCCCTTCTTTGCAAAAATGCTCAAATTCGAAAAATTCAAAATGCATTGTCACTGTTTAATGAGACAATACAGAAATGTTAATCCTTTTTCATTTGACTTCACAAAACTCAGGAATTTTACATGATTTTGTTGCATGAAAAATATTTAAATGCTTATTGTAATTATAAATACAATAAGCATTTATATCGAAGTGAAATATATTGAAATGCATTCAACTATGTTTCCATGGGAAAAACAAGAATTAATATTAACAATAATTGAGAGATTGTACAGTACAATGTATTTACCTATTCATGTAAAGAGCTGTAATTCCACACTTCCGGCATGTACTGAATTGAATAATTATTAGGTATGAGCAACAACTGAATCATAAAATTCGATCAATGAATTTAGAAATAATGAGAAATCTCATTTTGCAATGTGACTGAGGAATATGTGCAAACAAACAGAAATTATTGCAGTGAAAAGTAATTGCATGTCTGTGAATTTAAAGTTTGTGATTATGGTGATCATTCAGATAAGCAAACATTAGACATTTACAATTAATGTTGGATGGGAAGTCAATGGATCCATTGTGGGATGCTTGACCTGAAAAAAAAAGGTTCATATTGCAGTGTTGGTACTCAGAAACAATTGGTTAAATTAAAGTGTGAATCTCACTTTACTTGTTCAAAAAACTTTCCGAAATAATTGTGCAATTATTATCATGACAATTAATTTATAATTAATGTTGTTAGATGAGCAATTAAAATTATTCACCATTTTAAAAACAATTTGCTGTGATGTTGATTGGATATTTATTAAAATTGGTAAATTGTGGAAGAAAATATAGTAATTAGCTTTATGAATTGAAGAAAAAGTGAGCCATTCAGTGATTATAGAACACTTTTTTTCTTTCTTTACTAAAAAATACAGGTAAAACAAGAAACATGAATTTAAATCAAATTGTTTCTTCATGGAGACATGTTATTCTAATTTAGATGATGTATATTATGAGTTTGGAAGAAAATTAATAGATGATGAAAGTGAGCGTGCAAGTGAACAAATGATGCAGTCATTGACATTTGGTACATAAAGGAATTATAATAAGTGTGTCATTATTGTACAATGATGAATAATGTTGTGATAGAAAAGACAAAAAATGTTCAAAGCTGTTCTTTTCTTACAATGAAATGAAACCAATAATCATTTTGCAGAGCACATGATTTGAAAAAAAGTCATTTAATGTGTTATATAAAATGAAGATTACTTCCATTTTGCAAAAATGGAGATTTCCACAAATTCAAAATTTATGTTTGCTGAATTATACTACAGAAATGGTTGTAATTTGAAATATCGCTTGCACACAAATTTAAAATAAGTAAACTTAAAGATTATTAGAATGACAAAACGTTTGTTGTTTGCATGATTGTATTACAGTCAATATCTGTGATAAAGTACAAGCATTGTTTTAAGCAACATATAACTTGGAAGATGCTTACTCATGTAGCAATCAGTTAATGAAGGGATCGTCCCCCGAGGCCAATCTCGCAAGGGAGATCCATGACACACTGTAACATATACAGTAAAAAGCAGCGCTTTTATGCACACCGAATGTGACGGCCCTCTTCTCCTCATCCAGACACCCAAACCAAACACATAATCGCAGATGGGCATCCTAATGGACATTCCCAGATTCTTATCATCTCATGTTTCCAGTAGTTTTCTTGAAGAGTCATGTCCAATTTTTAAATGTAACTTTTATCACAATAAATGCTTCGACATTTATTTCAGAATTAGGAAGAAAAGAATTAGGCCATGAATCTGACTATTACTGTGAACAAAAGATAGAGTCAATGACACTTGGTTTGGAAAGGAATTCTCATAATTGTGTGAGTATTTGTCACTGACGATTACCATGAAAGGAAAAGGAAAATTTTCAAAATCTCCAAGCAATTTTTTTCTTAAAATGAAATGAAATAAAATTTTCTTAAAATGAAATAAAAATTAAAAAATCATTTTAGAGGACACATGATTGAAAAAAGGAAACAATCATTTCATGTGACATTTGAGCTGAACACTAGTTCCCGTTTCCCCCATTGTATTTTTTACCAGAATTTAAAATTTAGTGTTAGTTGAACTAAAGAACTAATGGATATACCCCCATTGTTTTCTTGTATACCAAAAAAAATATAAAGCAATTTTATCATGAAAATGACATTGCTCAAAATGTAATCATTTCTCACACAATAAATATTTGTATTGAATTGAAATGTCATCACAGCTGCCGAAGTGTTTTTTCCCTGACAGGGAATGAAGACTCAGGAGGCAGGCTGAGCTCAGGCATGTGGAAGATGTTTACTCATGTCGCAATCAATTAATGAAGGGATCGTTCCCCGAGACCAATTCGGAAGGGAGATCCATGACACACTGTAACATGTACAGTAAAAAGCAGCATTTTTATACACATCTAATGTGACAGCCTTCTCCTCTTCATCCAGACACCCAAACAAAACACATAATCGCAGATGGGCATGCTAATGGGCAATCCCCAATTCTTATCATCTCATGTTGTTTAACAGATACTGTAATCTACAGATTCTGGATGAGTGGTGGTGGAAGAACACAATGAAGGGCTTTTGCCCGAAACGTCGATTTCGCTGCTCATTGGATGCTGCCTGAACTGCTGTGCTCTTCCAGCACCACTCATCCAGAATCTGGTTTCCAGCATCTGCAGTCATTGTTTTTACCTCGTTGTTTTTTACCACTATAATCTCCAGCCCTTGGGATCTTTCCACGCATCTCATTCATTCAGATTCCAAAGTTATTGCTACACTTCCTCGGGCCTCTCAGGATGCCTTATCTGGTGTGACATTTTGAATTCTATTATTTATTATATTTTAATTTACCAAAGTCAATTACTCCTCACATTGTTCACTGTCCTAATTATTTATGCACAAAGAAATACCAACGACAGTTAGTTTTAACTTACTGTAAGATTAGTAATATGACTTGTGTTATAAAGTTCGTTATATTGTGCTAAATTATACAGCTACTCTTATTGTCAGTACTTTATAATTAATGGGCAGTGAACATCAAAATTAGCTAACTTCACATCTATGTCTAAACGATTTTCTCTAATGCTTTTTAATAGGCATTGGTTACATGTGTTAGAAACAAAAACTCACTTATACATCAGCTGGAGACACAGCCATGGAAACAAGGACAATTTATTACAAACTTCCAAGTCTGGGCACCCCGCGAGCGTAACAAATAGTGCAAAGATATCAGTTATACAATCGTTTTTGTCCAGTTTGTGTGTTACAGGCTCACGCCTCTCTTTTCCCATTGGTCCTATCACAAGTCGGTTACCGCACTTGTTTTTCAATTCCCTTATCTATGTACCAAGCCGTTCCTAGATGTCTGCATTCTTTGTCTTGTTACTATAAGCTTTATTGTGAAAATACCCTTACTTCTACTTTTATGGTCAGCTACAATACTCCATAGTTATTTCCTAGCTTAAAACTATTTTCGTTAAAACTACTTCTTTAAAAGACCCCCAATATTCATTAAAGTCTTAGCCTTAGGTATATTACATGCTACAAGAATTCCATGACCGTTTGTATAATGTCTCACTCCTCCCCATCTACAGAAATTACAATCCACTAGCACTTACAACAACTACTTTTCTCTATCACCTGCAGAA
Source organism: Chiloscyllium punctatum (assembly GCF_047496795.1). Classification (NCBI taxonomy): domain Eukaryota; kingdom Metazoa; phylum Chordata; class Chondrichthyes; order Orectolobiformes; family Hemiscylliidae; genus Chiloscyllium; species Chiloscyllium punctatum. The sequence goes on from NC_092780.1 coordinate 57,729,296, forward strand.
AACTACATTTCCTATTTCCCACAATTCCCCCTTTTTTAAAAAATCTGCAGTTTCTGCACTTCCTAAGTCTCCTTTAATCCATTTTCTTATTTTCTGCCCTCTTATGCCTTTTGTCGATGAGGTTCACAATCGCACATTTTACATTTGTGTTTTTCGTCCCTCGAACTCTAGAAGCATCCTTTGACTTTTTCTTAGTTGCTTTTCACCTGCTGATTTTAAAAGCATCTGATGATTTATTTGGGTTCCTTCCCCAAGGCATGTCATCAATCAGCTCATTACCCATTTTAGGACATTGAACCCTATAACCAGACCCACTAATATCAATAATCCATAGATTGCTAGATTGACTAACCACCTTCCCCAACCAGTCAATCCCCAATTCCCCCATTCCCATCCTTTTTCGTTCTGGTACCGATTTCCGGCCTCCCTTATCTTGGCGATTTTGTCTCACACATATTTGGAGATATCAGTAATGTTAGAGGAGACCTCAGATACAACATTCCTCTCCAATTAGTGCACAGGTACCACCCTTCTCTGCTTGCTAGAATATAATCCAGAACCATCCTGTTCTGAAGAGTCATTAGCCTAGTGGCAATCATTTCGGTCGTTATGGCTGCCACTTAGGATTGGGTTTGGACCAATACATCAGCAGTATTATTGGCCAACTCTTCCAGGGAAGCTGCCAACTTTGTATTTCTACTCCTGCTCAAGCGGTCCCATACATGGGTATCAAAGTCCAGAGGAGGAGATCCCCTTTGGTTACTTCCCGAGTTACCCGCCTTCCTCCCTGTTTATTCCGAGGTATTTTTGGGGCTCCCTCTAACAGCCTCAAATGGGGAATTATATAGGCAAGGTAGCAGCAGCCATTCCAGCCTTTCTGGCTTTAAGGCAGTGTTTGATCAACATCATAATACGCATGTCTTGTTACACATTTGGTCACACAAATGTATTTTTCTCCGGGAATAAATGGATAGGCCTTCAGGCCATATACCCAATATGTACAATTTAATATTTGGGGAATGGTCGTGGCAGTGGCTTGACTGGTGTAGACACAAGATGATTTTCCTAATTGGAAGGGTGCTGTATCATTCTGATAACAGAAACAAATGGTACTGACTGCTCCTTTCAGTGAGCTTGCCACTCTGGAGAAGGGCAAGGCGCGTCCACTGGGCCCTTAACACGAGTTTGAATGGCTGTTTCAGTAGTCAGGAGGGTTAGGGATGGTCCCTCCCAGCTTGGGTGCAGTTTGGTATCTTTCCAGGTTTTGATCAGGACCCATTCACCCAGCTGTATTCGATGCATGGCGAAATCAAGTGGAGGTGTCTGGGTCAACAGACTCTTCTTCCTAAGGACAGACAAAAAAAAACCCGTGCATCACAATCTAATTCTTTAAGCTTTTATCAGTAAACTCTACAGTTGGTAATTACCCTTTTGCTTCTAGAGTGTTCCCCTTCTGATGCCCAGGTACGTGGACAATAGCTATTTCCTGGAGTAATTCCAAGTTTTTCAACACTTGTCCTATCAACTCTTCATGTATTAATTCCTTTCCCCGGCTATTGATTAGACCATGCTCTTGCCACATTTTACCGAAGGTATGGACCACCCCATAGGCATACTTAGAGTCAGTGTAAATTGTCCCATCCCGATTTTCTAATCGCTTTAAGGCCTGGTTTAAAGCATATAATTCGCACGTTTGGGCTGACCATGTATTAGGTCACTGGTCAGCCTCAAATGTGTGGTTTTCACTACCGTCTACTTCTGCATATCGATTATGTCTTCTTCCTTGTACTACTCTTGACGACCCGTCTATAAACAGCCTACCTCCTTCATGTAAGGGAATATCCTTTAAGTCTACTCTTGTTCTGGTCTGATACACGATAATATCTAAACTATCATGTTCTATTTCTTGTGTGTTTGGGGTTCTCTCTTTCACATGAAGGTGGCTGAGTTCAAACAAGCATCTGTCGTTAACACCAGGCCATCTCTCTCCATAAGGATAGCTTCATATCTTAAAATTCTTAAGTCTGTCAACCATCGTCCTGCCTTTTGATTTAACACTGTTCTGACTTGATGGGGAGTGCTAACAACTAGCGCTCCTCTGAAGGTTAGTTTGCGGCTCTCCTCTACTAGAATGGCAGTGGCCGCGACCGCCTGTATGCACTCAGGCCAACCTCTCGAGACAGGGTTTAAAATTTTGGACAGGAAGGCTATGGTTTGTTTCTTTCCTCCTGTTTTCGGGGTTAGCACTCCTACTGCTGGTCCATTATTTACTGCCTCAAAAGGTGGAAGGATTTCTCAAGGAAGGGGAGGTATAACACGTCGAACTTGTATCAAGCTTTGTTTTAATTCCTGTAACCCCTCCTTTTCTTCTTCTGTCCATTGTAGTTTTCCATGTTCAGATTCTGTCAATTTGTAATATCACCCCTTCGTTTTCTGGGTGCATGCTGCTATCCATAATCTGCAGTAGCCCACTAGCCCCAAGAACTTCCGTAATTCTCGTTTGGTGGTCGGAAGGGGCAGTTCTACTATCCTTTTAACCCTTTCGGGGCTAATGCACCTTGTGCCCTCATTAATAAGGTGTCCTAAGTATTTTACTTCTTTTTCTACATATTGTAACTTGTTCTTGGATACCTTTAGACCCTGTTTCCCTAGGAAATCTAACAGTCTATTGATAGCCTCGCTCACCTCATTTCTCTTTAGTCCAGATACAAGTAGATCATCCACATATTGTTACAGTATCATCCCCTTGGGTATTGTAAATTGTTCAAAGACTTGCTCCAATACTGGTCCAAATAAATTAGGTGATTCCGTGAATCCCTGGGGAAGTACCATCCAGCGGAACTGCTGTTTTGTACCCGTGTATGGATCCTCCCATTCGAAAGCAAACATGTCACGGCTTTCTGGGGCGAGAGGACAAGCCCAGAATGCATATTTTAAATCTATCACACGAAACCAGCGATGGTCACGTGATCTTTTACCGAACACATTTGTTTTTCATCACGAGGTGTTAACAGGGCCATTTTAAAAGTCACATCACGAATTTCTACCTCTATTTTTAGGCCTAATTTAATAATCTAATCTCTACCCAGTAGATTGCTCCCGAGGTCAGGGATATATAAGAACTGTCCTGTTATTTCTTCACTACTTCCCTTAATTAAAGTTGGCTCAAAAAGGGGTACTAAAACTGCTTCATTTTTTACTCCAAAAACCCTGATTCTTTGGTTAGTTAATTTAACGCCAGTCGGTCTAAAACTTAGGGATGACCGGGCCACTCCCGTATCTGCCAAAAATACTGTCTCCTCCCCTTTCGGTCCCACCTTTAGATTTACCAAGGGTTCCTGGTGGGTCTCAAAAGGAAGGAAACCTGACCCCCTATTCGTCCTCAAAAGTCATCAGGGAAACCGTTTCTTTTTCCATTTGGAGATCTGGACAATCTCATCTGAAATGTCCAACTTTGCTGCAAAAATAACATCCTACCTGTTGTCTCCCTTCCTTAATGTTTGGGTTTTGTTTTTCATATTTCCCCCTATTCTTCCTTTCATTCTCATATTCCTGCTGCCGTTTTGTTATTTCTTCTACTGCAACCACCATCATTCTGACTTTGTGTTTCTGCTTCTCGTCTTCCCTTTTTACATACACTTTCTGTGCCTCACATAACAGTTCTTCTATTGGTTTTTCACTCCATCCCTCTAATTTCTGTAATTTCTTTTGTATGTCTGGCCATGATTTAGTTACGAACTGGGCCTTTAAGAATCCCTGTACTACCGGATTATCGGGATCATTTCCCGAATACTCTCTTGTGGCCTCCTTGAGCCTTTGAAGAAATGCAGAAGGGGTTTCGTCCTTCTCTTGGCGTACTTCAAAGGCCTTAATAAAATTTGGTGGTCTAGGTACTGCCTCTTTAATTCTTAATATTACCATTTCTCTGCGTTCTCGCATTCGCCTCCCTACCGTCTCTGTCATTATTTTTCCAACATGGGTCAATATTTGAGAATTTATGTTAAACTTTTCATTTCCTTTTTAAAGACCCGAAATTCTCTGCTGGTTAAGGGAGTATTTACTTATCTGATTGTAGCTTCCCCAATCGGAACCTCTCTTACGGGACATAATTTTACATTTTCCATTATCTCTGCCCCTCCACTAAGTGTGGTAGCTCGAGTAATTCTGAGCACTCCTCCCCCCCCCACCCCGACCACCGCCCCCCCCCCCACCCCACCCCCACCCCAGGTTCTGCATCTTTTACCTCAGATTCCATTCCCCTTTTTAATTCTGGACACGGTTCTACTTCGGAAGCTGTAGGCTCGTTCCAGGGATTAGTATATGGGGGCGGCAAACACATTAAGGGATCCCATTGTGGCTTCCCTTTTTCATTCTTTTCTTTCGTTCTTTCCCTGATTCCTCCTTATTCATGGGACATAATTGTACTCCTGCACTCCCTATCCAACAAGCCGCCTAATCGGACTATTTTTGACTGTAGGTTAGTTTCGATTGACATATATATTAAAATCTTGACACAGCCAATCCTCATCGGACCCATACTTGGGCCAAAAAAAAATTACCAGGCGCCTTAATACTTTCTCTAGTCCAAATGAAAAAACAATATTTTATCATTGTAGTCTCACCTTTCTCCCGCATCCGGGAGTGGTGTTCCCAATTACCCAACATTCTCCCCAAAGACTGTTAGGTGGAATATATTTCCCTTTAACATTATTTACAGATCATTCGTTCCACAGGCAATTCCCCGTGCCTCCAATCATTGCAAATTGAATTAATCTTAACGAAGTCCGGTGTCACCTTCTTCCACACCCCCTTCAGGGTCCTGACCAGACACTGTACTCGTCCGATTCATCTGATCTTTTGTATGCTTTTTGAGAATTCAACTGTTAATATTTAATCACCAACAAACAAATGTGCATTCAAACCGGATCACAAAGGGTTAAACCTTCTTCTAGCTATACAGCTCTTCTCTCTCTCTCTCTCAAACACACACACACAGTATCTCACAGACACGAGCTTCTCACAACAAGTCTTCTAACTTTTTACTATTTTTCGAAACGTCTGGCCATAAGTTAATTACAAACTGCACCCTCAGCAGCCCTTCAGATGTAGCCCTTCTGACATGGGCTCTTTTTCCATTTACATATGCTTTCATTTAGATCTCGCCAATTCTCCCGTACTTCCCGTATGTTTCCCGACCACTTAAGATTGTTCCGACAACCAAGGCAATACTTTAAGATCACTTTACTTACCATGGTCTGTGCACAGAGTTACCTGGTCGCAGCCGGCTCCTAACCTGCGCAGCAATCCTCTGCAGCTTTTCATGGTCACTGCAAAAACACTCCAACTCTTTATGGTCACTGCAAAACCACTGAAGCTCTTTATGGCCACTGCAAAACTCCTCCTTGTTTCCAGGGTCTCCCAGTCCAGATTGTACTCGCCCAAACCGCAAACCGCAAACGAAGGAGTCGGAGATCGCCGAAATCGGCGAGGTGAACCTCCCCCATCGTCCCAAGAGTGTCGAGCGGTCTGAATTTTGGATCCCAGACAAGACCCCAAATTGTTAGAAACAAAACTCACTGATAAATCAGCCGGAGACAAAGCCATGGAAACAAGGACAATTTATTAAAAACTTGCAAGTTTGGGCGCCCCTGCTAGCCTGGCAACGAGTGCGAAGATATCAGTTATACAATCATTTTTATACAGTCTGTGTGTTGCAGGCTTACGCCTCCCTTTACCCATTGGTCCTATCACAAGTCAGTTACCTCACTTGTTTTTATCTTTCCTTATCTCAGTACAGGCTGTCCCGTGTCCTTGGATGTCTGGGTTCATTGTCTTGTTACTATAAGCTTTATAGTGAAAATACCCTTACTTTCTGCTACAACATTCCATAGTTATTTTCTTGCTTAAAACTATTTTCTTTAAAACTACTTCTTTAAAAGACCTTCTATATTCAGTAAAGTCTTAGACTTAAGCATAGCACATGCTACAAGAATTCCATGACCATTTGTATAATGTCTCAGCCCTCCCCCATCTACAGAAATTTCACTCCACTAGCACTTACAACAATTACATTTATATATCGCCTGCAGAAAACTACATTTCTTATTTCCCACATTGTGATAAAAGTTACGTTAATAAAATTGATATGACTCTTCAAGAAAACTACTGGAAGAAAGCATATAACTCTTGCATTGCCTGCATTTTTGAACAAAATCAATTTTTTTTCAATTGTTGCTGAATGATTTTTTTTTCCCATCATACAGCTAAGTTTTATGCTTTAAGTTTCAGTTTCTTCTTCTTAATGAATATCCAATCAACATCAAAGTGCTTTCAAAATGTTTAGTCAACGTATCTGTCAGGATTCTAAAAGCAATTATCAATTACAATAATTACACAGCAATTTAATTTAGACTTTTTAAAAATGCGATGTTTTTAAAATTTATTCATTATTTCTTATTGACAATGCTAATATATTAATACCTATTTGTTCAGGCCAATGAAATTAGAAAACAACCAATAACATCCCTTGCAAAATTCATTGTAAATATTTGATTTTTGCTCATTTGAATGTTAATAATTATCTCAGAGAGATAATTTGAAATTCAGAGAGCTCCAATTACCTTTCCCTGCAATATTACTCTTCATTTCGACATATTACTCAGTCTAATATCAAGATGAGATATCTCATTATACTTAAATTCACGAATATGATTTTTAAAATCCCTTTGTTGGGAATATATATTATATACAATAATTGTGCAATCCAGTAAGGGATATAACTGTGGAATTATGCTTCCATACTACTGCAAGGACATTGCAATGTGCAATCTCTCAATCATTGTGAATATTGTAATTATGTTTAGCTTGGAAACAATTTTAATTGATTTGATTATAATTTACTTCGATGCTGACATTTACTGTATATCCAATCACAATAGCAGTAGATTATTTGGAGGTAACATCGTTCATTCCAATAATCACAGTATCTGCTATATACTTTCTTCTGGTGACTAATAGCAAGATGTACCTAATTCCACTCAATCAATATTCCTCAGAAAATATTTAAGAATGTCGCAGTCATAAAGCGGAAATATACGAAGTCACGATAATCATTATTTTTTTCTTGTTCTGTAGATCTTAGATAAAACAACACATAGAATTTTATGTTCCAGTGCTATACATATGAGAAAAGATCAATTACTTCTTCAGGAAAATAAACAAATGTCATGTGCTCTTATTTATCAATTTTTAATTACTGGTCAGTTTATGAATTGTGTGAGATTTGTTTTTAGCTTTCCAGTCACCTATTTATATTGAATGTGACATTGAAATGGTGGGAAAATATCATGGTGTGTTCATTTGGAAGTTCAATTTGCATATCTCTCACTTACCCCATTAATTGCATGACGTTTAAGAATGTTTCACTCAGCAGTTCTCGTAAACATCGAAAACAGTCTGATTTTAAATCAGATCATTCGCACCCAATTATCGTTCTGTTCCTAATTCATGTAAATATCTCAGTTTTAACGAACCAATGTTCCCACCACACAATACACATAAAGCAACACAAAGACATTCATCACTATCTGATTATTGTTCAGTACAATAACCTGAGTAAGTACCTTATTGCTCCTGAAACCAATGACAACAGGAAGTATTTGTTTACTATTCCATGCAACAAGTGCAATTGATATCTTCTATTTCAGTTCAGTAGTTCAAGATGATTTATGATGCTTAAAACAATGCTTCTACTTTATCACGGATATTGACTGTAATACAAGCATGCAAACAACAAACGTTTCGTCATTCTAATAATCCTTAAGTCTACTTATTTTACATTTGTGTGCAAGAGATATTTCATATTACAACCATTTATGTTGTATAATTAAGCAAACCTAAGTTTTGAAATTGGGAAAGTCTCCATTTTTGCAAAATGGAAGTAGTTTTCAGTTTATATAACACATTAAATGACTGTTTTTTCCAAATCACGCGCTCTGCAAAATGGTTATTGGTTTCATTTAATTGTAAGAAAAGAACTGTTTTGAACATGTTGATTCTTTTTGTCTTTTCTATTCAAACATTATCCATCACTATACAATAATGAACAATTATTATAATTCCTTTATGTACCAAATGTCATTGACTGCATCATTTGTTCACTTTCATGCTCACTTTCATTATCTATTAAATTTCTTCCAAATTCTGACACAAATGTCTGAACTCTGATCATAATATTAATCATCTAAATTAAAATAACATGTCTCTATGATGAAACTATTTGATAGAAATTCATATTTCTTGTGTTACCTTCATTTTTTTAGTAAAGAAAGAAAAGTTCCATAATGACTGAATGGCTCACTTTTTCTTCAATTCATAAAGGTAGTTACTATATTTAATTCCACACTTTGCCAATTTTAATAAATATTAAATCCGCATAACAGCAGTGTGTTTTTGAAATATTGATTTATTTTAATTGCTCATATAACAACATTATCAAGTCATTGTCATGATAATAATTGCGCAATTATTTAAGAAAGTCTTTTGAACAAGTAAAGTGAGATTCTCATTTTAATTTAACCAATTGTTTCTGAGTGCCAACACTGTAATGTGAAACTTTATTTTCAGGTCCAGTTTCCCACCATGGACCCAAGGATTTCCCATTCAACATTATTTGTGAATGACTATTGTTTGCTTATTTGAATGATCTCTGTAATCACAGACTTTAAATTCACAGAGCTGCAATTACTGTTCATTGCAATAATTCCTGTTCATTTGCACATATTCCTCAGTCACATAGCACAACGAGATTTCTCATTATTTCTAAATTCGTTGATCGAATTTTATAATTCAGTTGTTGCTCATACCCAATAACTATTCCATCAAGTACGTGCTGTGAATGTGGAATTACGGCTCTTTAAATGAATAACTATTGTAGTGTGCAATCTCTCAATCATTGTTAATATTAATTCTTATTTTACCTGCAGAAACATAGTTGAATTAGTTTAAATATACTTCACTTCGATGCGAACATTTATTGTATTTCTAATCACAAGAAGATTCAAGTATTTTTCATACCACAAAATCATGTAACATTCCTACATTTTGTTAAGTCAAATGAAAAAGAATTAACATCACTGTATTGTCTCATTAAACAATGACAATGCATTTTGAATTTTTCGAATTTGAGCATTTTTGCAAAGAAGGGATGTTGTCTTCAGTTGAATAATGACATTGAATGACTAATTCACAGAATCTGCTGTTTATTCTCTTTGCGTTACCAAGCAACCAAATTAACTAATCTTGCTGGTTCTAAATTCATGGAAAGTATTTGATATTGTTGCAGTCTTAAAGATGAAGAAGTCAACGTGATTGTACTGATTTTTTTTACTGGAAAGAGCTTAATTCAAACATTTCAGGCACATAAATTGCTATTCTGCAGTATTACAAAGATGAAAAGCAAGTCAATTTCTTCATCAGTGAAAGAAATAAATGTCACTTCCCGTTATTCATTAGTTATCTAATTCCCAAATTTGTAATTAAACAATGCAATTCACCTGATTATTGTTGTGCTCTTTGATCATATTAATTTTTGAATTATTGTTCATTCATGATTTGTCAGGGATTTTTATTTTTTGTTTTCCAATCACGTATTCATATTCAATGTAAGATTGATACGCATTGACAAGAGCAGATTGTTCATTTGAAATTTGACTTTGCACGTCTCTCACTTATCTAATTTCTTGCATGGGGTTGGGCATTGCGAACAGTGGATCAGTGGTTAGCACTCGTGTCTTACAGTGTTATGCACTTGGGTTTGATTCCATCCTCGGCCACATGTTTGTGTGGAGTTCACATGTCCTGGTTTTCTCCCACAATCCAGATATGCAGGTCAGGTAAATTGGCCATGCTAAGCTTCACGTTCTGTTCAGGGATGTGTAGGTTATGTGCATTAGTCAGGGGGAAATGTCCAGTAATCTGAGAGCAGAATGGTGCTGAGTAGATTATTCTTGGAACGTCAGTGTAGACTTGTTGGGCCAAATGGCCTTTTTCCACACAGTCGGGATTCCATAAACTTAGAATTGTGTTTCGCTAAACAAAACTGACAATGTTTTTTAAATGTTGCCTTTAAAACTTATCTTTAACAGTCAATTGTCAATCTTGTAAAATATCTCAATGTTACTGAAATCAATGTTCATACAAAACACTACACATAAAGCCACACAAAGATCTTCATGACCATCTAATTACTGTTCAGTGGAATAATCACAGTAAAATTTTATTGTTCCTGAGATTCATCACCACTATCACAGTAAGGATCTGGTTATCATTCCCTCCAATAAATGCAATCGTTGTCCCTCTGGTATTTCAGTTCAGTAGTTATACACCATATTGGTTGTTCAAAGCATGGTTATTCTTTATTATGAATGGCCAAGGGTTCTGACAGTAAGAGATGTTGTTTGATCTGATTTGTTGCATGTTCTCAAACAGGTTTTCACTATAAATATTGTAAATAAATGTGTTAATTTGGTCTTGTTCAACTGCTGATGCGAACATTTTCAGTTCACCTTCATTAAATATATTTGGAGAAAGTGAGATAAGCTGTGGCATTGGAAAAGGGCAGGCATATTCAAAGAGCAGGAGTATCAACCTTTCGGGCATTAGGCCATCATCAGAAAAGATTCCTGATGAAGGGCTTGTGCCCAAAACGTTGATTCTACTTCTCCTCGAATGCTGCCTGACCTGCTGTACTATTCCAGCACCACGCTCTTGACATTAGAAATATTTGACTGAATATTCAGAAATAATACTAAAAGTTGCCTCTGTAAATTTAATTTACAGCGCTTTCTATTGACTGAATTTTTCATGTTAATTGCTCCTCTTTTTTTCTTAGACCTGCTACAAATTTCAAAATATAGAACACATTAAAATTCACATGAATTATAAATTTGATTTCTCGGAAAGAAAACCAGTGGAAGGCAATATAGAATTCTTGAACACTCTATACATTTGAATGGAAAAGCAATTCCTTCCAAAAAATGTTTGGACGTCTGTAACTTTCTTTCAATTCAATAATCCTGGAAATAGTTTATCATTGTCAGTTGATTTCTCTGAATGAGTACCTTAGCAATGTCAATGTAAACAGCTGAAAAATTAACAACAGATTGATAATTGGGTTTTAAAGATCTTATTTGAAGTCAACAAATGTTTGGAATTTACTCGAATTCCACCAGTAAACATTCTTGAATCATAATACAAGAAATGAGAAACGTGAGAGATGTGCAAACCTTATTTTTACATGAACAAACTCCAATATGTACAAAGCATTTCAATCTTACAGTCAAAATGAACAGGTGAATGGAAAAATAAAAAACAATTTTCTGACAATTCATAAATTGAACAACAATTACAAATTCACTTTGATCAAAGGACAGAGTAATATTTAGATGAATCAGAACATTTAGTTACAAAGTAGGAAATCAGCTGACTGATAAGTAATAGGAGGTAGCATTTGTTATTTTACTGAAGAAGATATCAACTTTATTTCAAATTTATAGCACGAGAGAATAATGTTTAATGTGTTTCAATTGTTTGGACTTGCCCCTTTGCAACAAAAAAAAATCTATCTCATTACTTAGACATCGTAATCTTTAATTCTGCAACATTTTCAAGTATTCTTCACGAACTTATGAGCGACAGAATTAGATACAGGTATCCCCACTATCCGAAAGTAGAGCGTTATTAGGAAACCTTACATAAGTTGAAAAGGCGTCAATCGAAGAAGCATTAATTTATATGGGAAACATCTCCCCTTTTCTCGTAAAAGTGAAAATCCTCTTCAGATTTCTTTCAGATATACAAAACAGGGACAGATGTAAGTCTTTTGTAAAAGCAAAGTGGCTAAAGCGAATTTTCCAACAACTATTTCTTGGTAACCTGACACAAATAAATATCAGATTTTGTGATTTTTGATATAATAGATAAAAGCAGATCTAATATTGAATTGAAAAGCAACTCCGTCTGTGCTTAAGTACTCTCTAATCAACATTCAGAGAAACTCTTAATATATTTCTGTTGAAGGTGCGATTTGAAACCTTCCCTCGGGTCTAATAATAGAGACACTACCACATCTCCACAAACTCCTTTCATAATGTTCCCACTCAGGACGGGCAGGACTGCAATATATTTAATGTGGTTACACAAATGAAAACTAGTCAGCTGTTTATTGTAGTAATTTGAATGGGAATTAATTAGGTAGTTTCTGTGTGTAATGGACTGGAAATTAAACAATATTTTACAATAACAATGGAATAAATAAATGATACTCTTAAATGAAGAGGAATCTCATGACAATTCTTTGAAAGATAAATTGACAAAACTGCATGATCATTGTACTTTGATTTAAAAATGCATCAGTCATTCAATGTGAATATTCTTTTGAAGACAATTTCTCTTCCTTTCAACAATGTACAACTTCCACAATTTCAAAATGAACAGTCATTGAAAAAGGAAGGAACAAGCAGATGGTGATTCTATTTTCTTTATATAAACGTGCGATTAATTTCCAATACGTTTCATATATGCAAAAAAGGAAACTCTTACAATACAATAAATGTTAGCATGAAGTGAAATATAATCAAATCAATTCAACTGTGTTTTCTCAGTTAAAATACAGTTCAATATTCAAAGTTCTCGAGTGATTGTACACTGCACTAACTTTACATTAATCCAGTGCTGAGACATAATTCCATATTTATACACCTAATAGTGAAGCAAACTTGCGCCAGGAGTCAGAGCAGGTAGTGAAGGTCCTTAACGACTACTTTGCTTCAGTATTCCCGAGTGAGTGGGACCTTGTTCCATGTGAGGACAGTGTGAAACAGGCTGATATGCTCGAACCAGTCAATGTTAAGACGGAGAATGTGCTGAAAATATTGAAAAATCATGGGGATAGATAAGTCCCCTGGTACAGAAAGGATATAACGTAGGTTGTTATGGGAAATGAGGCAAGGGAGTACTGAGTTTTGGCAATGATCTTTGCATCTCCAATGTCCACTGGAGTCATACAAGAAGATTGGAGGGTGGCAAACGTTGTTCCCTTATTCAAGAAAGTCAATTGAGATAATCCTGTGAATCATCGATGAGTCAGTCTTACACCAGTTGTGGACAAATTATTGGAGAGTATTCTGAGAGACAGAATTTATGATTATTTGGAAACGCATCGATTGATTAGAGATGGTCAGCATGGCTTTGTGAGCGGCAGGTTATGCCTCATAATGCTTATTGAATTATTTGAGGATGTGACAAACACATTGGTGAGGGCAGAGCAGTGAATGTGGTGTATATGGATTTTAGCAAGGTGTTTGATTAGGTTCCCCATGATAGGCTCATTTAGAAAGTAATGAGGCATGGGATACAGGGAAACTTGCCTGGTTTGATAATAAATTGGATGGCCCATAGAAGACAGGATGAGATTATATAGATAGTTTTCAGCTTGGAGCACAGTGATCAGCCGTATTCTGAAGGGATTAGTTCTGCGACCTCTGCTCTTTGTGATTTTTATAATTGACTTGGTTGAGGAAGTGGAAGGGTGGGTTAGGATGTTTGCCAATGACACGAGGGTTGGTGGAGTGGTCGATAGTGTGGCGGGCTTTTGTAGGTTGCAAGAGGACATTGGCAGAGCTGGGCTGAGAAGTGCCAGATGGAGTTCAACCTGGGAAAGTGTGAAGTTATTCACTTTGGAATTTCAAATTTGAATGCATATTTTAGGATTAAATGCAGGATTCTTGACAATGTGGAGGAACACAGGGATCGTGGGGTGCACACCCATTCATCCCTCTTAGCTGACATCCAAGGTGATAGGGTTTTTAACACGGTGCATGGTTTGATGGCTTTCATTATCAAGGAGATTGAGTTTAAGAACCACGAGGTTATGCTGCAGCTCTATGGATCCCTCGTGAGCCTACACTTGGAATATCGTGTTTGATTCTGATCACCTCATTATACATAGGATGTGGAAGCTTTAGAGAAGGGGCAGAAGAGATTTCCCAAGATGCTGTCTGGTCTGGAAGGCATGTTTTATGAAGAAAGTTTAAGGGAGCTGGGGCTTTGGTCATTGCAGTGAAAGAAGATGAGAGTTTACTTGATAAATTTGTACAAGATGATGAGAGGCATAGCCAGAGTGGATAATGAAAGACTTTTCCCCACAAAGTGGCATAATTTTAAGGTGAATGGGGGAAGTTGTGGGGAGATGTCAGAGATAGTTTCTTTATAGATAGTGGTGGGTGTGTGGAATGCACTGCCAGTGGTGCTAGTAGATTCAGATCCATCAGGGATATCTAAGCGACTCTTGGATAGGCACATGGATGATAGTAAATGAAGGACATGTTGGTTAGTTTGATCTTAGAGTAGGATAAAAGTTCGGAACAACATCTTGGCCAAAGGGCCTGTACTCTGCTGTACTTTTCTATATTCTATGAACTGAAATGAACAATTATTATATATTAGAAATATATAAATTTTCAAAATTCTTAAAGCATACTTAAGAATATTGATACATTTCATCCTGCTATTTGACTGTGCTATCTACAAAAATGAACAGGAATTGTTGCAGGGAAAAGTAATTAGGTTTTTCTAAATTTATAAGGCTGGGATAACACAGATAATTCAAATGAGCAAAAGTCATATTTTTAACAGTGAGTAATGCATCAGAAATAATGGATTATTTTGTAGGTGTGTTGGAAATAAAATGGATTTTTATATGACTGTATAGGTACTACAAAAGATTGGATTAAATTCAAATATAAACTTCACTCTAGTTGTTAGCAAGACTAAACTAAAGCATATTATAATTATTGTTATGAAAATGCTTTAATAATTACTGTTAGAATCCTGAAAAAAAATAGATTGTACCATTTTTCAAACAATCAATAAAGTAAATTGTGAGCCTCAGTATACTTGTTACCAAGACCAATTATTATGCAATTATTGTAATGGTAATTAATTGAAAACTAATGCTAAAACCTAAACAGATAAATTGGTTCAATACTTTGTCAGCATGTTGCTCTGAAATTGATTAAATATTTATTAAGATTGGTGAGCTGAGGGACAAAATATAATAGCTCGCATAATAGAATTGAAGGAAGAAATGAGACAGTGTTTATTGAACAGAATTGTTTTTGTTTAAAAATGTAGTTGATTCAAGAATAATATATTTTCCTCCATTGATTTTCTTGTACAGACATGTTTTTATTTCAAAACTTTTGTTATGATTCAATGTTGAGACACTTGTGTCAGAGTCTGCAAAGGGGAGAGTGAGAGAGAAAGAAATTTTTAAAAAGCAGAAAGGAAAGGAAATGGCGAGCAGAGGAGCTCCAAATGTAGTGTCTAACCCTGTCAACATCTTATTGGGTGAGTGAGAATGCAGACTAGTCAAGCAACAACCTGACACAGTCATAGGCACAGAATCATGGCTTACAATGTCCAAGACACCACCGTCACCATCCCTGTACGTCCTGTCCCACTGGTAGGGACATGGATGTCACTGAAATGCTGGAACATGCAGGGTTATGGACAAAGGTCTTCAGAATGCTATCAATGTGATTTATTTGACATTTCTCCAGAATATTAAACTCTAGTACAATTTGAAAAGTTATTAGTGTCATCAGACTTGAACTGCAAATGTCAGAAAAAAACCAGCATGCTACAACACAGATCGAGGCCACTTGGTCCATCCTGTATGTGTTGGCTGAAATAGAACTCCCCAGACATTACAGCTTTTTGTACTCACCATTGAAAGCAACAATTTCAGACTGTGAACTCTGCCCTCTATGTATTTATAATCTGTTTTTAACATATTTCTTTGTCAGCTGCACACCTTGTTTCCTTGTTTCTTTCCCAGCCCTAACTCCATTCCCCATGGCCTTGAGGGAGTACCATTTTTGCTGTTTATTCTCTCCTGTGACAGACTGTCTTTTTGTCCTTGTCTCACCCCCACCTTGCTCACAACCTGTTACATTTCTGATGGTTCCCAGACCTCGGTAACTTTCACTGTGCCTCCTGGGTCAACGGCGCAAGTTTTGAATTCTCTTCCTCCTGAGATAATCAGAAATCTTTCCGGTTGCAGTTTCCCCCAGATTTTAGTTTGAAAAGCAGAGCATTTGTGTCAGAGTCAAGTTTTTGTGAGCCTTCATACACAATTCCGAGCATTTGGTTGTAATTTGTGACCCTCCCACAGATGTGTAACGTTACTGGATTGGCCATGCTAACATGGCGGCAGTTTGCAATTTAGGTGGGTTGGGCTAACCATGGTTAATGTGGGGTGATGGGGGTAGGGTGGGTGAGCAGGTCATTGTAGACTCGATGGGCCGAATACACTCTTTCTGCACCCATTGGATTCTATGATTCTAACTCGTTGTGATCGTTGTCCCATTTTCCTCATGCCAGGTTCATTCAACTCAGATACATATGATTCTGTGGGTGCTCACTCACTCCTTCCATTCAGTTTTACATCAATTTCACACTGTATGTGAGGGTGGGAATGGATTTGTAAATATAAATACTCCAACCAAAACCCCTCACAGGTCAGGAACTGTTTCTGCTACTTTCATCACTCACAAGGAACAGGAAAATAAAGGATCAGTCATAAATCTTACAGGAACAAAGCGGTTATAATCACCAGGAAAGGCTGAACATCTCAAAACGCTTTTCTCACGAAAAAAGGAGGCTCAGATACAACCTGGTACAAGTAGAATGCTTTGTGTCTGTGTTTTCAGAGATTTGTGGTTGAAATCATTGGTTTGGAAGCATGTTTCATTGCCCCAGATCATCAAAGGTGTTATCGAAATGTGCATCTTTCTTTCTATCTGTCTGAATTAACAATCAGATGGACAGGTCAATGTCTGAGTGTCTTACCAAATCCCTGATTGAATGTCTTCCCCCGCAAACTCAGGTGCCTCGACACTCACTGGGTCACGGAGAAACTCTGCCTTTTCAACAAGAACTGTCTTTGCTGTCAGCTCTCCTCGTGCTTCCGCCTAATCCCCACTTCCCTTCATTAAATCCCAGCTGCCTCTAATCCACCCACATGGGCACGTTGAAAAGCATGACAGGAGAATGGATTGAAGCCGAGAGTTCAATAGCCAGAATGAAAGAGGAAGAAGGAAATAAACGGTGATTGTGGATCCCAGGGGATACAGACTCCAGGATTAGTCCTTACGGGCATTCCCGCAGTAATACAAGACAGCATTCCATGATGAGAGTTTAACCCAGGTGGCAGGAGAGTGAGCGCTGAACATGAGCAGGTTTAGTTCAAACACAGGAGGTTTGTTCAGTCAGTAACAGTGTGTTCGACATGGAGGTGAGCAGTGAGGGGATAACAACTGCCGATGGATAACTTTCATTGGAACAGGAGGAGGCCATTCAGCCCCTCAACTCTGCTCTGCAATTCATGATGATTATAGCTGATGTGTGACCTAACGTACAACTTTCAAAACCCTCTAATTTCATCAATAAACTCGTCTGTAACAGACAAGATGAGTATTGGAAAACTAAACATCTGCATATGCTGGGACATCAGAAGCAAAATCAGAAATTGCTGGAAAACTTCAGTAGGTCTGGCAGCATCTGTGGAGAGTGAAACGTTCGTGTCCAGTGATCAGTCAGTTGACCAGCTGTAGCTGACCATTCTACTGTTTCTGTCACACTCTGGAACAGATTGTGTTGCGGGGGAATGAGATTGTCAATAACAACTGAGAAAACAGGAGGACGTACTCAATCAGAATTCGGAATTCACTTGCCCCTCCCAGCAGGATACAAACCGACACAGTCAGACTGCGGAGAGGCCGCTCAGCTGCCCCACGTATGGGAAGGGATTTACTCGATCTTACAATCTGCTGAGACACCAGAGATGGCACAGTGGATTTAGACCCTTCACCAGATCCATGTGTAAGAATGGATTCATTCAAATCTCTCATCAGTGGAGACATTAGTGCATTCCCACCAGGGAGAGGCCATTCACCTGCTCAGTGTTGGAAAGCATTCACTCAGTCCTCTGACCTGCTTAAACACCAGCGAGCTCACTCTGGGGAAAGGTCATTCACTTGTTCCCAGTGTGGGAGGAGATTCACTCAAGTGCAGCACCTGCGGAGTCCCCAGTGAGCCCAAATTGGGGGAGAGGCCATTCAGATGGATGTGGGGGTGAGAGGGGATTCAGTGATTCATCCTGCCCCACTGAGACCCCAGTGAGCCCACACAGGGGAGAGCTCATTCAGATGCTCAGTGTGGGAGAAGGGATTCAGTGATTCATCCTGCTTCCGAGAATCCAGCGGGTTCATTCTGAGTAGGAGCTGTTCACCCCTCTGTGTGACAAGGGATTTGCTGCGTCTTCAACACGATTGAGAGCCCAGTGAGTGCTCACAGGGACGTGGTCATCCACCTGCTCCGTGTGGACTGCAGGACTCTGATTCTGATATTACTGTACATCAGAGTCAGGAGTGGACCTTGTACATGATGACACTGTTGGAGGATTGATGTTGTTGTTGTTAAACACATTAACTGGGCTGGAGGTGTATGAACATACATTGCCACTTTCTGAACCTCAGAATGTCTCTCTGGGCTATAAGTCTCTGCAAACCGCAATGTGACAATAAACAGGGATCATCTGTTTTGATTTAAATTGTGATTGTAGCATGGCTGCTTCACAGCATCAGGTACAAGGTTGGAGTCCAGCGTTGGACAACGGCCTGTGTGGTGTTCCCACATTCTCCCCATCATAGTGTGGGTTCCCTCCAGGTGCTCTGATTTCCTCCCACAACCAGAGATGTGCAGGTCAGGTGGATCAGTCGTGCTAAATTGTCCACAGCATCCAGGATTGTGCAGACGAGGTGGATCAGCCTTAGGGAATGCAGTGTTACCGTGAGAGTGCTGTGGGCGTGATGTTCTTCAGATGGTCGGTGGGGTTTGATGGGCCAATGCTCCACTTCCACAGTGTAGGGATTTTATTCTATGATTGAGGATAATGGCTACACGGCAGGGTGTCTTGGAGAAGGAGCCTGTCGTGTGAATCAATGCTCTCGATGCTTTTAGATAGAGGTGGGCACCGCAGGGGATACAGTTCTTTATCTCCACCGCTGCCCCCTCCCCACAACTCTACTTTGATTTAGTCCCTTCTCACTCTGTCACTTGTAACTGTTTGCTTGGCCCGTAATGGGCTTTGTTTGGAAATATTCAGTTGGTTACACAACTGGTTTACTGCTGGTGATTGTATGTCTAGATTAGAGTGGTGCTGGAAAAGCACAGCAGGTCAGGCAGGATCGGAGGAGCTGGAAAACCAATGTTTTGGCAAAAGCCCTTTTCCAGCACCACCCTAATCTAGACTCTGGTTTCCAGCATCTGCAGTCCTCACTTTTGCACTGCTGGTGATTTTATGTTTACCAAATGCAAAATTGCGTAATGATGATTTTGATGGCGGGAAGGTTGCTGTGATCACATTTCTGGGTTGGAAAAATGAGGAAAAAGAACGCTTCACAGCTCACAGAACGAGAACTGAAAAGCTGTTAAATCAAACCAAAGGTTCAGACAGGGAGTGAATATTTCCCTGGAGTTTGAGTAGCTGGAAAGTGATGGTGTCTGGGAATAGACAGGATTTTGTATTACAAAGGTTGAAAGCTTTAAAACTGTTATATTTAGACATTCCAAATTATTTTCTTTAATTTTATTTGCTGTGCAAAAAGGTTTTACAACATTTTAAAGCCAAAATTTACAAACCTTGTGTTAAAGATAAATGTTAAATAAAATCCATCAAACCATTCCTCAATGAAAACAGTTGTGGAAGTGCAATCTCCTGGAGAATCACTGCCCTGCCTACTTCTTCCTACCCGTGCTCCATGGCTATATACATACCTGGGAGATAGCAGCAGGAGGAGACCATTCAGCCTTTCAATCCTGCTCCACCATTCAGTGGGAAACAGCTGACCATCCAGCTCTGTCTCCTGTTTCTGCTGTGTTCCAATCCCCTTTCATGACTTTACCTTGAAGAACTATATCTAAGTCCTCCTTTGGCTTCTCTGCCTTTTGTTCCAGTGATGTTGCTGTGTTGCTCTGTAGGTGTAGGCAGGGTAAATGTGATGGTGCTGCTTCATGGAGGATGCACTCAGCATCCCTCATCATCCTGCAGTAACATCAACTGGGTTTCAGCAACTAGAGAATAGAAACCATTTCCAGGATGTGGGCATCACTGGCTCAGCCAGCATTTATTCCTCATCTCTAGTTACCCTTTAGAAGATGGTAGTGAGCTGCTGTCTTGAACCATTCGGAATCCATTTGGTGCAGATAGACCAACAATGCTGGGAGAGAAAGTGTGGCAAGATTTTGGCCGAGTAATTCTCTATCTTTGGTTCTTCAAATGCTGGTTAACTTAATCACAATCTGCACATAATTTTGAGATTTCATCCTGCAAATCTTCACTATCTAGCACTCCGTATAAAAGGAATATGTATATATTAGAAATTCAGAACGGACAATTCTCGTTTCTCTGGAATATCTTTTTCCCCTTTCTTCCCCCAAAGCTGTAAGCCTCCAGCCCACTTACTCTCTCCCACCATTCTGACTCTGCTACCCCCTAATGTACACCCTCCCCATTCTCATAGCATTACTGATAAACAGATCCATGCCACCACTTCCTGTCACTGGTTAGACTCTGCACCCTTTCTGGGTTCACTTCCTTTCCCTTCAGTTGCTGCAAGTCAATAATGTAACAGCAGAATGAAACAAAAGGAAACAAAAGGGAGGTGGCAGATCCTGGAGAGAAGAGGAATTTTCAGTCTGGGAGAATGGGTCAGATTCTTCCTTGTTTCCCATTGGTAAATTTCCTGTGTTATGACAAGTTGCGAATGGAACTTGGTCCCATCTGGGCGTAGTGACAATTTAACCCACCCCCCCTCCCCAACTGATCAATACATAGGCAGATGTGTCCCTTCTCCAGCCAATCACAGTGTGAAATGCTTTCCGCTAGTTAACCCAAAGAACATGCTCCAAAAGCCGCCGACATTCTGTACGTGTACAGTGCTGGGATTCCCCACACACGTGTGGACCTTGCCTCAGGGACTGTGGGAGTTGTATTCCCCACGGAAGCTCTGGAGACCTGTCCCTGGAAAGTGAAAGAAAGTGTGGGCTGGAGGGTGTTGTGTATAGGATATCTCTTCAGACACACAGGACATGTGGGCTGTCACGGAGATTTACTGAGACATCCGCTTAGACACCCCGATTTCTGACGTGAGGAATATACATTCAGCCAATTGCGGGGTGGGGAGGTTAATAATGGGCAGCAGATTTTAAGCAGAGGTGGCTCAGTGGCGAGCACTGCTGCCTTACAGCGTCAGGTACCCGGGTTTGATTCCAGCGTTAGGCAACTGTGTGGAATTTACACATTCTCCCCATGTCTGCAGGGTTTTTTTTTGTTCAGTGCTCCAGTTCCCTCCCACAGTCCAAAGATGTGCAGGTTAGGTGGATTGGTCATGCCAAATTACCCACAGGGTCCATGCATGAGCCGGTTAGGTAATTAACAACGGGAAATGCAGGGTTGCAGGGAATGGGAGAGACTGAATGGGATGCTCATCATAGGGTTGGTATGGAATCGATGGATGAATACCCTGTTTCTGCACTATAGGGACTCTATTCTATTCTCATGAAGAAGAATGTACCTATCTCAATGTGTTCTGAATCTGTGGAATTTCCTACTCAAAATGCAGTGGATGCCAGAATAATGAGCAAATTTAATGAATAGATACAGATGTTGAATTTGCAATGAGTTAACAGCAGGTGGGAAAATCCAGCTGACACCGAGGTGAGCTCAGTCATCATGGTATTAAATGGTGGAGCTGGTTCGAAGGGCTGCATTCCGTCTCCTGTGCCCAGTGCTTATCTTCTTACAGTAACAACTGGAATCCAAAACTCACCACCTTCACCAAAGGAGATTTCTGCAGGATAGTCAGGTCGATGAGCGTTCCAAACTTAGATAGTGAGGAAGCGTGTAGGAGATAATGATTTTGCAGTTTTAAACTGAGGGGAGACAGTGATTTATGGTTTTAGACTGTGTAGGACATTCACACCGTCCAGAATACTCTCTTGTGAATATCTATCCTGTACTTTTTCACAAAGCCAAGGTCTCTGACAATGAAAACCAAAACCAGGTAACTTCATCTCTCCTCGTAATCTGATAAAAGACTTGTGATAAGTCTGGTTAAATTTAGAATACAGTTGGAAAGCAGGAAGAATAAATCCAATCCCGAGATCCTGTGCTTAAACAAAGGAGACTACAATAGGATGAGGCAGGAGTTGGCTAATATAGACTGAAAGCAAAGACTTTAAGGTGGGACAGTTGACAGACAGTGGAGGTATATCAAAGAATTTTTCAAACTGCTCAGCAAAAGTATATATCAGTGAAAAGGAAGGACTGTAGGAAAAGGAGTAATCTGCCGTGGGTGGCTAAGGAAATAAGGGAGTCTATCAAAATGAAATAGAAGGCATACAAATTGGCAAAGACCAAGGAGAAATTCGGAGATTGGAAAAACTTCAAAGATCAACAGAATCCTAGATGGGATTGGGGATAAAAAGTGATGAGTAGCTATCCCCAGGGACAGAATAGCAGTTTACGCTGCTAGAGAGGAACCTATTGTGTGGGAAACATATGGCCTCTGTAATTGTTGAAGCACTTAACTGTTACCATAGAGATAATCCTGATCAAGTTAAAAATCAGAGCACACCCCAAAATCTTGTACTGCCAAATAAACCTGTTGGACTATAACCTGGTGATGTGTGGTTTTTAACTTTGTCCACCCCACCCCAACTCCGGCTCTTGCACATCAGAATCCCGATAGAAAGCCCCACTGAAACTGAAGCGCCTATCAGATACTTGAGGGAGCCATGGGGGCGTGGGGGGAGGGGTGTGTGGTTTAACCACAAATTGCTGAACTGAACTAGAGTTTTGAACTGCTGTTGCCAGGGAGATAATATTGAGAGACAGTCTGTATTCAAAGTCACAAACCACAAAAGGTAGAAGTATGGGAGCATACACCAGACAGGCGGGGAGTTACTTGATGCTGCCTGAAGGCGTTTTGCATGTACACTATCCAGGTAACTGCCATGTTTCATCAGTAAAGACTCAAAGAAGACCTCTTGGAGTTCTGTACCTAGTTATTCCCATCCAGCAGGGTTCAGGAATATGAGTACACAGCGGTCAGTCTTTACAGTGGAGAACACGGAAAACATGCCAGTAATTGATAAGGAAACTAAGGAAGGTGAGGACTTTGAAACGATCATAATCATGAAATAGTTAGAGCTGGGCAAGTTAATGGAGCTAAAGGTACACAAGTCTCATTGCCCTTATGGAATACATCCCAGGATACCAACAGACTTAGTGGGAGAAATAGTAAATACACTTAGAGTTGTAGAATCCTACAGCAGAGACAGGCCCTTTGGCCCAAACTGGCTCATGCCGACCAGAATGTCCACCCACGTTAACTCCATTTCCTTGCACTTGGTCCATCTGCTTCTGACCCTTTGCTATCCATGTATTTGTCCAAATGCCTTTTACATGTTGTTAATATACCCACCTCAATCACTTCCACTGGCAGCTCAGTCCATATCCGTACCACCCTCTGTGTAAAACAGTTGCCCCTCAGCTTCCGTTTTATTTTTTCTCCTCTAATCATAAACTGATGCCCTCCAGTCCTTGGTTCCCTGGGAAAAAGACTGAGTGCATTCACCTTACCCACGCCTCTCATGGTCTGATACACTTCTGTTAAATTTTCCCCCTCGGTTTCCTCTGCTCGAAACAAAAAAGTCCTCGCTTGTCCAACCTCTCCCTGTAACTCAGACCCCTGAGCCCTGGCATCATCCTTGCAAATTTCTTCTGCACCTTTCTAGTTTAATACCTGAAATCTATAGTGCATTCATCACATTTCCCGTGTTTCCCCACGGCACTGGAACCGACGTGACAACGCCAATGGATTACAATCCATGATCGACAATTCACTCCATTACAACAATCCCATTTTCATAGCTTTTTCCATGATGCAGGAATCCTTTTGTCTTTCTCGTTTCATGGTAAATTGCCCACATACAAAACCAATCTGTGGCTTTACTCTTCCTGGGAAATGTGTCATGATTTTTTAGACTTTCAAAAACCAATAAAATCTCTCTCCACAGTCCCCACACGAACATGAACTTCGCTGTCTCAGTACTTCTTCCCAGTCACACTGACATTTGAAATATTCGTCCACGGTCAGAATGCACCACCTTTCCATCCAGATGAAAAGGCCAATGATATTCAGATCGGCACAGATCCAGTATATGAAGTTCAATTTGAATTTCTCAACTACATATCCCCCCTTTCAGTACTCTACAAATAGAGAAAACAGAAAGTGCTGGAGATCCTCAGCAGCTCTGGCAGCATCTGAAATGGTGACAGATGCAGGAAACATTGCAGCCTTGAAGAAGAGTTTAGATGATCACACCAGGCACGTGCGCTTGATGACCAATATGGAGAAGATGGGGGCATTGTATTCAACAGTTTTATACCAGAGACTCTGACCCCATTTTATTATGTATTTCTCTGAGATGCCCTCTTCTCAGAAGCAGGCAGGAGTGGAGAATGTAAATATGTGTGACATTCCTAGTTAGAGGATTCGAGTACAGGAGCAGGGATCCCTTTCTGGAAGGGCCTTGGTGAGACCACACCTGGAGTACTGTGTGTACCTTTGTTCCCCTTTCCCAAGGAGAGCTATCCTGGTTATTGAGAGAGAGTAAAGGTGGGTCATCAGCCTGACTACTGGGATGTGAAGATCGTTAAGGGCTGCAGATCCTGGAAGTCAGTGACTATACAATGTGGATCTGGAAAAGCGCAGCAGGTCAGGCAGCACCAGAGGAGCAGAAAGGTTGATGATTTGGTCAGGACCCTTTGTCAGTCCCGATGAATAGTCCTGACCCGAAACATCAACTTTCCAACCCCATCGTATTCATGCTGGTTACCAAGCTCCTATTTATTGTAGTCCCACATTCTGGCACTCAGCGTGTAACTGATATTGTAGTGCTTGGTGTGACTTCTTCAAGGCTGCAGTGTTTCCTGCATCTGTCACCATTTCAGATGCTGCCCGACCTGCTGAGGATCTCCAGCACGTTTTGCTTTTATTGCAGATTTTCACCATTTTGCTGAAGCACATGGAGACAGAGAGCTGTACAGCTCCAGATTTTGTTGACTCTGATTCCTGGGATGTCAGGACTGATGGATGAACAGGGACTCAATCTTCGTTTAATCCTCCTTTCCTTTGGCTTTCTGAGCTGCTGCCTACATCACCCATATTCTACCTCCCATTCCCTGACCTGAATCTGACTCTTCTAAGCCTACACTTTAATTCTCTGCCAGAATAGTTACAACCTCACCAATGGGACTGGCAATCGCCCGCACCAGGGGATTTCTCCCAGCTCTGTCCAGTGGTAAACGGGCAGGCTGGTACAGGTCCCACCCAGAAACAGTCCCAGTGCCTGAAGAATCTAAACCTTTCTCTGGTACGCAACTTCCCCAGCCAAATATCCAGCTGATCTGCCCTCTTATTCATGCTCTCACTAGCACATGGCACTGGGTGCAAGTCTCGTGTTATTTCATTTCAGGAGCTACATTTTAATGCATCCCTGATATCCCTGTATCCAGCTTTCAGGCTCTCATCCCTTTGTTTAGCAATGTCATTGGTATCTATGTGTTCCACCCCCACTGACTTTACCCTCCAGTTCCAGAATGTCCTGCAGCCATCCATGATATCACGGATTCTAGCTCCAGGAGGTAACGTACCATCCTGGATTCATGTCTGTGGCCACAGCAGTGCCCGCCCTAATCCTGACCATTGATTCCCTGTCACTATAGCCGTGTTTCCTCTCTTTCCTCCCGCTCTGTGCAGCAGAGCTCTCTGTGGTGGCATGAACCTGGCTATTGCTGTTTTCCCGAAAAGCCACCCCACGCTTTCCCACCCTTACAGAATCCCAGGCAGTATACAGTATCTGTTTGAGAAGAGGATGATCACTGGGGAGTCCTGAACTCCTTTTACTTGATTTGATGGTCACCCATTCACTTTCTGCCTGTGTAACCCTCACCTACAGTGTGACGGATTCACTAAATGTGCTGTCCATAACATTCTCAGTATCGCAGATGCTCCACAGTGAGTCTACTCACAACTGCAATTCTGGAAAGCAGTTTCCCAGTAGCTGCAGATGGGAACTCTTCCTGCACACAGCCGCCAGGGACACTGGAAGCGTCCCTTATTTCCCACATTGTGCAAGAGGAGCACACCACGGCTCTGAGGTGTCCTGTCAAAACATCTCTCTACATTCATCTAGTTACTCCCATTAAGAGAATTTAAATGAGTGATCAACCTTCCTTCACTTTAAACATGTTCATTATAATAATTTAAAAAATCTTTACTTAAGCTGATATGTCATACTTTAAAAACTTAAATACTCCGCAGGTTTCACTGACAAATTGGCTATTCCCATTGGGACTGTGAATTTCTGAATAGCATGAAGTAAAACGGAGTTTCAGCTTCACCTTCTCCCTGTTTCATCTCACTATTTACACCCAACTCCAAAACACTCTCATTGAGCCGAACAGCACTCTCAGTCCAGCCCTGCCATTTTCCTTGTCTGCTCACACCTACACTTCCCTCAGCTTCCTGTACTGTTCCAATGCATCTCAATGGGAGCTCAGGACCAGCATTGCATCTTTCAATTCAGCCCTTTGTAACCCCAGAGTCAAAATGGACTTCAGCAGTTTCTGAATGAATAGACAGTTGTCAGAATCTGGATCGTTCCACCTGAAATGGTACTGGAATTTCAGTGCACAAGGAATTTCAATGAGAAATTTGCAGAGAATTGGAAGTAGGGAGTTTACAGATTAACATTATAACGTGGATGATTGAGACTAAACCTGACAGTTCCCGCAAAAAGACGAGGTGTAATTTAGATAAATCTGTGCTCTCTCTCAGGCCAATACCTCCTTCCACAGTTGCAGGGCCAAGAATTGAACACATAGCCCAAGGGGGATCCAACCATGGACTTGAACATCCTTCTCCTTTTGGCTTGACAACAATATTGAAGATATTTTCCCACAGACAGAACAGACAAACCTTTCTCGTTGCACAGTTAAATGCCAATGATATTCAGATCCTGATGACGCCGCTGACGACAGAAACGTGTTTTTTGAGATCCCAGTCTCAATTATTCTCAATTAATATCCGATAAAATGAATTCACAAAACAAAGTTCACAGTCAGTGCAAGATGAATAGTGAAGGCAAACACTTCTCTTGATATATGTTTGATGTGCAAATTCTCCTCTTAAAATCACTCCGTCCCCACCCAGGGAGAGGACACGGGCATGCTTCTGGCTGTACCTTGCCCCAAATAAAGATGGCGACCATAACCCAGGATCTCTCACTACCTGAGGACGAAACTATCTTCCCCGTTGCTGCAAACGTGGGACCAAGAGTTTCTAATTCAGACTAACGACCTGCACAGAGTGTAACTAAACCCTCCCAGTCTACACTGATACATTTCATCCGGTTTCTGCTGCCACTCTCCCCTTTCCCTTTCCGCCTCCTGCACACACCAATGGTCATCATGGGTCCAGTGACCCTTCCTCAGAACCGATGACAGCTGGGAAAATTAGAATCCCTTCAGGAAACAGGCCCTTCGGCACAACAATTCCACACCCACCCTCCGAAGTTAATCCCACCCAGACCCATTCCCCTATCCTGTTACTCTCCATTTCCCCGGACTAATGCACATCCCTGAACACCACGGGAAAGTTAGCTGGGCCAATTCACTTGACCTACACATCTTTGGACTACAGGAGATAGGGGTTAAAGAGTAACTAATAGGTGGGGACAGAGCCAAAAGAGAGACAGGAACATTTGGAAAGATAAAGGAGTGGGAAGTTGGAAAGCTGTTAACTGAGGAGACTGGAACCTTCTAGCATTTCAGTGGCGGTGGTGGAAATGGTGGCTGATGATCTACATTGTGTCTGCAAAAAAGACCGTGAGCTTCCAGTGGCCTGCTCATTAACACACAAGACTGTTCCCTGTCCAACATCTCTGTCTCATGCTTACTGCGGTGTTCCAGTGAAGCTTGATGAAAGCTGGAAGAACATTCAGAACATACCAAATGGCTTCCTTTTTCAAGGGCTGCAATTTCCCCTCATATGTGGTCAACAATGCAATCCAGTGGATCTCCTCCAATTCCCACACCACTGCCCTTGAACCCCACCCCTTCAAATGCAACAAAGATGGAATCCCACCATCCTACAGTCCACCCATATACAACGCATCATCCTCTGCTATTTCCACCATCAGATCCAACCACCTGAGATATATTTCCCTCCCCACCCCTTTCAGCATTCCACAGAGACCATAACTTCTGTGACTTCTACGTTAGATCACGGTCCCCACTCCAGTCACCTTCGCTTGCCACTGCAAGAGGTGGAAAACCTTTGCCAAAACCTTCCCCTTGACTCCATCCAAGGCACCACAGGATCCTCCTACATCTAGCATAGATTTCCCTGCCCATCCAAACACCTCACCTATTGTGTCCTTTGCTCTCAGGACGCCAAATTGTGGAATATTTCAGGGAACATTTCTGGGATACATGCACCAACCAACCCCATCGCCCTGTGGCCGACCACCTCAGCTACCCGACCCCCCGCCGCCACGCTGTCAAGGACATACAAGTCCTCCACCACAAAATCCGAGCCACCCGACACTTGAGGAAGAACACCTTGGGAACTTTCAAAAACACGGCATCAAGGTTTCCTCATCTCCCCTCCACCACCTTATCTCAGATTCAACCCTCCAACTCGGCACAACCCTCTTGAACTGTCCCACCTGTCCATTCTCCTTTCCAATTATCCATTCCACCCTCTCACCACTACCCTCCAATTACAACCACCTATTGCCTCCCGAGCTCCCTTCCCCCAACCGCAAACACCCCACCCTATTTATCTCACAGCCGTATTCCAACACCCACATTTCTGATGAAGTGCAGACATGCCCAGTACGTCAATTCTCCTGCTCCTTAGATGCTGCCTGACCTGCTGTGCTTTTACAGCGCCACACTTTAACATAAGCTGGCAGAACAACACCTCATCTCCCACTTGGGGACCCTGCCATCCTCTGGCTCCAACATCAAATTCAATAATTTTAGGTCCTGAAGTCTCCCACGTCCTAACGTCTTTGCCCCCTACCCCACATACCAGGCCTTGTTATTACGTAGCCTTCCATTACACATTACCTATGATTAGCCACTAACAATCCCCATAATCAGCTATTCACCCTCCCCGTCAGATCGTTATCCACTCCTTTGTCCAACTGCTCCTGTATCTCTCTTTGGACTCTATCCCCTATCATTTCCTCCTTAACCCCTACCTTCTGCATAAAAACCGGCATTTTTTTCTCAGTAATGTCAATTCCTGAGGAAGGATCACTAGACCAAAAATGCGAACGGATTTCTCTTCACAGATGCTGCTAGATCTGCTGAGCTTTTCCAGTACCTTCTGGTTGTAGTGTGTGATTTACAGCATCCACAGTTCTTTTGGTTCTGCTTTACTCGGAGTATCTAATTCAGGTCCAGCAGACTGAAACCGTGTTTATCAACCCTCCCAGTCCACACTAACTCCATCTCTCTCCCAGTATCTGCTTTCTCTCCCACTCCTTCACATTCAGTCCCCCCTTACAGTGACATTGTGCCTGCAAAACTAATTGTGCCTGCACAATTAATGAACTCTCCTTTTCAACCTATCCCCTTGCCTGCGCTGTGGTAATATTCAGGTTAACCACCACCGACATCTCTCTCTAATGAGAGAGTAGTCCTATGGTCTGGGAGAACAATGCTGACTTGATCTTTCACACAGTGATGCCACTGTCCCTCGGGGGTGGGGAGAGAGAATGCTGAAGGTGGTGGAAGGGGAACTACTCAGGTACAGTACTTTAACTTGGAGGATGTTCAATTTCTTTAATATTGTTGGGGGGGGGGCGTGCACTGATGCAGGCAAGTGGAGAATGTTCCGACACAATCCTGATGTGTACCTTACAGATAGCAAACAGACATTGTGGAATCAGGGGTTTGGAAAAACTGAGAGTATTCTCCTTGTAGCAAAGGAAATTGTGGGGAGCTGTGACAGAACGGTTTACAAAAGTTACATATTATAATAATAAACCTTACACCCGTCAGCTCATTGTACAAGGATTACAGGAGACATGTTGAAGATTTGGGAAGATCTATTGATAGGATGGTTTGATTCAAAGGAGAACTTTTATGCAGCAAATGGCATTGATCTGGAACACAATATTCTTACAAAATAAGAATATCCAGGTCCTGATGTATTGACTAATTCTGTCAGAGTTTGGCGTTACAATGACTGAGATTACCACCTGAATGTACACCTGTAATACAAGTTAATAAAATCTGTCACTGTCAATTCAAGTTTGAAACTCAGACAATCCCCTCCTCCTGGCCCAGGATGATTCGATTACGTAGTGTGGAATCAGTCCCTTCGGCCCAACAAGTCCACACCGACGCGCAAAACACCCATTCCCTTACATTTACCCCTTTACCTAACACTACGGGCAATTTAGCATGGCCACTTCACCTGGCCTGCACATCTTTGGACTGTGGGAGAAAACCGGAGCACCCGGAGGAAACCCACGCAGACAGTGGGAGACTGTGCAAACTCCACACAGTCAGTCGCCTGAGTTGGGAATTGAACTCGGGTCTCTGGCGCTGTGAGGCAGCAGTGCTAACCACTGTGACACCCATAACAAGTCCACACCGACCATCCGAAGAGCAACTCACCCAGACCCAATCCCCTACATTTACGCCTTCACTTAACACTACGGGTAATTTAGCATGGCCAATTTACATAACCTGCACATTTTGTTTGGACTGTGTGAGGAAACCGGAGCACCCGGAGGAAACCAACGTAGACACGGCGAGAATGTGCAAACTCCACACAGTCAGTCGCCTGAGGCAGGAATTGAACCTGGGTCTCTGGCGCTGTGAGGCAGCAATGCGAGCCACTGTGCCACCGTGCCGTTCTGACTGTACACATTACCCCTGGTGGAAGTCAGCAGGCAATTCAGGGGCAAATCTGTGTGGGTTTCTATGAGTTTCCACCTTGGTACTTCATGTGACGGAATATGGGACAGAATGATCCAAGATTCAGTCAGATATGAAGAGCAGGATTTGCTTCCTTTTCTTTCTTCTGTGCTTCCGCTGTGCCCCTCATCAATAAGACATGGGGTGTGAAAGGCTCATGCAGCTCGATGGGCAAGTTGTCTCCATTCTCACCAAGGGGCAGCAAGCTCCTCCCAGTCATTAAACAGAGTATCCCTGAAAAGATAGCAACTGAGCATGCTTCCCACTGCCCAGTGCTCCCAGTAAATGTTTCGAATAATGAGGGGGAAATCTGCGAGAAAAGGCATAACAGGAAAGTTCCAAGAGGATTATAAACAGTTTACAGAGAGATATTTACAGGAAATGTGGCAAATGGAGTATAACTTGGGATAAACTGTAGAAAGCTGCACCAGAAAGGGACGGGGGTGGGGGAAATAAGCAGGAAACACAAAGCTAGCACACAGTTACAATCAGGAATCAGGAAAGGGAATGGAATGCTCCCCCTTATTTCAAGGAGTTTGCAATATAAGAGTTTGGAATATATACCTTAGGGCAACTAAACAAATGGCGAGTGAGACCACAACTGGAGTAACGTGAACAGATTTGGTCGCTTTAGTTAACGAAATAGAGTTGTTTACTGTAGGCATTTCAGTGAAGATCCTTTGGGATGATTCCCGTTTTGAAGGGATTATCCTGTAAATAAAGGCTGAACAAGTTGGGAATCTACTCACTAGACTTTGGAAGAATGAGAGGAGATGTCTTTGAAACATACAGGATTCTGTCGAGGTTTGACAGGGTAAATAAGGAGAGGATGTGTCCTATTACGGGTGAGTCTTGTACCAGATTCTGGGTCAGTTGCGGAATCAAGGATTCTGTTTTAGATTTGTCAAGTTAAAGGCAACACCGCCACAGGTTAGGGTTTCAGTAGCAATGGAGCTGGGGTGAGAAGGAGACAAGCAACATTTTAGAGATTGGAATTCCTGGTGTTTGTGATTGTGTAGATTTCTGATAAGGAGGTCACCTTGGGCTCAGATATGAGAGCAATATTGTGAAGAATGTAGTTCTGCCTCAGACACTTCCCAGTGAGAGGGAGGGACACAGCAGTAAGGAAAATGTATTTGGAATAACAACTGAAGGCAATGGGTTTAACAATTGCAGTGTTTCATTGGAGTGAACTGCAGCTAATTCGAAGCATGGTAAGCAGTTTGATAACTGAGTAACAGTGGAGTAATGGAGACGGATGATGGGGAGGGAGAGCTGGACATTGTCAGTGTACATGTGAAACCTAACACAGTGCTTTAGGGCGATGTTACCTCCTGGCAGTATGCAGGTGAGAAACAGGAGAGAGCAAGGATAGATCCTTGAGGGACACCAAATACAAGGAATTCAGAAAGGAAAGGGAGAGTGGAGCTGGAGCAGGATTTTCCAATGACGGTGAGGTCAAATATTAGTTTTAAGCAGAATGGGAGAGAAGGACATAACCAGAAAAGACAGATAGATCATGGAACAATATCTGTGAATTGGCAAGGGGGGGCTGGTGGGGGGGGGGGGTGCGGTGACAAGCAGGAGGATGAGAGAGAGATTTGGAATGTCTATGATTTAGCTACACTAGGATAAATGGTCAAGATGACCTCTAATAAGGCTTGACAAGGGACTCAAGGAAATGCAAGTTTAGGACTAAAATGAGGAGCACTCTTGTGCAGTTTGGCTCGGTGGTTGAGTGGAGAGGGAGGAAAGAAGCAGAGGCAGGGGTAAATGGGTCTGGGTGGGTTGCGCTTCGCTGGGTCGGTGTGGACTTGTTGGGTCGAAGAGCCTGTTTCCACACTGTAAGTACTCTAATCTAAAAGGAATGAAACTGGATGGACCACATTACATCTACCAATGCACTAGCAAATACAACCACAAAATCAGCCCTTTTGACCCTGCAACTTCTGCCTCACTGTGGGCCACCAACAACAGCAGCAGAACTGTGCTCCAGCCCAATCTGAAATCTCATGGCCTGATATCCCCCACTCAACCATTAACATCAAGCCAGGGGAAACCACAATAGTGAATGCAGTAGGGCATGCCAGCAATACCAGGCATAGCTAAAAATGAGCGATTTTCAGCCAGCAGTGCCAAGTGGATGAGCCTTCTCCATTGGTCCCTGACATCACAGATATGAATCGACTTGGTTTAAAACTCATTTCAAATCAGATCAAGAAATTGATAAGTAGTGTAAAGGCTAGGGGCCCTGCCAATATTCTGGCAACAGTACTGATGGCTGTGCTTCAGAACTTGCTGCCCACCAAGGCGAGTAATGCTCCAGCACTGGCACCTACCGACTTTGTGGAACATTGCTCAGGGATGTTCCAACACAAAAACACAGGGCAGATCCAACTCAGCCAATTCCCCTCTATCAGTCCACACTCGCTCAGAAGTGAGGTGATGGAAGGTGTCATCAACAGTGCTGTCAAGCAACTGCTCAGCAATAACCTGCTCAGCGATGCCCAGTGTGGGTTCTGCCAGTGCCACTCAGTTCCTGAGCTTGTTATAGGCTTGATTCACAAACTGTCAAACAGCTGAATGAGGTGAGGATCACAGGCCAGACCCCCTCCAAGTCTACTATTTCGACTTCAGTAATATCGCCTGACCTCACCACAGTCTCAGCTCATTTGCTGAAACTCTCATTCATTCATTATGTTGACTCTAGATTTCATTATCTAAACCCACTCCTGGCCAGCATCCCACATTCACCCTCCCGATAATCTCAAGAATATTGAAAACTCTACTGCCGAAGTGCTCACTTGTACCAAAACTTGCTGATCAATCAAAAGACTCCCATTTATAAGCAACAACAATTTACTTTCGCACCTTTGCATTAATTCCTGGCTGTAATCATTCCTATCTCCCTGCACCACACACACTTTCAAATCTCAATAACATCTAATTTTAGTGCAGACTCTCAATGATGTGTTTAGTTTTGAGTTCATCTGTGTGACTGTTTCTATAGACTCCAAGGGAACATGGTCTGGAATCCCCACTCTAAACCTCTAAGATCTACTTTCTTCCTTTAAGGCATTCTTGAAAAACTGCTTAATTGGCAATGGTTGTGGTCACTGGACACAATATTCTCCATCTATAGCCTTATGTCAAAAGTTCTCAATAATATTTTTGTGAAATTAAAACCATGATGATTTGTACAGATATCTTCTACCCCTTCAATATCACTGAGTGAGTAATCTGTAATGTCTCTTACCCAACCACCTTTACCATACAAACTGCAGCAGTACAAGTCAGTCAAACATCATACACTCCACAGGCAACAAGGCTTTGGCATTGATCACTGGTTTCTGTGGAAGGAGAAATACACAGTTGATGTTTCAGGGAGTGCAATATGAATTACAGGGAATGAAAATGGTGCACAATTTGACTGTCAAAAATTGAAGGAAAATGCACTCGCTTATTAGAAAAAAGAATTCTTGACTGTCAAAGATATTGTGGAAAAAATAACCTGATAATGGAACAGCACATGGTCAGGAGCCAGGCAGCAGTGGACAATTCATTTACATTCCTGAAGAAGGGCTTATGCCAAAAACGTCGATTCTCCTGCTCCTTGGATGCTGCCTGGCCTGCTGTGTTTTTCCAGCTCTACATTTTTCAATTCATTTACAAAACAGCTGTGAATATAATAGTAAAATACTATACAGAGCAAAAATACACCATGAGAGACTGAGGAAGCTAGATAATGAACGAGTGGACATCAGAGAACCCAGAGGTGAACCAGAGCAGAGTTCACTTTTATGATCCCACAGTCAAAGATGTCTAGCACAGAAACAGACTTCTTCGGTCCAACCTATGGCAACCAGATATCATAACCTAATCTAATTAAATTAAATCCTATCTGCCACTCCGCAGCCCATTGGCCCAGCTGATCAATATCCCATTTTACTCTGAGATAACCTTCTTCATTGTCCACAATACCTCCAATTTTGGTGTCACCTGCAAACTTACTAACTATACGGCCTCTATTCACATATAAATCATTTCAATGAATGACGAAACAAATCCAGAAAAAAATCCATTTCTCTGGGTTTGAATGTGCTCTGTGTAAATCCTGCCCTATGACTCTTTTTACCAGGGAAGGCTGTACATACATCCCTCTGAACTGTGCCCCCTACAAAGCTGGCGGCCGCGCACGTGCCCAGTGAATCGTTGCCCCGAATAAAGATGGCGGCGCTCACTCGGGCCTTTTACTCAACGAGGCATTTTCCCGTTTGCTGCAAAAATGAGACTGTAAGTTTCAAATTTGTATTTTCCGATGTGTACTAAATGATTGTAAAACCTCTTAGACCATACCAACAACATTTCCCTCCCGCTTCCTGCTGTTTATTTCTTTCCTTACCGACAGCCCTCCGCGCCCACCGTGAGGTTGATCACGTGGTATAGTCTAGTCCCGCCCTCATTCACTGATTGTCCGGAGGACCAACTGCCCCGCCAGGTCCTCCAGCTCCTCCCCTGCCTTTCCATTGGTCCACCACTGACATCAATCACTTCTTCGGTCCAACCTGTCGATGACAACCAGATCCTAACCTAATCTATCTATATAGAATCCTATCTGCCTGTCCTCAGTCCATTGGCCCATCTGATCAATATTCCATTGTATTCTGAGATAACCTTTTTCATTGTCCACAATACCAACTGTTGGCTGGAGCTTGCGCACTGCTTCATTGCTTTTGTTGCTGTTTCTCAGTTACAAGAGTGAGGGACAAAGTTAAAAATCACACAACCACCTGATGAAAGACCAGCAAATTAGTGCTTTCAAATAAACCTGTTGGACTATAACCCGGTGTTCTGTGAACTTTAATTTTGTCCATCCTAATCCAACACCAGCACCTGCAAGTCACGAGTGAGTGAGGGAGGAATGCATAACATAAGAACAAAAGATCTTGGAAAAGGAGAAGGCCGTCCTGCCCTTCGAGCCTGCTCTACCATTCAATAAGGTTCTGGCTGATCATTTTATGGCTGCAGAACTATTTACCCATGTTCTCACCGTGTTCCTTAATTAATTATTTCTTTTTTTAAAAAGCTAACTTAGCTTTAAAAACGTTCATTGAACTAGCATCAACTACTTCCTTGGGCAATGCATTCCATCGCCGTCAAGACGTTCCTTCTCAATTCACTCCTAAATTTTCTACCGCTAACCTTGTGGTGATGCCCTCTTGTCCAAGCTTCACCTGCCAGTGGAAACATCCTCTCTACTTCTATTTTATTCATTCCATTCATTATTTTATATCTTTCCATTCTTCTGAATTCCAATGAATATAATCCCAATCTACTCAGTCTCTCTTAAGCCAAACGCCTCACCTCCGGAATCAACATAGTTAACCTCCTCTGCAGTCCTCTCTCGTGCCAGTACATCATTGAGCACGTAAGGAGATACAAACTGCATGCAGTACCCCAGGTGTGGCCTCACCAGCACCCACTATAGCTAGAACATAACCTCTTCTATTAAACACAATCCCTTCAGCCATGAAGGACAAAATTCCATTTGCCTTCTGAATTGATTGTTATACCTGGTGACCAACCCTCCTGCAGAAGGACGTTCAGGTGCCTCTGCATAGTAAATAATGTAACTTTTTTAAAATTCAAGTAATAATCTTTTTATTAATGTTACTCCAACCAAAGAGTATGACTTTACATTTATGAACATAATATTTCACATGCCGAACCATTGCCCACTCACTCAATGTATCTCGGTTCCTCTGCAAAGTTTCCCAGTCCTCCGCACACTGTGTCCTGCTACTCATCTTAGTCTCATATGAAAACTTTGACACCCTACATGTGGTCCCCAACTCCAATCATCTGTATCAATTCTAAATAAGTGCAGTCCTAACACTGATCCTAGAGGCATAGTATTAGTTATTGATTAATAAGGCTTATTTATCCCCACTCTTTGCTTCCTGTTAGTCAACCAATCTTCTATCACTCTATCCCATGCACCCTTATATAATGCAACAGCAACTTGTGTGGCACCTTTTGGAAATCCAGGTGCACCGCATCCACTGGGTTCCCGTTGTCCACCTTGCTCGAAATGTCTTCATAGAGTTCCAAATGATTTGTCAAGCATGTCCTACCCTTCGTGAATCCATGCTCTGTCTGCCCAATGGGACAATTTCTATCGAGATTCCCTGTTATTTCTTCCTTGATAATAGACCCAAGCATCTTTCCAAATACAGAGAATAAACTAACTGGTGTAGAATTCCCTATCTATTGTCCACCGCCTTTTCCTACAGTCCTTCCTTTTCACTGGAATATTCCTCTGTTGAGCACTTCCTAAAATGTCTTTGAAAATCTGCAGTGAGGTAAGATCACTCACAGTGCACAGAGCAGGGAGCAATGAGAGGGCACCAAATATCGCTAACAGGACATGACATAGATACAGTGCTGGAGAGGGAGCACAGTACAGTACAGACACACCCCAGATTCAATCACCACCTCTACTTTAATTTACATTTACACTGAGACAGCATGGGGAATTCATAGTTATCAATCCAGGCCTGTGCTATCTTAGTGAGCATCAGGACAACAGAGGGGAAAGCAGGCCTCTGACGAGATATTGGGAATGTTGCCTGGGATCTTTCTGTTCTGTGTTCTCTTTCCATCACTGTGCTCAGACTCACTACTCTGCAACTCTGTACCTATGGCATGGCTTGTGCACCAGTGTCTTCAGTAATTTTTATCTCCTATAATAGTTCCTGTCCCTGTAACTACCTCCCTTCCCGATATTCCTCCACATATTTGAAATGTACTGCATTCCAGACTACCATCCTTATCGCTGTAAATTGCTTCAGTGCCGACAACATGCTTTATTTCGGCACTGTAATCCGCTTTAACTGGATACAGAGTGATACAGCACGGAATCAGAACGTGTGGTACAACTCATCAATGCTCTCCGTGTTTCCTATAATGAATGAGTCTCATTTGCCTGCGTTCGGCCCTTAGCTCTTCAAACCTACTACCCTCCATGTACATGCCCAAATGTCTTTTTCATGTTGTAATTGTTCTTGTTTCTCCCATGTTCCCCTGGAAGTCTGTGCACCATCCTCTGTCGATAATGTTGCCCCTCAGCCCCCTCTTTAAATCTTTGCTCTCTTACGTTCCGTTTGTCCTCTCGAGTTTTGGACTCCCTTAGCCTTGGCAATTCACCATTCTTAAGCCCAATCCTTGTGGCACTCCACTGGTCACAGACCTCCAGTCTGATAAGCAAACATCCACCACCACCCTCTGTCTTCTACCTTTGAGCCAGTTCTGTATCCAAATAGCTAGTTCTTCCTGTATGCCGTGAGATCGAATCTTGCTAATCAGTCTCCCATGGGGAACCTTGTCGAATGCCTTACTGAAGTACATATAGATCACATCTACCGCTCAGCCCTCTTCAATCTTCTTTGATACTTCTTCAAAAAAACTCAATCAAGTTTGTGAGACATGATCTCCCACGCACAAATCTCTATCTCTCATCAGTCCTTGCTTTTTCAAATACATGTACATCCTGTCCCTCACGATTCCCTCCAACAACTTGCCCACCACCAACGTCAGGCTCACTGCTCTATAATTCCCTGGCTTGTCCTTACCACTCTTCTTAAACAGTGGCACCACGTTAGCCGACCTCCAGTCTTCCGGCACCTCACCTGTGACTATCGATGATACAAATATCTCAACAAAAGGCCCAGTTAACCACTTCTCTCGCTTCCCACAGAGTTCGAGGGTACACCTGATCAGGTCCTGGGAATTTATCCACCATTATGCATTTCAAGATATCCAGCACTTGCTCCTCTTTAATATGGACATTTTGCAAGGTGTCACCATCTATTTCCCTACATTCTACATCTTCCATATCCTTTTCCACAGTAAAAACTGATGCAAAATATTCGTTTAGTATCTCTGTCTTTTAAACGTTGAATTGTAACCACATCCACCCTTCCTCAGTAAGTTCATTCCACAATCAAAACACCCTCTGTGTAGCAATTTGCCCCCATGTCTTTTTTTGAACATCTCTCTCTTCTAAACTTAACAATGTGGTCCTTCCTCTTGAGACTCCCCCATCCTACGAAAAAGGCAACTACCATTAACTCGATCTATTTCTCATTTTTAAAAATAAACTTTTATAACATCACATCTCAAGCTCCAGGCTCCAGTGAAAAAAGACTCAGCCTAACCAGCCATTTTTCTGAACTCAAGCCTTCCATATCCAACAATGTCCTGGTAAATCTCTGCTGAACGCCCTGCAGCTTCATAATATCCTCCCTATAACTGGGCGACCAGAACTCAACAGAGTAGTGCAGAAGAGGCCTCATAAATGTCTGCACAATCTCAACATGACGTCCCAAATCCTCCACTCAATGGACTGAGCAATAGTCAGGCATGCCAAGCAGTGCCTTATCCATCCTGTGATGCAAACTTCAAGATTTATGTACCTGAACCCGGAGGTCCCTCAGCACTAAAACATTAACCGAGGCCCGAACATTAATTGTATAAGCTCTACCCTTGTTTGTTTTACCAAGTGCACTACCTCGCATTTATTCAGATTGACTTCCATCTCCAGTTTTTCAGCCCATTCACCCATTTCATCAAGATCCCTTTGTAATCTCAAAAAACCTCCTTCACTGCACATTATACCACCCTCCAACCTTTCCAGCACATCACACATGGCTGTCAATGGTACAAATATATTTGCTCGCGGCTCCACAATTTCTTCCCTAGCATCGCACAATGTCCTGTGATACACTTAATCAGGTCCTGGGTCTTTCCATTCCTTTGTGTTGTAAAATCTCCAGCACCACCTCTTCTATAACATGCACTCTTTGTAATTCATAGAGATGGGCAGCATGGAAACAGACCCTTTGGTCCAACTCATCTATGCTGACCAGAGATCTAAATAAATCCATCCCATTTACCAGCATTTGACCCATGTACCTCTAAACCTTTATTATTCATATACCCATCCAGATACCTTTTAAATGTTGTCATAGTATCAGTATCTGCTACTTTCTCTCTCAGCTCATTCCATACACACATCAGTGTGTGCATAAAAAAGCTGTCCCTTCAGTGCCGTTTAAACCTTTCCCCTTTAACCTTAAACCTATGCTCTCTAGGTTTGGACTCTCGAACCCCTGGGAAATGTTTATCCAATCCATACCCCTCTAGCTTATATAAACCTCTGTCAGGTCACCCCTCAGTCTCCGATGCTCCAGTGACAGTAACCCCAGCTTATTCACCAACAACCCAGGAAATATATTGTTAATCTTTTCTGAGCACTTTCAACTTTCACAACATCCTTCCTATAGCGGGGATACTGGAATTGCAGAGAACTCCAAATGTGGTCTAACGTATTACTCCTGTTCCCTGAGTTCCCCAGTCTTTGTCCACAATAAGTTCTGGAGTAAAAAATGTGTTTAAGGTCTAAGCCATATCCTGTGGTTCCACACACCAATGGTCTCATTGATCTTTAAGGGACACTATTTTGTCTCGAGTTACTCTTTTACTCTAAATATATTTATAAAATCACTTTTGGATTCTCCTTATCATTCTCTGCTGAGGCTATATCATGTACCTTTTCTGCATTCCTGATCTCTACACAAAGTGTATTCCTAAAGCCCCTGTGATCCTCAGGGATTCCCTTGATCCAGCTGGCTATACCTGACATGTGCCCCCTTTTCCTTGACCAGACCCTCAATAGACAGCCAATGTTTCCTAATGCTGTCAGCATTAGCCTGCACACAAACAGGAACATGCTGGTGGTGATCACTCAATTTATCTCACTTTTAAAACATTCTCACTTGCCAGATTTCCCTTTCCCTGCAAATAGACCCACAATCACCTTTTGAGAGTTCCTGGCTAATATTATCAAGATTAGTCTGGCCCCATTTTGTAACTTGAACCTGTGGACCAGCCCTGTCCTTTTCCATCGCTATTTTCAAACTAATAGACTTGAGTCACTTTGGCAAAATGCTTTCCCACTCACACCTCAGTCCCTTTTCCTACCTTGTTTCCCAAGGGGAGGTCAGGTTTTGCCCCTTTTCTTTTCAGACCATTTACAGATTGATTGGGAATTTTCTGGAACACAATTACCAAATTCCTCCCTTGCAAACACTGAACACCGGCAGTCCCAGTCTCGCTTTGGAAAGTTTAAAAACCCCAACCAGAACAGCCCTATTATTATGGTTGATATTTGAGATCTCCTGATATGTTTGTTCCTCAGTCTACCACAGATTATTCGGGGTCAGTAGGACAATCGTGTTAGAGTGATGACCCATTCTTATTTCTCAGTTCCACTAATATAGCGTCGCTGGGTGGTCCCACAGGAATATCCTTTCTTGGTGCCGATGTAATGATTCATGCAATGAAAACCCACCACCACACGTCCTCTCTTGCCTCCCTTTCGATACTTCCTGTAGCATCACCACCTTGAAACAATGAACTGCCAGTCCTGTCCCTCCATCAGCTTTGTTTCTGTAATAACTATAATATCCCAGTCCCATGTGCCAATCCATGCCCTGAGTTCATCTTCCTCAGATGTCAGGCCCCTTGCATTGAAATAAATGCAGTTTAATTATCAGTTCACCCTCCCACATTTCCTGCTATGTTCTTGCCTGCCTTGTCTGCTGAAATTGCTGTCTTTAACTTGTGCACCAACCTCAATCTCCTTTCTGGCCTTATGACTGTTTAAGGTGCAACATCCTGCCAGATTAGATTATATATTCTCAAGCAGCTCTAACAATTCGCCCCATCAGGATGTGGGTCCCCCTCCTGCTCCCAGTTCAGGTGCCTTCCCCACCCTGTCAACCTGTGCTGACACCTTCAGACATCCAGGGACTTGCCCACCAAGATCCCGGTGTTACTCAGTTCTCCAGGAGGACCTACCCTTCATGATGTATAACCTTCGCTTATGAGACTTCCCACAGTGCATTACCTCACAGTGATCAGAAGTAAACTCCATCTGCCATTACTCAGAGTGTGTACAACTCTGAGTATGACTAATTTCATCTAGTCTCCCCAACCGTCCCTACCTCTAATTGTAGAGAGAATGCACAACCTTCCCTATTGCGTTAACCTCCTTCAGTCCCTCTCATGGACACCATGTATGTAAGCTTCTCCTGTTCTTGACGATATTTTCCTCCTGTTCCAATAAACCCTTGTGAACTTTGTGACCCAGTCCAATCTCTGTTTGCTCTGTATAATCAGCCTCACTGTGCCTGGAACCTGGCTTCAATTCCAGCCTTGGCCGACTGTCTGTGTGGGCTTGAATGTTCTCCCCCCGACTGAGTGGCTTTCTTCCGGGTGCTCTGGTTTCCTGCCATAATCCAACATTTGCACGATACGTGATTGGCCATCATAAATTGACTGTAGTATTCAGGCTAGTGTGGTTTAGGTGAGTTCACCATGAGGAATGCAGGGTTTCTTGGACAGGGAGAGGGATGGGTCTGGTTAGGATGCTCTTTAGAGGGGTTGGTGTGAACCTGTTGGGCCGAATGGCCTGTTTCCACACTGTGGAGACTCTATTCAGGTTATTGTCCAGTCCTGTCAACCATCCCTGTCTCTTGGACCTTGCCTCATTCCCAATACTCTCCTTATATGTGTAATCTCCAACAGTTTCTAAAACATTCATTGGCGATATAAGCTTCTCCAGTCCTTACCGCGATCGATATGACTGTCACCTCTTCCTGCTTTTAGAACCCTCTTTATAACTATTGTCATTCGTTACATCACTCCCAATCACTGTTCCATCCTGAAACCCCCAAAAACATTTCTCTCTCTGTAAACTCATCTGGACTGTCTATACTTCCTTTTGACAATCCCGTTCTGAGACTTTCTCTCTATCAAAAAAGTCATTAAGTGTAGGTAACCCTTATTATTGTAACCTCCCTTCAGCCTTACAGCATGAGGATCTGTAGAAGCTCTTTTGAAACCGACAGCCATCTCTGTGTCTGTAATCTCATCCACTCCCCATAATTCTTTCTGTCTGAGCTCCTCTGTAGTCCATTAAACACTCTTTAACACTGTCTGTATCAGTGTAACCTTCACCAAAAACACCGCCTTCCCTATCTGTGTAAATCCCTACACCAGTCCCTATCCCTCTAAGCTCCATCTAAC
Source organism: Chiloscyllium punctatum (assembly GCF_047496795.1). Classification (NCBI taxonomy): domain Eukaryota; kingdom Metazoa; phylum Chordata; class Chondrichthyes; order Orectolobiformes; family Hemiscylliidae; genus Chiloscyllium; species Chiloscyllium punctatum. The sequence continues at coordinate 57,772,635 of NC_092780.1, forward strand.
AATACAACCATCCATGTTTGTGTATTCACCTTCAGTCCCTACTCACCTTCCTATCTGTGTATCCTTCTCCATGCATTTTTGCTACAGTCTCTTCAACTGTCCCTGTCAGTGCAATATCTTCCAGTCCCGAAAACTCCCGTCTCTTTAACTTTCTCAGGCCACACAACTCTCACTATCTGTGACCTACTTCTGTCAGAGAACCCTCCCTCTGTGAACTGCTCCAATTCTTCAACTCTCCATAAGCTCCTGCAGTTCTTCCAGCCCTCCCTATCTACCAAACCTCTTCCAGTCCCTAAAACGCCATAAGTCTGTGGAGACCCTACCACCATCCCTCTCTGTGTTATCCTCTCAGGTCCCTGCAACACTCCCGATCTGTAGATCCCACTCCAATGCCTGTGCCACTCCCGATCCTGTTCCTACAAGACTCATTAACAATGTAACATCCTCCCGTCACTATCACCCACCCTGTCAATGTAAGCTCCTCCTGTATCTCCAATCATTTACTCGTCTCCATAACCTTCTCCAGTTCTTATCCCCCATCTGTGTAAACATCACTCTCCACTTGAACCCTCCCTACCGCAGGAACTTCCTTCTGTTTGTGCTGTGCTCCCTTTTCTATGAAACTGTCTCCCACCAAACTTGCGACCCAATCGCTCAAAAATGAATCCAGATTCCACAGTCTCCATGTCTAAATAACCCCCAGAACTGAAGCCTTCCTATATCTATAAACATCTTCAGTCACGATGACCCTCCATATCTCTGTTTCTTCCGCCAGATGATACAAACCTCTTTATCTCTGTAATCTGCTCAGCTCCCTAAAATAGTCCCTGTGTGTGTAATCTAGCCCTGTCCTACAAACATCCTTATCCCTGTAAACTTCTCTATCCCTCCCAACATTCCCAACTCCATGAACCCGTCAGCCCGACAGCTCTCCACATTTCTGTAACCTCCTGTAGCTCTATGGTCCTCCTTCCCTATGAAACCACCTCCAGTCCCCATATCCCTCCTAATCTGGGTCCTCAGCTCCAGATAAGACGATTGCTGTCTCTGTAATCACCTCCACTCCTGACAACTCTTCCCATTTGTGTAACCTAGTTCAGACCCCATACTCTCCAACTTCCTGAATCCTCTTCCTGCATTTCAACCAAAATCATGTTTATGTAATATCCACCAGTGCTTAAACCTCCCCAGCTAAGTAACCTAAGTCCTAACAAAACACCTAAACTGTGAAACCTCACATTTCCCAACAATCCTCCCTACCTCCCTCCTCAAATGCCTTCATCACCATGAAAACTCACAACTACTGAATCCTCCTTTTGGCATTGCAACCCTCCTAATGTCTGCAAAATCCTCCTGTCCTGATATCCCTCCCTGTCTCTGTAAACCCCACCATCCTCCAGTGCCCTTCTGGGGAACATGGCAGAGGAGAGAAGATTTGTAGCGTCTGGACCATGTTACGGAGGTAGAATTCTGGAAATTACAGATTTGGTCTAATGTTTATGGTGTGTAGATTATTGTCGAGGACTGTAAAGAAAGGATTTATGACTACTTGGAAAGCCATAGTTAAATTAGAGACAGTCAGCATGGATTTGTGAAGGGCAGGTCATGCATCACAAAACTTATTGAATTCTTTGAGGATATGTTAGAATACATAGACGGCTCAATCAGAAAAGAAGGATGATTGGGATACAGGGAAATCTGTCTGTCTGGTTGCAGGATCGGATGGCCCAGAGAAGACAGAGTATGGCGGAAGATGGACAGTATTGAGCCTGGAGCTCAGTGACCAGTGATGTTTTGTAACAATCAGCTCTGGGACTCTGTTCTTTGTGATTTTTATAAATGACTTGGATGTGGATGTTAGAGAGTGGGTTAGTAAGTTTGCCAATAACATGAAGGTTGGTGGAGTGGTGGGTAATGTGGAGGGCTGTTGTAGGTTGCAATGGGACATTGACAGGACGCAGAGCTGGGCTGGAAGTGGCAGATGGAGTTCAATCAGGAAAAGTGTGAAGTGATTCATTCTGGAAGGTTGAACCTGAATATAGAATACAGCGTTAAAAGGCAAAATAATTGGAATTGTGGAGGAACAGAGAGATCATGGCGTCCATGTCCATATATCCCTCAAAGTTGCCACGCACGTTAATAGGGTTGTTAAAAAGTCATATGTTGTGTTGGCTTTCCTTTATCAAGGGGATTGATTTCAAGAGCCGTGAGGTTTTACTGTATCTTTATAGCGACCTGGTGAGAGCACACTTGGAATATTGTGTTCAGTTTTCGTCCCATCTTTACAGAAAGGATGTGCAAGTTTTAGAGAGCGTACATAGGAGATTTACCAGGATGCTGCCTGGAATGGAGGGCATTTCTTATGGAGAAAGGTTGAGGGAGCTAAGGCTTTTCTCATTGGAGTGAAGAAGGGGGTGGGGTGACTCGGTAGAAGTGAACAAAGTGATGAGAGGCACAGAGAGAGTGAATAGTCAGACGTTTCCTCCTATGGCTTAAATGGCTATTACAAGGCGGCAAATCTTTAAGTTGATTGGAAGATGGATAAGAGGAGAGAGAATGGTAGGTGGTTGGACGGACTGCCAATGGTAGTAGGAACATTAGACACATTCGGGACATTTAATATACTCTTGGACAGACACGTGGATAGTAATAAAATGAAGGGTATGGAGGCTAGTTTGATCTTACAGTCAGATAAAAGGCTAGCATAGCATCATGGCCGAAGCGTCTTGTGCTGTAGTGTTCTGTGTTCTACGTTCTGTATGTTAAACTGGGTAATATGCTCAGATCAGTGTAAAAGGATATGGCATTCAGGAGGAGCTAGTGAACTGGATACAAAATTTGCTTGATGGTAGGAGACAGAGGGTGATGGGAGACATGTTTTTCTGACTGGAGGTATGTAACCAGTGGTGGAGTGGGTCCACTGTTGTTTGTCATTTGGATAAATGGTTTGGATGGGAACATTGGTTTCCATGTAAGTAAGGTTTTTGGGTGTCACTGAAATTGGTGGTAAAGTGGACAGTGAAGAAGGTTATCTATGATACAACAGGATGAACCATACTGCTGGGATAGTGGGCTGAAGAATAGCAGATGGAGTTTAATTAGACAATCTTGAAGTGTTCCATTTTGGTGAAACAAACCAGGGTGGGACTTGTACAGTTAATGTTCGGGCCCTGGGTAGTGTTATCAGTCAGTGACCCAGGGGTGCAGGTATACAGTTCTTTGAATGTGGTGTCACAGGTAGACAGGCTGGTGAAGCAGGCGTTTGGGATGGTTACCTTCATTGGGGAGAGCATTGAGAGTAAGAGTTGGGATGTCATGTTGTGACTGTAAAAGACATTGGTGGGGCCACCATAAAAAACATTGTTGATCAGTAGGAAGAGCTCCTCTAGTTACTTACTTCCTTTAAGGATGGGCATTAAATATTCTAACCTGGTCTGGCCAACCCACAGCAATATGGCTGAATCTGAGGTACCCTCTGGGTAATCAGCAGTTGCGTCAAAGAATGTTAGTCCAGGCAGTGACACCCACATCCCATGAATGAATAAATAAAAATACATATGTCCCTCTCTACCTCTGCAAACCCGTCCAGCTGCAGCAATCCGTACTGGCTTTGTAACACCATTCAGACCCTGACCACTCTCTGTAACATTATCACCACCTCCAGCACCTTCACATCTCCCTGTTACTATCGTGTCAATAAACCCTGACCATGGTTCCCCTTCCCACTGCCCTCCTCCTGCTAGCATACCCTTTGCAATCTATTTAACATTTACTCCTAAAACACTCTCTCACTTCAGGATTTTAAGTACTTTTTGGGGATCTTCTCAGCCTCATAATCTAGTATGATCACTTTTGTCCTGAGTGTGGGACCAGTGGAGATTTCTTGCTAAGGTTTATACTGTTTAATGGAATGTCCTTCTGTTGAGTGTTTTACACTGTTCCTTCAAATGTTTTCTGCTGTCCATTTACAGACAGATATTTCAATCTGTTTAGCCTGTTTACCTTGGTCATTTCTCTTTCACACACATGTAATTGTCTATTTTTGTTTCTTTTGTAGCTTGTCCTTTCTGTGTATCACTTTAAAACTTTATATTTATTTAAACTGCACTTTATCACAATTTCCCGAAGGATCTCTCCCGGTGACATTACTCATTCACTAAGTTTCATCACACAGTCGCTCTGCGATAGTTATGTCCCTAGCCAGTTGCACGATGTGTTTTTCAAAGAAACACTGAAAAAAAAATTAATCGAACTCCTCTTCCAATATCAATGTTGACCGTGTGTTGTCCCAGATTATACAAATATTGAAGTTTGACAAAATTATCACAATGCCTTTGTTAAAAAATTCCAATGAGTCCCTGTGTAATGCAATGATGAGCAATGGAATACTGTTCAGTGGCTAAAACTGTTCTGCTGCTTATGTCCTTGGCAAGAAGTAATTTACATTCAGACTGACTCTATTTCATGATCTGCAGCCAAATGCTTTCTCTGTAATGCCTTTGTTATCCATTATTTTTAGTGTTACCTATTTTTCCTGACTTTCCGCAAGATTGTGAACCCTTGAATATTTTTGTTCACCCTGTATCCATGGTGTCTAAATTTCTTTTATCTCTGTGTCACAAATCCATCTACCTTATTACAGTGACATTGTCCATTAAAAAAAAACATAACTTACTCTTTCCCACAATTTTCTGTCACAAATCTTTTCGCTAATGTACAATTTTAGTTCAACTCTGTCCCTTCCTGTTCCTTTCTGCTTATCTTCAGCCACATTCCCATGCTGTTCCATTGCTTCGCCTTTTCTCTTTGGATTTGGAAAGTTCCTTTCACCTGAACCCTGTCCCAGCATCATCTCTGTCAGTTTAAAGCCATGTCCATAAACCTACCTACATGATCGGCCAGGACACTGGTCCTAGCACGGTTCCAGTGGGACCATCCTAATGGATTATTTATTAAATCAGGTATGGGATGTGGGTGTCTCTGGCTGACCAGCCTTTCTTGCCCATTCCTCGCTCCCCTTGAACTGAGTAACTTGCTTGGCCTTTGAAGAGGGTAATTAGGAGGCAAACACTTTGCTGTGCCTATGCCGTGCAGACAACGTGAGGGTGGACAGATGTCCTTCTCTGAATGACATAGCAGCCTGGGATACTTGCAGCGGGGTTTGTGCAGTGTGTCCAGGAAGCTTTTCTAACTCAGTATGTAGATTGTCCGACCACAGGGGAGGCCATATTGGAGATGGTACTTGGTAACGAACCGGGACAAATGATGGGCTTGTTCGTGTGTGAACATTTTGGTGATCTTGATCACAATTCTGTGACTTTCACCTTGGTTATGGAGAGAGATAGGTGAGTGCAACAGGGTAGGTTTTACAATTGGGGGAAGGATAAATAGGATGCTGTAAAGACAGGATCTGAGGAGCATACGTAAGGAGCATAGGCTGTCAGGGAAGGATGTCGTGGAAATGTGGAACATTTTCAAGGAACAGATACACCGTGTCCTTGATATGTATGTACCTGTCAGGCTGGAAAGAGATGGTCGTGTGAGGGAACCTTGGTTGACGCGGGAGGTTGAATGTCTTGTAAAGAGGAAGAAGGAGGCTTACATAAGGTTGAGGAAACAAAGTTCAGACAGAGCGTTGGAGGCATATAGGATAGCCAGAAGGGAGCTGAAGAAAGAGATTAGGAGAGCTAAGAGAGGGCATGAAAAATCTTTGGCGGGTAGGATCAAGGATAACCCCAAGGCATTTTATGCGTATGTGAGAAACATGAGAATGATGAGAACGAGGGTAGGTCCGATCAAGGACAGTTGTGGGAGACTGTATTGATTCGGAAGAGATAGGAGAGGTCTTGAATGAGTACTTTTCTTTAGTATTTACAAATGAGAGGGACCATATTGTTGAAAAGGAGAGTGTGAAACGGACTGGTAAGTTAGAAGAGATACTTGTTAGGAAAGAAGATGTGTTGGGCATTTTGAAAGACTTGAGGATAGACAAGTCCCCAGGGCCTGACGGGGTATATCCTAGGATTATGTGGGAAGCAAGAGAGGAAATTGCAGAGCCGTTAGCAATGATCATTTCATCTTCACTTTCAACGGGGGTGGTACCAGGGGACTGGAGAGTGGCGAATGTTGTGCCCCTGTTTTAAAAAAAGGGAATAGGGATAACCCCGGGAATTACAGGCCACTTAGTCTTACTTCGGTGGTAGGCAAAGTAATGGAAAGGGTACTGAGGAATAGGATTTATGAGTATCTGGAAAGGCACTGCTTGATTCGGGACAGCCAGCACGGATTTGTGAAGGGTAGGTCTTGCCTTACAAGTCTTATTGAATTCTTTGAGGAGGTGACCAAGCATGTGGATGAGGGTAGAGCAGTGGATGTAGTGTACATGGATTTTAGGAAGGCATGTGATAAGGTTTCCCATGACAGTCTCATGCGGAAAGTCAGGAGGCATGGGAGTGGGAAATTTGTCCAGTTGGATAGAAAACTGACTAACCGGTCGAAGTCAGAGAGTGGTGATAGATAGTAAATATTCAGCCTAGAACCCAGTTAGAAGTAGAGCTCCGCAGGGATCAGTTCTGGGTCACCTGCCGTTTGTAATTTTTATTAATGACTTGGAAGAGGGAGTCGAACGGTGGGTCAGTAAATTTGCAGATTATACGAAGATTGGTGGAGTTGTGAATAGTGAGGAGGGCTGTTGTCGGCTGCAAGTGGACTTAGATATGATGCAGAGCTGGGCTGAAGAGTGGCAGATGGAGTTCAACCCTGTCAAGTGTGAGGTTGCCCATTTTGGAAGGACAAATAAGAATGCGGAATACAGGGTTAATGGTAGGGTTCTTAGTAAGGTGGAGGAGCAGAGGGATCTTGGAGATTTGAGCTATCGGGAGAGGCTGAAACGACTGAGACTGTTTTCCCTGGAGTGTCAAAGGCTAAGGGGTGACATTCTTGAGTTCATAAAATCGTGAGGGGCATGGATAGGAACAGACAAGGTCTTTTCCCTGGGGTAGTGGAGACCAGAAATGGAGGGTGTAGGTTTAAGGTGAGAGATGAAAGGTTTAAAAGGGACCTAAGGGGCAACCTTTTCACGTATAGTGTGGTTTTGTTTGAAATGTCCTGCCAGAGGAAGTGGTGGAGTCTTGTACAATTGCAGCATTCAAAAAGCATCTGGATTGGTATATGAATAAAAAGTGTTTATTAGGATATGGGCCAAGTGCTCGCAGATGGGATGAGATTAGGAAAGGATATCTGGTCGGCGTGGACAAGTTGGACCAAAGGGTCCATTTATGTGCTGTACGTCTCTGGGTCTCTCTGGCTCTAAATGTATTCCACTGTTCATTTACAGACTGACATTTCAGTCTGTTTCCCCTGTTTACCTTGGTCAGTTCTCTCTCAAAATCATATAATGGTCTTTGTTAGTGATGCTTGGGTGTGCTTTATGGTCACTTTAAAATGTCATAATCTCTTTGAATTCCGGTATAATTTCTTGGAGGATCTCGGTGTGATATTACTCATTCACTCAGCTTCATCACCCAACGGTCGATCTGAGATAGTTACATCCCTAGCTATTTTCGCCATGTGTTATTCAAAGAAACACTGACAAAAACATTCAAGGAGGATCTCGGATAATATCAGTCTTGACAATGTGTCTGTCCCAGATTATACAAAGGTTGAAGTCTCCAAAAATTATCTCACCATCTTTGCTACAATTTCTAATGAATTCCTGTTTAATGCAGGGATGAGCAATGAAATATTCCAGCCAGCATAAAAACTGTTATCCTGCTTGTGTTTTTGACACATGGAACCCAGAATTTGCATTCAGGCTGATTCAGCTGCATAATCTGAGGCCGAATGCTTTCTCTGTAATACCTTTGTTATCCATTAGTGTCAAGGTTCCCATCTTGGTTTTCCATTCTGCCTGAGATCCTATAAGGTTGTTTACTGTTGAATATTTATGTTCCACCTTTTGTTCAATGTGTAATCACGTCTGTCTGATGACTAAGTCTCATTTATCCCTGTGTCATAAGTCTATTACATTATTGTAGATACTTTGTCCATTCCAAATCAAACAACATTATAATTTCCTCTTCCCCACAATGTCCTGTTACAAACCGATTCATTGGTGTACAGTTTTAATTGAACTCTGTCCCTTCCTGTTCCTTTCTGCTTGTCTTCAGTCACATTCCAATGCTGTTCCAAGGCTTCACATTTTCTCTTTGGATTTGGAAAGCTCCTTTCATCTGAACTATGTCCCTACACCCTCCATGTCAGTTTAAAGCCATGTCCATAAACCTACCGACATGATTGGCCAGGACACTGCTCCCGGCAGTGTTGATTTTAAATCCCTCATGGGATGTTGCTGTCTCTGGCTGGCCAGCATCGCATGCCCACCCTGACCAGCCTTAGAGCTGAGTGGCTTCCCAGATCATTACAGTGGGCATTTGAGTGTCACTCCCATTGCCCTGGGTCTGAATTCATATGTAGGCCAGACTGGCAGCCTATAACAGATTTGCTTACTGAAAGGGTATTATTAAGCGGTTAGATGTGTATCCCTGACTCTGGCATTAAATTCTGGATGAACAGTCTCGTGAGAGTAACATGAGGTCATAGCCTGGTCCACTGATAGCTCCTTCATCCCTGAGTACTAATCCCAGTGCACCTTCTTCCTGACCGTGAATTGATCCTGATACCTTCCTGCACTCTGGTGATATCACACACTCTCTCTCCATGTGGTATCTGTCACTGTGATGGTTTAATGGATGCCGGTGACTGCACCTTTTGCAGCTACTCCAAATCCTGAGCCAACAGAATTCTCCACTCCAGGGAGATGAGGCAACACAGACCAAGGATGGAGACTGGGATTTTCCAGATCTCTGTGGGACTTAGTGCCATTCTCCCTGTGTAACCCTCACTGCATCAGTCTCATTTCCCATTCTGTCTGTTTCTCTATCTCCTGTAGATACTCAGGATGCTCTTGACTCAACAGAATTCCCAATTTCTGCCTCGTACATCACCACACTGAAGACAGTTGGTCAGCCAGAGAGATGGAGAGTGAGATCTGAAGCCTTCAGTAAATCCTGCAGCGAGGTAAGATCACTCACAGTGAACAGAGCAGAATGTATTTAAGGGATTGAACTTTGGTCCAGAACACATGACACAGATACAGTGTTGAAGGGTTAACACAGAGCATGATTGTCCCAGACTCAATCCCCACCTCTTGTTAATTTTCATCTCTGCTGTTCCTATGTCGATACATTAAGTTGACAGTTATCAATCCAGGACTGTGCTGTCTTAGTGAGGATCAGTACAACAGAGTGGAAAGCCGGCCTCCATTAACGAGATGGTATTGAAACCTGGGATCGTTCTGTTCTATATTCCGTCCTCACACTGACTCTTGTCGTGTGATAGAGTTACAGCAAGGAAACATGCCTTTCGGTCTAACTTGTTTGTGCCAATGTCTTGAATGCTTGTCATTCCCAGAAATTTTCCTATTTCTGTAACCTCCACCCCTCCCAAATTCCCACTGTATATTTCCCGATGCTGATGACTCTCCCTATATGTAAATTGCTCCAATGTCGATAACATGCCCAATCTCAATAATCTCATCCTGCGCTCAGTACAATAATTCTCATTTCTGTAGTTTTGCACAATACTTACAGTAACCCCGTCTCTGTAAAATCCTCCAGCCTGAAGCAAAATACCCACCTGTGTACCTTCCTCAAGCCCCAAGAAAACATGATATCACTGTAACCTTCTGCAGGTCCGATCACACGCATGCCTCCTGGCCTGTAGCACCACACGATCACAGTAACCTTCTCCCAAACCTACCGACCTCCTTACCGATATGAACACCTCCAGACCCTTTTCAAGCCACAGCAGCACTCCACATCTCTGTTTGCTCGTCCACTGCCTACACTCTCTCTTTGTGTAATTCTGCAATTTGGGCAGCACGGTGACTCAGTGGTGTGCGATGGTGCCTCACAGTGCCAGGGACCCAGGTTCGATTCCAGCTTTAGGTGCCTGTCTGTCTGTGTGGAGTTTGCACCTTCTCCCTGTGTCTGCGTGGGTTTCCTCCAGATGTTCCAGTTTCCTCCCATAGTCCAAAGATGTGCAGGTCAGGTGAATCGGCCATGCTAAATTGTCCATAGTGTTAGGTGCATTGTCGGAGAGAAGTGTATCTGGGTGGACTACTCTTTGGAGAGTTGGTGTGGACTTGTTGGGCCGGAGTACCTGTTCTCATGCTGGAAGGAATCTAATCTAAACTCTCCCTCTGCGTTCCACATTACTGCCCCTAAATATATCCATCTATCCATAAACAGCCCCAACCCCTTCAAACCTCCGAGTCTCTGTGAACTCCCACAGCTCCAACATCTCTCCCTAACTGTGTTACCTTTTCCATTACTGAAACAGTCTGAAAATGTGGACATCCTAAAAACCTCCCATTCTGCATAATCCTCTCTGGACCCTGTAAACCCCAGATCTGTGGAACAAGCTCCAATGTTTGTGTCTCTCCCAATCAGTTTCTACAAGACTTACTATCTATGTAACATCCTCCCATCGCTATCACCCGCCCTGTCAATGTAAGCTCCTCCAGTCTCCCCACCAATCTAATCATTTCCATAGCCTTCTCCAGCTCTTACACCCCTATCTGTGTAAATTTTACACTCCCCTACAACCATCCCTAAAGCAGAAAACTCCTCCAGTGTCTGCAATGTTGCCTATCTGTGTTAGTGTCTCCAGGAGCTATTGCTGTTCCTGTCTCTGTAAGCTCTGACAGATTGTACAGCTTGCCGGTCCATATTCTTTCCAGAACCTCAGCATCTGACATCAATAAAGGTCTTCATTAACTACAGCCTTCCATATCTCTGTTCTTTCCTCAATTCTATACAACTCTCTTAATCTCTGTAAGTAGCACAATTCCATAAAATACCCCATGCCTGCGTAAACTGACCCAATCCGACAGTGAGAAACCTCACTGTCTTTTTGATCACCTGTAGTCCCTTCAGATCTCCCTGTATGTTCCCTGACTTCACTGAATACAGTCCATCTCATGTTATAACTCCTCTAACTCATATGTTACTCCCCATCTCTGTGATATTCTTCAGTTACTGCAATTCTCATTCTTTATCTCCAGAGCTTCCAATCCCCAGATCGATGTAAGGTTATTGATCTCTTGCTCCATGTTTAACACCTGTAGCAGCCTCCAACTCCTCAACGCATCCTGTCGCTGTAACCTCCTCAAATACTACAGCTCACTGTCTTTGTAATATCTTCCAGTATCTGCAACCCTGTCGATTTTTGTAACCTACTCCAGAACAGCACTCTACATCTCTGTGTAACTGATGGGAATGCTGTAAACCTGCCTTCACTGTCCTCACTAACTCTCTGAACCCCGGCAGCCCTACAACCCTCAGTATATCTGGCTCCTCCGATCACTACATTTCTCCCTGGCTGTGTGAACTGATCCAGCCCCTTCAAATCTCCCTATCTAAGCCACTCCTGCAGCTCCAACTCTTCTCCATGTCAGTGTAATTCCCAGCACCAACAATCCTCCAAGTCTCTATAAACTCCTGCAGCTCCAACTATCACCCCTACCTGTGTACTCTCCAGTCCCTCCAATCCTCCCTTTCTCTATAAACTCCTGTAGCTCCAAATACCACCCCATCTGTCTACTCTCCAGTGCCTATAATACTCCCTTTCTCTAAAAACTTCTGTAGCTCCAATTACTACTGTGTAATCTCTAGTCCCTATATTCCTCCCGAACTCTGTAAATCCTTCAGAACTGATAACCCTGTATCTCTCCTTGACATCTTTCAGCCCGACAACCATCTGATCTCCCACCACCAACAGTTATCTCAAACCACCCGAACTCTGTAACAGCCTCCAGTCTCTCCAACCCAGCTTTTCTCTGTTAGCTTCTCTGGTGTCTGTATTCCCCTTTATCTCCGGTTACAGATCCTTGCTCAGGGAAAAGATATCTCAGTACCGAATCTGTAAGAACACAAAATTCTTCGGTGTATCAATCAATTTGCCTCATTTTCTAAAATTTAACGACTCCAATTTCAACCTTCTCCACCTCTTCTCATCAATATCCCTGCATTTTGAAGACCAGCCCAGTGAACCTTCTCTGTGCTGCCTCCAATGCAAGGACATTTTCCCTCCAGATAGGGGACCAAACCTGTTCACCGTATTCTCACTGTGGGCTGACTGGAATCCTCTATATTTATTACAAGCCTTCCCTATTTTTATTCTCCATTCCCTTTGAAATCAATGCCAGCATTCCATTTACATTCTCTATGTCATGCTGGCCCTGTATGCGACCTTTCTGAGATTTATACACCAGGATTCCCAGGTTATGCGAGAGCGTAGCTTTCTGCAGTTGATCTGAAGCCAAGAGCTGACAGCAATAATCACGAAAGTGCTGGAATGTATGTTAAACGATATGCCAGAAATACTAACTGCACACTTAGAAACTTACGGAATAAGCACAGTCCATAAGAACATCATGTATAGGGGTAGAATTAGATCATGCAATCCATCAGGTCTATTCCACTATTCAATTGTGTGTGAATTGTTTCTCAACCCCATTCTCTCACTCCCTGTAACCCTTGATCTCCTTATTCACCTGCTTATCTCTGAGTCAGATACACTGAATCACTTAGCATCCACAGCCCCATGAAGCAGTGAGTTCCACAGATCCATCACCCTCTGGCTGATTAAATTCCTCCACATATTCTAAAGGGTCGTCCCTTCACTCTGAAGCTGTGCCCTTGGCCCCTGGTCTCTCCTGCTCGTTGAAACATCTTGCCCACATCCACTCCATCCAGGCCCCTCAGTATTCTGTACGTTTGAATGAGATTCTGCCACTGCCTCTGAAGCTTCATCAAGTGCAGACGCAGAGACTTCACCTGCTCCTCATATGACACGAATTTCATCCCTGAAATCTTTCTTGGAAACCCATTTCTCATACCCCTTCACATCCCTTTTTCCAGACTCTGAACGTGTAGAGTGTAGTCCCAACACTGACCCCTGCGGAGCTCCCCCATCACCAGATCCCATCGTGACAAAGACCCCTTTCTTCACACTCTCTGCCTTGTGCCAATCAGACAAATCCTCTATCCATGCTCAGCATGTTGTTCTGAAATGGAAATTTCATTTCACACCCACTGCTGGATTTATTGTTCTGTCTGGCTGTAAACAGCAGAGTTTCACCATTACCTTCCCATCGTAATTCCCTGGGGCAGGTGGTGGTGAGCTGCCTTCCTGGCCCATTGCAGTCCTTTATGTGTAGGGACAGACACAGTGCTGGGAGGATGGAACGTGGCTTGGAGGGCACCTTGGAAATGCTGGTGTTCCCGTGCACCTGGAGCTCCTGTCCTTCCAGTGTATGCTGGTTCCGGGTTTATGAAGTGCTGTTGAAAGGACCTTCCTGCGTGACCTCAGTGCTTCTTGTAGATCTTTTATTCCTTCATTCATTGGTGAACATGAGCTTTGTTGGCTGAGCCAGCATTTATTATTGATTTTGAGTTGTCCCTGAGAAGGTGGTGGTGAGCTGCCTTCCTGAGCCACTGCACCAGCCGTTGGAACTGTTGTTATCTGTTTACCCTCCAGCAGCGCTACAACACTCCTCATGTCTGTAAATGCATACAGACAATGCAGCTCTCCCTTTCATATCTGACATCCGCCCCGACTTATAACTCTTATAGTTCCTCACACTATCTCAACTCTTCCATTCCCATCTGTGCTAGGGATCTCTAAAATTTCTTTATTCTTGTTAAAATTTCTGATCACCTAAAATCTCTCCCTTTTTAAATTTGTAACCCCTTCAGTTTCTGTAATTCTCCATATAACTGTAATCAATGACAGCACAGGTTCCCCTCCTTAAATCTCTACAATTACAATGGTTGCGTGTGCTAAATTGGAACTTTTCATCCTCCTTATCCATCTCGGTACTTCCAGCCCCCACAATCCCACTATTTGGAACGCTCCCATTCTCTGCACCTCCTCATGTCCTGAGGGTCCTTGAACACTACCAGTGCTCCAAACATTTATATTCCCCTCATGTACTGCAAGTCTTCTAACTCTGTAACATCCAACAGTCTCCACTACCATACAATATTTGCTGGCTCTCAATTTGCATTTGTTGAAGTCTACACATCTCTGTAAGCAGCACAGAAAAAGCACTTTTGACTCTACATAGCTCCGTCATGAACAAGCTACTACCTCTATTTCCTTCGCCTTCTTCAGTGTCTGCAATTGTCACTGTATCTTCCAATAACCTGCTTTCTACACTGCAGGTCTGCCTAGCTCCCCAGATAACCTGTTCCATCCCATATAGCTCGCTCAATCACGGTAACACCCTCTGCTCTGTCTAATCCTCCTCTTTCCCACTGTCTTCCAGGCACAACTGCAATTCTTAAGGCAGCAGTGCGGAATGGGATGTTATAAATCTTAGCTGAGGCTTGAGGCCTATCATTACCTGGGAGTCACAAAAGGAGAGAACCTGCGAGAGAGCAGCACAGTGCGGGAGAATATTTATCAGTAGCGAGGATCGAGGTCGACTAGGACTTGGAGTTGGAGAAGCAGCCGAGCAGGAGGTTCGAAATCAGCACCGAGTCACAGAGGGCGTGACCATGTGATGGAGCAACTTGGAGCAGGAGCATGAGGCTCACTCACACCTGGGAGTTACAGAGGCAGCAAAGTGGGAGGATATAAATCAGCACTGAGGTTCATGGCCGAATCGTGCCTGGGAGTCACAGAGATGGTGACCCAGTGAGGGAACAGAGTGGTGTGGGAGCTGGAGGATTACACGTACCTGGGAGTCAGAGAGACGGTGACCCTGTGAGGGAGCAGGGTGGAGTGGGAGCTGAGGGATTACACGCACCTGGGAGTCACACAGATAACTTTCTGCTGCTGGGACGGGCCTGCACTGAGTTTGGAAGAAGTACAAGAGCCTTCACAGAAAAGGCTGTAAATTCATTGGCAGATAATGCATCGTTATTTGGGACTGTCAGTAAATTGATAGAAGTTAGCAAATTTATTTTTTCAACTTCTGAAATAATGGTTGAACTCAGAAATAAGAAGGAGAAGTGAAATTCTGAGCCAATATATATATTACCGTCAGTAAACCACAGTTGAATAAGGGAGTTAACCATATTGTTTTTTCCCTGATGTTAATTTAATTCTAAGTAATTAATTAAGTTACTCTAGACATGTTGCATTTTAAGACATGACAAGACATGTTTGTTAGATGGAAAATATGTTCTGTTACGTTGGGAGGTCATAGTCCCTGCTCGTTTCCTAGATGAACACTGGGTCTTGGAGCTCAGATAGTAACTAGAGACTCTATGGGACATCTGTGATGCTGAGAGTTAGGTGAATAGCTCGCACAGAGAGCGGATCAGCCTGCAGACATGACAGCCAAGAAGAAGAAAGGGAATAGGTGACTAGACAATCGAAGAGGAACATTCAGGGAATGGAAGGATATCCTGATATCTCCCTCCCAATTCAGTTTCCTGGTTTGGAAGCTGATGAAGGTGCGGGCTGTTCAGGGGAGGGCTGTCGGAGCCATGTCTGGGGCACTACAAGCAGCCTGACTGTGCAGGAGGGGACGGAAAAGGAAGGAGGATCAAGTAAGGGGACTAAGGAAATTGAAGAAGGTGTCAGTGTTTCTGTAATTCCAGGATAGTGGGGTTAAGAATATAACGGTGTCGGCAAGACATTCGTCTGGGGGACAGTGAGCAGTCAAAGGTCATGTCCCTATTGGTAGAAATGACCTGGGTAGGAAGGATGAAGCGGTTTGGGAATCAGAATTTAGGGAGCTAGGTGGATGGTTTGAAAGCGGGACCTCAAATGTAGCAATCCCTTGGTTACTGCCAGTGCCGTGTCCAAGTGAGAACAGAACTCGGAGTTTTAGGTAGATGAGAGTGTGACTGGAACGATGGTGCAGCAGGAAGTGCTTCAGTTTCCTGGGACATTGGGACTGGTTCTGGGGAAGGCAGCAACGGTACAAGCTGGATGGGCTAACATGACAGAGCTGGGACTGAGTTGCTTGTGCGGTGTTTGGGAGGGATTGAAAGTAACTTGGCGGGTGCATAGGATCCAAAAAGGAATAGTAGAGGAGACTACCAGGATTCTCAAAATAATGGGAGATACAGTTGGTACTAATTTACAACAACAAGTTTATCAGTGGAAGATGGAGTAAGAAAGAAAGCCTTAATCTGAGGTACTCTGCAGGGACATGAATACTCGGAGTTTGGAGAGTTCGAGATGCAGCTTGGTGTGTGGAAATCTGATGGACTGATCACCAAGAGCTGGCTCAAGAAATGGCAGGACTGTGTGTTAAATATTGCTGAGTAGCAGGGATTTTGAAATTATAGAAGGGAAGGGAAAGGATGAAGGTGGAAGTATTGGTTTTGATTAGCATTAGTTAAGGTGCCCAAGAGAAAGAGCCTACTCACTCACTCAGGACACCTCGCGACCTTTCCCCCAGCTGTACCAGCTGTTACAAATAATTCCACCTCCCTTAGTACTGTTTGGTAATTCTCACTGTTCGGAAGGAACCAACCCACACAAGAGCAGAAAGAGCCAAGAGGGGTAGGGGGCTCCCCAACATTCAGCTCCTCACTCTATCACAGGGAAGGATCCTGACCCTAACAACCATGAGAAGCTGACTGACCGTGTCCAAGCTCGCTGACTGGGATCTGAGACTCCCCCTGACTCACTGTGCTGGGCAACGTGACTGACTTCTGACAATGATATCAGGCTTCCTCGTTTTGTGTCTGTGCTAAACACCAAGACAACACAGCAGGCGGGTGAGCCTCGTAGTTCTAGCTGAGGGGAAACACTGCTGATGGCAGGGTAAGGCAAGGCAATCATTCTGTGAGCATTCAAGTCAGTTCAAAGTGAGTGTGTATAAATACCCAAGGAGCACCCCAGAGGGACAGGCCATGAGTTGGGTGTGTCCCTGAGCACAGTCTCCTTGTGGCAGCATTGAGTGCGTTAAAAACATGGAGTGAGTAGCCCAGAGGGACAGGCCATGAGCTGTGTGTGTGCCTCTGAGCACAGTGTCCTTGCAGCAGCATTGCAATGAGAATTGTGTGTGCACCCTGAGCTGCAGCATTGAAGTACAAATGTATACTGTCTGTGGGTCAAAGATGTGCTGGGATGGCATGGTGAGGCTGGCATGTGACATGCGCCAGCATTGGTGGGTGTGGATTACATGCAGCTTCTGTCTGTGCAGTGTCCCCAAGACGTTGGTGTCCAGGATAGAAGGCTGCAGGAGCGAGCGGCGAGATGGAGTCACCAGTTACCAGCTCTGACTTTCACGTCCAATTCTGCATATTGAGTTTCCCTACTGCGGGAGGGAGGGTACGAAGCTGTAAGTTGTTGAGGAGAGATCCACTGAATGTGGCTGTTGATCATCAGTAATCATTCAGTCAACATCTTGCCACTCCCGGGCTCAAATCTTGTTTTAGAGAAGAGTCCAACACAGGAACAGGCCCTTCATCCCAGCAAGCCCGCACTGACACATGATGCTGTTCTAAATTTAAAAAGAAAGTTTTTGCTCCGAAACCCTCGATATCATTCTGTTTCCTACTTACTCATATTTGTGCCAAGATCCCTCTTAAACCTTGCTATATTAGCTCCTTCTCCTCTATCAGTGCATTCCAGGCACTGGCACATTCTGTCTGGAACAGCAAAAATAAACCTTGCCGATCATATCTCCCAAACTTTCTCCCTTTTACCTAAAACCTATGGTCCTGAGTAATTGATATTTCTACTCTGGGAAAAAGCCTCAAACTGTCCTTCTATTTACGCCTCTGATAATTTTGTAAAAATCTATCAGGTAGCCCCATAGCCAATGATGCCCAGGTGCACACAAACCACGTTTGTTCAATATCTCCTTCTGGCTAATACCATCCAAACGAGAGAACATCTTGGTAAAACTTTTACATACCCTCTCCAACACTTACACATCGTTCTGCTGGTGTGGCAACCAGTACTGTACACAATATTCTAAATGTGCCCGAACTAAGTTTCTCTACAGCTGCAATGTGACCTGCTAATTTTCATATTGCATGCTCCGATGCATGTCTGCAAGTTTGACATCAGTCTTCTTGATCACCCTATCGATCGAGGTTGTCACTTTCAGGGAACTGAGGAGCTGTACACCTAGATCCCTTCAGATGTTGATGCGGCCAGTAGTTTTTCCATCCACTGTATACTTCTCTCCTGCATTAGACCTTCGAAACCACATCACGTGGCAAATGTCCAAATAAAGTAACATCTGTGTTTTCTCTGTCCAAGTCTGTAGCTGACCTATATACCGCTGTATTCTCTGGCAATCATCCTCACAGTCTGCAACTCCGCCAATCAATTTACAGATCTCCAGTCACAACAACACTGTTCCACCACTCCTGTCTTCTCTGACCAAGCAGTTCTCTATCCATCTTACTAACTGAACACTGATCCCACTTCACTTCACCTTCTCTATGAGCCTGCCATAAGCAAACATATCCAAGGCCTTGCTAAGGTCCAATCAGCCAACATCCATCCCCATGCCCTCATCAATCAATTTTGTCACTTCCTCAAAATAATCAATCAAGTTTGTGAGACAGGATATTCCCCACACAACTGCGTTGCCTGTTGCTAGTAAGTCAGTAGTAGAGTACTGTTGGAGCTGCACTCATTCAGACAAGTGATTATTCCATCATATTCCTGACTTGAACCTTGGAGGTTAGATTAGATTCCCTACAGTGTGGATACAGGTCCTTCAGCCCAACCAGTCCACATCAACCCTCCGAAGAGTAACCCACCCAAACACATTCCCCTGCCCTATATTTACCCTGACTAATGCACCTAACACTATGGGCAATTTAACATGGCCAATTCACCTGAACTGCACAATTTTGAACTGTGAGAGGAAACCGGAGCACCCGGAGGAAACCCATGCAGACACGGGGAGAATGTGCAAACTCCACACAGACAGTCACCAAGGCCGGAATTGAACCTAGGATTTTGTTGCTGTGAGGCAGCAGTGCAAAGCACTGAGCTCTTGATAGTTACTGTACAGTGGGAGGTATCTTGGGCCATGATGGTTCCTGTACAATGGGAGGTATGTCGGGCCGTGATGGTTCCTGTACAGTGGGAGGTATGCCAGGCCATGATGGTTACTGTACAGTAGCAGGTATGTCGGGTGTGAGGTTGCAGACTGAGTTGTACAGAGTATGGTTCTGCTGCTGCTGATGGCCCATTGCACCTCATAGATGCATCATCATTTGTTGCTCAATCTGTTTAACGCCTGTCCCAGTAGAAACCCATATCATGGTGAGGTGGGTCTGCAAAATGTGAAGGGAGCCCTTGCTCCCCATAAGGACTGTGCAGTGACCATTCTTACCGGTATATGAAATATAGAAGTGTATCTGCAGCAGGCAGATCAGTTATGATGTGGTCAATGATATGTTTCCCTTTTACTGATTCCCCCATAACATGTCGCAGAGCAGTCTAGCAGCTACAGGACCCAGCATCAATCTGAGCACTGTATTGACTATATGCCCAGAACTGCCCCCTCAGCCTGGCTATGTCCTGTCAGTGGGACAGAACCTACCAGAGAGGATGGTGATGTTGCCAGTGACATATTCCTGTTCACAGAATCCTGCTTTACAGGCAATATCTGACTGTTTCTTGGGAAATATACAACAGGTCACTTTTTTACATTTTGTGTAGAGAAGTGTTAATATCACTTTGTTTCTTACATATTTTAAAATAACCCAAACATCAATATTTTTCAATTGAAAACAATTGAAGTGAACAATAATTGAAATACCAGAGAGCACACTTGACTATTACACAATTCAGTGAGTGTAGTAAACAGCCGATTCATGTTTAGATCAATGAACACACCATCTTGCAGGCAACAAAGCTGTTGGAAATGACTTTGAGGAAAAGCCTGAATTCAGACACAGTGTTACTGGCCCTCACCATGACCTCCAAAACACTGACCATCTCCAAAATCTGTCCAGAGAGCTTCCAAGCTGCAGCTGGGCAGTTACTCACGCAATAGATTGGTTAGAGACAAACCTGAACAACGGGGAGAGGTGTGTGGGGCAGACTGGTCAATGGACTACTACATGGCGCAGTACAACATTTGTAACAATGATCTGTAAACAGCCATGTCTTGCAAGTATATCGCTTCTGGCATGGCACCTAAACTCTGTAATTCTGCACCTTGGACCCAATCCTGAATGAAGGTGTTATAAAGGTGATGGGCTCCTGCAGCACATGGCATCTTACATTGAATCCCTCATAAACCATATCCAGTGTATGTTAGCCCCACAATGTCAGTATCCAAACAAAATTGTACAGCTCCATTGATGGACGGCATCATCCCAGACCAACGTTCTTGTGTGTGAATTGAGCTGGAAATCTCTGTGTAAATGTTTGCAGTATTGTTCTAACCGTTAACAGCAAACTCTCTTTACTGAAGGTCTGACATCCTTTCATATTACCAACTTTTAGCTTGTACAATAAGCACAAAATGCACCCATGTATTCAGTTCACTTTTATAACAGCAATATGAAGAAAACAGTGCCCAACTCACAGTAAGGAGCATTGAAATGATGAGTCTCATTACCGCACACAAGACCAAATTATGATTAAGTACAAGGAATTTGAAAATATACATTTATTTTCCCTTTTATTAATATTGTGAACTCATTGTCGACTCTCCTGCTCCTCAGCGGCTACATGAATGGTTGTGCTATTATTTCAGAACCACACTTTTTGACTCTGATCTCCAGCACCTGCAGTCCTCACTTTCTCCCTGCTAATATTCACGCATAATCATTTTCATGTCAACAATATCACTGCATGTTTAAACATGTTAAAGTCAGATCTGGGTACATTTCAATTGCTTCTGTCTATCTCAGAGCTCAGTAATGTGAGATGTGAATGTCAGTGTCAATGTGATGCTCGGTATGTAGACCATGCCTTTGAGAGACTGACAGATTATTTAAAACAGCACATCCCTTCAGCTGTTTAAAACAAACAGGTTACTGCCTAGACACTAACAGCCTGAGCTCACAAAACCCAAAGCACGGTGTCCAACATTGGGCAGGTCTGGACAATATTTTCATTTCATTTATTCATGGAATATGATTGGGCCAGTATTTATTGTCCATCCCTTGTTGCCCTTGAGAAGGTGATGGTGGGTTGCCACATTGAAACACTGCAGTCGATGTGCTGTAATTAGACTTACAATACTTTGAGGATCTGACTAGAAACGTTGATGAGGGTCGAGCTGTGGATGTGGTGTATATGGACTTCAGCAAGGCATTTGATAAGGTTCCCCATGGTAGGCTCATTCAGAAGGTCAGGAGGAATGGGATATGGAGAACTTAGCTGTCTGGATACAGAATTAGCTGGCCAACAGAAGACAGTGAGTGGTAGTAGAAGGAAAATATTCTGCCTGGAAGTGAGTGGGTGTTCCACAGGGCTCTGTCCTTGGGCCTCTACTGTTTGTAATTTTTATAAAACACTTTGGTGAGGGAATTGAAGAATGGGTCAGCAAGATTGCAGATGACACAATGGTTGCAGGTGTTGTAAACAGTATAGAGGGCTGTTGTAGGCTGCAGCGCGACATTAACAGGATGGAGAGATCGGCTGAGAGGTAGCAGATTGACCTCAACCTGAATAAATGCGAGGTGATGCATTTTGGAAGTTCGAATTTGAAAGCAGAGTACAGGATTAAGGATAGGATTCTTGGCAGTGTGGAGGAACAGAGGGATCTTGCCGTGCAGGTACATAGATCCTTTAAAATGGCCACCCAAGTGGACAGATTGTTAAGAAATCACATGGTGTTTTGGCTTTCATTAACGGGCGATTGAGTTTAAGAGTCGTGAGATCTTGTTGCAGCTCTATAAAACTTTGGTTAGACCGCACTTGGAATAGTGCGTCCAGTTCTGGTCACCCTTTTATAGGAAAGATGTGGATGCTTTGGAGAGGGTTCAGAGGAGGTTTACCAGGATGCTGCCTGGACTGGAGGGCTTATATTATGAAGAGAGGTTGACTGAGCTCGAACTCCTTTCATTGGAGTAAAGCAGGAGGAGAGGGGAAATAATTGAAGAATACAAGATAATGAGAGGCATAGATAGAGTTGATAGCCAGAGACTATTTCAAAGGGCAGAAATGGCTAATATGAGGGATCATAGTTTTCAGCTGGTTGGAGGAAAGTATAGAAGGGATGTCAGAGGCGGGTTCTTTTCACAGAGAGTTGTGAGCGCATGGAATGCGTTGCTAGCAGTAGTTGTGGAAGCAATGTCATTGGGGACATTTAAGAGACAGCTGGACATGCATATGGTCACACCTTCAATGGTTGGCACAAAATTGTGGGTTGAAGGGCCTGTTCTGTGCTGTACTGTTCTATGTTCTATGTTCTAATACCATTGGGGGGGGGGGAGACCTTGAAATAGTGACACTAAAGGAATGGCAATATACTTCCCAATCAGGATGGTGGTTGGCTTGGACTGGAAAGCGAACATGATGATAATCCCATGTGTCTGTTTCCCTTGTCCTTCTTGACGGTCATGGTTTCAGAGGTACGTTGTAAGAAGCCTTGTTAAATTTCTGCAGAGCACCGAGTAGATGGCAGGTATTGATGCTCCTGAGTGTCAGTGGTTGATGGGTGAAGCTGCATTCACAGGGAAAATGGGGAGGGGGCGGGTATTTCAATGCGCGCACATTCAATGTGTGTCTTATAGATGGTGTACAGGCTTTTGGAAATCATGAAGTTACTTATTTCTGCAGGATTCCTAGCCCTTGAGATATTCTTGTAGCCAATTAATTTACATGCGTCCAAGTGTGACGCTGAAAAAGTACAACATGTCAGGCAGCATCTGAGGTACAAGAGAGTCGACGTTTTAGCATAACGCCTTTACAGGAATGAGTAATGAAAGTATACAGTCAGTCCAGTTCTGGTTAATGGTAATCCATGGGATATTGGTCGTTGGGAGTTCAGTGATGGTGGTGACATTGAACGTTAGAGGATATGATTCCATTTTCAATTATTAGAGGTAGTCGTTGTCTGGCATGTGTGCAATGGAAGTTGTACTTTTCACTGTTCAGCACACACCTTCATATTTCCAGGTCCTTGTTGCATTTGGATAAGGATTGCTTCAGTATCAGAGTAAATCATTAATAGTGGTGAATATTGTCCAATCATTGGCAAACAATCCCAGTTGTGACTTCACTTGAGTAGGGATGGTCATTTATGAAGCAGCTGAAAATTATTGGGCCTAGGGCAGAGAGTGCTTTTACAGCTCATTGATGTCCCTCTCTCTGAGCTAGGAAGCTGGCTTCCAATTCCACATACTCCAAAGGTGTTTAGCAACATATCTGAATGGAATAATATTACAATACCTACCACATGGAGCTGAGTGATGACTTGGTTAGTTGGACAGCTGGTTTGAAATGCAGATTAATACTAAGGGTGTGGGTTCAATTCCTGCACTGACTGAGGTGTATGATAAGGGCAGTCCTACTCAAGCTCTCCCTCACTTGAGGCATGATGACTGTCCAGTTAATCTACCGTCAGTCGTCTCTGTCTAACGAGAGAGCAGCCCAATCATCCTGTCAGGGTATGGTGTCCTACCTTTCCATTTCTGATCTACAGGCTTACCCAGAAACCCCTCCCTTGGGGAACTGCGGCAGAGGTGAGATGGTTGCTCTCCACCAACCCCAGCCACCTTGCTTTGTACCAGGTATAACTTCTGCCAATGCAGACGATTCCTATTTGCTCCAGGTTTGCTGTTCATCCTGGATATGACATTTGGTCAAATGCAGTTATGATCATGTTAAAAGTGAAGTCATTGTCACCTCACCTCTCTATTTCAGCTGTGTGTATTCTTGTTGTAAATCGTTTAGCTGAAGACTGCCATCTGGAGTAGACTAAAGTTGATCCTCCCATCAATATTTCTACCTGAACATTGTTGTGAAAGTTTCAGCCTTAGCTTTCCTATTATTGTGCTGGGCTCTTCAATCTTTGAGGAAGGTGGTATTTGTGGATCCTCCTCCTCCGGTGAGTTGTGTGATTGTCCACCACCACTCACCCAGACTGTATATGAGAGGGATTGCAGAGATGAGTCCTGATTCATTGGATAGATCTGTCTATCATTTTCTAATTATACCATGTGGTGAGTAAGTGGCCCAATCTAGCAACTTCATCTCGTTCTGAGGTGTATTTGTGCTACTATAGGCAGGCCCTCCTGTATTCTCCATTAACAAGACTGTATCCCTGGCTTGATGGTCAGGATAAAGTAGGCAATGATAGTGAAACTTATGCTGGAGTACAATTCTGCTGCTGTTGATAATGACCCGAACCACCTCACACAGGCCAGTGCAAAGTTCCAAAAGCTATTGGAAATTTGCTCTGTTTAGCATTGGTATCACAAATGCACAGGGGGTCTTCACGATGTAAAAGTGGAACTTTGATTCCAGAAATACTGTGTGCGGTAGTTCGCAGTTCCCAGTACGGTCATCGAACAATGAGTCTGCAGCCGGTACGTTGGTGAGGAAGAGGTCAAGGATGTTTCTACCCGTCAGAAGTTCCCCCCGACCCGGTGCAGACGCAGTGAAGCAGTTATGTCACTTTGGAACCGACCAGCTCGATCAGCAATACTACTGCTGAGTCCCTCTTGGTGTTGGTTTTGAAATGGCCTACTCAGTATACATTCTCCAGCTCTGTCACACTCAGTGCTTCCACCAAGTTTTGTTCAATGTAGAGGGACACTGATCCACCAGCTGAGCAGGGGTGTCAGCAGGATGTTTCCGTGTCAGTGTTTGATCTGACACTGTGAGGCTGAGGGAGGGGAGTCAGCAGGAGGTTTCTGTGTTTAATCAGACACCGTGAGGCTGAGGGAGGGGAGTCAGCAGGAGGTTTCCATGTCAGTGTTTGATCTGACAATGTGAGGCTGAGGGAGGGGAGTCAGCAGGAGGTTTCTGTGTCAGTGTTTGATCTGACACCGTGAGGCTGAGGGAGGGGAGTCAGCAGGAGGTTTCTGTGTCAGTGTTTGATCTGACACCGTGAGGCTGAGTGAGGGGAGTCAGCAGGAGTTTTCCATGTCAGTGTTTGATCTGACACAATGAGCTTCAAACTTCCTCCAAAACTACCCCCTTTGCTATCTCTCTCTCCTTCCCCAAACCCTACACTCCTCTCTATCTTTTTATCCTCCTCCAAACCTTCCACCCATCCCATCTATGTAACTTCCTCCAGCGCCTACCGCCTTCGCTATCTCTATAACACCCTCCATGCACTGTACCCCTTTTATATCTCTCTAACTTCCTCCAAACCCGACACCCCTCCCTATCTCCTTATCCCTCTCCAAATACTGCACCCCTCCCTAGCTCTCTAAACTCCTCCAAACACGATTCCTTTCCCTATCTCTTCAACCTACTCTAGACCCTGCACCACACTCTATCTCCTTAACCCATACTAAACCCTGCTCCCCTCCCTATCTTTCTGACCCCTCCAAACCCTATACCTCTCCCTACTTATCTCAACCTCACCAAACCCTTTCCCTATCTGTCTAATCCCCTCCAATCCCTACACCCTTCCATATCTCTCTAACCTGCTCCAAGCCCTATGCTGCTCCGTATCTCTCTCAAACCCTGCCGCCTCCCTATCTCTCTAATCTACTTCAAACCCTCCACCCCTACCTATATCTCTAAGACTCTCCCAAATCATATACTACTCCCTATCTCTCTCAACCCGCTCATACTACCCGCTAAGGTTTTATCACGCCTCATATTTACGCTTCTACTGATATTTTAATTTTCGCCCCACACATATGGTAGTTGCCTCCATTGATCTGCTCAATTTGTACCTGCTTTAAGCTTCTCTTTCCGATTTAATTCCCTTCTTACTGCAGCAACTGACTCCATAACTAATAATGCATCACCACCTCCTCCTTTACCCCTCTCCTGTGCTGCCTATAGTTCTTGTACCGCACAATATTGTGTTGTCAGCCCTGATCTCGTTCAAACACATCTCTGTAATAGCAAAAATGTCACAATTCCATGTGTCAGCTCATTCCCTTACCACGTCTGTCTGTCCGATAATATACCCAACATTAAGGGAAAGCACATCCACCCTGGAATATATCACCTAGAATACTCTGTATTTCGTAGTTCTTCAGTCATTCACTGCTCGTTATCAAGCTGCCTAATTCATGAACCAAAACTGTAACTCTGGGACTGAATGAATATTTGTTGAATATTAATTTCGTTTTCAATAAATGTATTCATCAAATGCAACTTTCCAGAACTAAACGGTCAGCTCTAAATACAGCGAGTTTCTGATGATTAATTGCCTGCTTAGTGTGCAGAGGGAGCAGCCCTTTGTAATGAAGAAAGTGAGACCTGGAGATGCTGGTGATCAGAGTCAAAAAGTGTGGCGCTGGAAAAGCACAACATATCAGGCGACATTTGAGGAACAGGAGAGTCAAAGCTTTGGGCATCAGCCTTTCATCAGGAAGGCATTGGTGCCTTCCCAAGTTTTCCATTCCATGATTAACAGGTTATAGGGAACCATATGTGTTCAGGAAAGCAGCACTGTATAGAGCCCTGAAATGGAAAGCAGTCAATCAGGTAGTTGGACAGTGAGTAGACATGGTGAGGTGAAGTACAGACTGATTGAAATACGAACATAGGGATAGATAAATCTCCTGGGCGAGACGGGATCCACACTGGCTTACTACAGGAAGAGAGCGAAGAGATTACTGTACCTTTGGAGATGATCTTTGCGTCCTCACTCTCCATTGGAGTAATGCTAGATGATTGGAGGGTGGCAAATATTACTCCCTTGTTCAGGAAATGGAATAGGGATAATCCTGAGAATTACAGACCAATCAGTTTACATCAGCATTGGGCAAAGTTTTGGAGAGGATTCTGAGAGACAGAATTTATGATTACTTGCAAATCATAGTTTGGTTAGAAATAATCAGCATGGCTTTGTGAGGGGCAGGTCATGCCTCACAAACCTTACTTAATTCTTTGAGGATGGGATCAAACACAATGAAGAAGTGAGAGTAGTGGATGTGGAGTACATGGTTTTTAACCAGGCATTTGGTAAATTTCCCCATGGTAGGTTCATTCAGAAAGTAAGGACGCATCGGATACAGGGAAACTGGCCTTTCTGGATGCAGAATTGACTGGCCCATAGAAGACAGAGGGGGGGTGGCAAGCATTCTGTCTGGTGCTCGGTGACCATTGGTGTTCCACTGGGATCGGTTCTGGGGCCTCTGCTGTATGTGATATTTGTAAATGACTTCGATGAGAATGAGTGTAGGTGGATTAATAAGTTTTTCAATTTAACAAAGCATGAATGAATTGTGGGTAGTGTGGCGGGCTATTGTAGTTTGCACAGGACATTGACAGGATGCTGAACTGGGCTGATAAGGGACAGTTGGAGTTCAATCTGGAAAATTGTGAAGCGATTCAGTTTGGAAGGTCGAATTTGAATGCATAATACACGGTTAAATGTAGAATTCATACATTGTGGAGTAACAGTGGGATCTGATGATCTATATCATAGCTCCCACAAAGTTGCCACCTAGGTTGATAAGGTTCTTAAGAAGCAGGATGATGTTTTCATTCGCATGGGGGTTGAGCTTAAGTAGTGAGGTTATGCTGCAGCTCTACGGAACCCTGGTGAGATCACACTTAGAATGTTGTGTTCCGTACTTGTCGCCTCATTGAAAGACGTGGAAACATTGGTGAGCGTACTGGGGAAATTTATCAGGACGCTGCTTGGACTGGAGGGCAGGTCTTACAAAAGAAAATTCAGGGAACGAGGATTTTGTTTTCATTGGATCGAAGAAGAATGGAACGTGACTTGATAGAGGTGGACAAAATGATTAGAGTCATAGGTAGAGTGGATAGCCAGAGACTTTCACCCAGGACGGAAATGGCTATCATGACGTGGCATGATTTTTAAGTAATTGGAGGAATATTTAAGGGAGATGTCCGAGGTAGGTTCTTTACACAGAGAGTGTGGGTGTGTGAATAGGCACATGAATGATCGTACAATGAAAGGTATGTAGGTTAGTCTGATCTTAGGACAGGATAAAAGGTCGGCAGGACGTCAAGGGATGAAGGGCCTGTACTATGATTCCTATTTCACCAAACTTGTAGATTCTCATCAATTCTTGAGTGTGTGAGGGAGTGATGTGTGTGAGATCAGGAAGCTTTGAAGGGGTGTTAGGTCCAAACTTACATTTACATTGTGCATTGTTACAGTCACCTGAGTGCCAGTACAATATGTGTATGTAACCACACACCGAACAGAATCCGTCAAGTTCAGTTATTGACGTGCTTCTTGGCCTGCCGTGTGCTGCTGTTTTCTTCAAATATATTCTGTTTGGTGAAGCATGTATTAATCTCTGGCCATCCACAGAGATGTAAAATTTCATTTTGATACTGCTGATAATGAAGGTGACATTTATTGAGTATGGTTTCAGAGGTTTCTTTTGTGAGACTCAGGATAGTGCATCAGACTGTCAGCTTTTTAACGTCTTTTCCCAGTATCCGGTCCAGGGTGCAGATGTATGGAGTCTGGGAGGCAGGCCAGGTGTCAGCACCATCAGTAGGTTGTGCGGTGTGATTCTGACACTGCATGTCAACACATCTGCCCACTGGGCCAGGCTCTGACTGAAGATGATTTTTTAAAACCTGGTTGCTGGTCAGCCATTGATATCTAATTTGGACATTGTTTGTAGCAACACTGCGACCAGTAATAGTTTGTTAGCGAGCTTCCACCTTTCCCAGGGTGGATTCCAAATTATTTGTTGTGAAGAAATGTTTGACTAACTGCCCTGACCCAGTTTAGAAACTCTTTGCACAGATCTAGGAGCAGGTCAGTGTGTCACTCAGCATCACAAGCAAATGTGAATTCCAGTAACACTGTAAATGATTCCAAATCTTTTGGAAGCCATTTTTAGCATAGCTCATTGCAAGGTGTTGAGTTTACTGACCCGAACAATAATCAGCTGTTAGCTATGTTTCGTGAATTGGGCAAAAATGAGATATGAAGTATGATTATTCAACTGAATTATAATCTCTGAAAACAAGTAGGTCGATTCTATATTTATGGGAGTAAAGTATAAACTCCTATCAAGTTTTTATAACACAAAAATAAAGAATGCACATTTTATTTTATATCGAATAAAGAACATGGTACCTAACTGTTGTGATCAGAATTATATTTTCAATGTCAGGATTCAAAACAATGCATTGCCACTCCCACATTTTGAAATGGTAGGCTTCTGAATTATTACATGTTCAGAGTGAGTAAACAATTGGACAATAGAATTAGCATTCTTATACATTTATATATAATCAATCAGTTAAATTTCTCAGTGAAATGCACGAGCTTCAGCTGTTAGCCAGCAAACAAGAAATGGCAATAATTCAACATGCACTGTGAATGATTTCAGTTATCACATTTTAGCGAAGAATAATTTGAAAACTGTCGACTTTTAGAAAGAATGATATTTAATATGAAATGTGGACAGTGAAATAAAAAGGACATATTATGGTGTGAGGGAAAAGTCAGACCTTTTCAAAGAGATTTGTGCCAAAGCAATGATATATTTGTTTTCGTTATCAGAACTTAACATTTAAAATATTCATGTTCTGAGTAATAAATAGACTACATAATGAGACTGACCTTGCAATATTTGCATTTTAAATGTTTATCCTGCACCAAATAATCAGATATTTGCGAGCACTTAAAACGGGAAATAATCCGACACTGCTTTTATTTGCATCAGACACATGATAGAGTACAAGCCTTTAAAGTACAGGAGGAGGCCATTGCCCACTGTGTTTCCCAAACACCTTCCATTTGCTAGCCCTATCTCTGTTGCCCATTAAATTCATAATTTCCAAATATATATCCAATTCTTTATTGAATCGTCATCTACAACTCTCCCAGGCAGTCTAATCCAAATCCTAACAACTCTCTCAATAAATAAGTATTTATGTATCTCAGTCCCAGCTCTTTTGCTGACCATTTTGAAATTAGAACTCCTTGATGCTGTAATGCCAACTAACGGAAAAAGAGTATTCCTGTTCTACTGTGCTAATTTCTTCATACTTTTGAGCGCCACAATAAGTTCACATCTTTGTCTGTTCTGCTCCAGGAAGAATAAGCCTTGCAAGAACTGTAACAAACACTACATCGGAAAAACAGGCAGAAAACAAGCCACCTGGATGCATGAACAACAAATAACCAGAAAAAAGACATGACCCACTATAACTAGATCCTTACATACGGATGAGGAGGTATATTATTTTGACTGGGTCTGCATATCCATCTAGGACAAGCCAAACAGAGACACGCACGAGAATTCCTAGAATCATGGCAATTCAAATGGAACTCTATCAACTGACACATTGATTTTGATTCCATCTAACACTCTCTGTGGAAAAGGACCAGGCATGAAATCGCCAAAACTGGAAATTACATCGCTGACTCAAGGAAACCTAAACACTTGAATAGAAAGTAGGACATAAAACTAGCACTTCACCTGAGGCTCACTGATAATGTTTCCTAGTACAGTGATGAACCATCGGAAAATGAACTCTCCAACTCAGCGAGCAAACTGACATCCAGAAGAAATGTAATTTCTCTCGTCCTTTCTTTAACTAAATCCTTCATTCCAGTTATCATTCTGATTATTTATAAGGTTATTGGTATTCTTCTGCAAATTAATATGGTGTCTGTCTGATTGTGTGTGTGAATGTGTGTGTGAGAGAGAGACAGAACAATCCGCTGTAATCTCTGAATTACTCCCCCGTGCCATATGGAAAAGAGGTAAGGATTAGGACGGCGGTATAGTTTAACATGTTGTTAAAAAGCTAGTTCAGGGTTGATCGTTTCAGATTTTTGGATTATTGGGAATTCTTCCAGGACAGGTGGGACTTGTACAAAAAAGACAGAATGCATCTTAACTGGAGGAGCAACAACATCCTTTTGTGGAGCTTTGCTTGTGCATGTCGAATGGATTTAAGCTAATAAACCAGGAGATTGGTATCAAAGCAGCGGGTCAGAAACTGAGCAGAAGGTTGAGATGAATAGCACATCAGGCATGGCCAGTCTAATGACCATGCTGAGGGAAGGAATCATATCAGTTCACATTGTGAGATGGAAGTTGGAATAAATGATAGAGATGAGGCTCAGGTTTATCAGCGATTCACAAATGAGGATGGAGAGTGTGGTGGATGTGAGGGATTGAGGTGTGAGAGATCAGGAAGACAGTGCACAAGAAAATATTAAAGGGTAAATATTGAAGGGATGGTGTGGAGTGGGGAATTCTATGATAAATAACTGGCAGCAAAACACATGAAAACTTGTTGTTTGTCAAAATGAATATCTGGGAAGTGATTTATTATGCTTCAGAGAAATAGCACCCTCATAGCTAGAAGTCTGCATTATATTGAAGGAAAAGCTGTGTCCATGACATTGCTGTAGCTATAATAATGGTGGTAAACAGCTGGAAAAATGCTCGTGTTGTTGTTAGACAATGCTGCACTGAGCATGTGAATTACCCTGGATGTTCCCAGAGATGGCTTGGATGCTGTAGGTGGAGAAAGGGCTGAAACTCCATGAGATGATTCTGGATTGTGATCTCGCCACTTACTGAGTCTAGTCAAAGGAACAAACCAGCAACTGCCATTGTTATTGCTTCAGAATATATCAGAGCATTCATGGCTGCCAACGCATAGAATCATGAAATGAATTAAAGGTGTATCACATCTGTGCCAGCAAGTCCACATCCAAAGGCTTTGTAAACGTTTGGGAGGTTACCTCCCTCAACGACCCTCACAGACAATGCATTTCAGATTCATACCACCCTCTCAGTACGAAACACATTCCACAAATCCTCTCTCAAATCCCTGCCTTTCACTTAAAAAATGCGTTCCTTTGTTTTTCACCCTTTGACTAAGGGAAACACCTTCTGATTGTTCATCTTCTCCATACCCCTATACTCCAGTATACCTGTAGCAGATTCCCTCCTCAACCTTCCCTGCTGCAAAGAAAAAACGAGCAAATTTAGCCCTCCCCATTCATAGTTTGAGTACTCACTTGTCTTATTACTTCTGACATGCATCATCCCACATTTATTAGTGTTACATTTCATCGGGCATTGATCTGGCTATCTGAATAATCTATTTATATTCTCCTGATTGTGAGCCACTCATCTCAGCTTTGTGTCATCCACAACATTGGTCAGCATTCCATTCCAACCCCCCACCCCCCCATTTTTCACATGCTCACCATCGTCATTTATGAATATCACAAACAAACCGTGATTTCCTTCCTGTTTCCCAGATGTTATTCAGAGGAAGATTTGAAAATTCCAGTCTCTGTTTTTTTCTTATTATGGTCAATTTGCAGAGTGATTTGGTTAACATCTTTTATGAGGAAGCCGGAAATAACAGTTTTGACACAGAGTTGAATTCATTTTTTACACTTTGCATGTTTTATTCATAAAGCTTGTAAATAATTTAGGATGAACTAGGGTTTGACATCTTGCGCTGCAACGTTAACCTTTTGGAGGCACTGCAATAGCCAGAGCTGGAGACATTTTTCATCTACAGGATGGACACAGAATAATTCATTGTTTGCTTAAATCAGCTAGTGTGATGAGGATAAATACTCAATTAAATTCTATGTTATGGACAAACTCAAGGAGATCAAATCATATTCTCATGTCTACCTTGAATTGGAAGCAAATACATACTGTAAAGAAAAATCAAAAATGTTGAAACACCACACAAGACAAGAAAGAAAATCCTCTGCACTTGATAGAGAAAGATAGAGTACATGTATCATCTTAATAAGAATCAAGTGATAGAAAAGAAAGAACATGAAATATTTTCTTAATTTTGAATGGAAACCTGATCTCGATTTTCCTGAACAGTGATGTTTTCGCATCCAAGCCCGCTTCCCCAAAAACAAGTTTTTCCTTGTCACTAAAACTTCATCCGTCATTCTTCCTCCTTCGTCCTACTCTTTCCTCACTCCTACTTCCCTTGCACTACCCCTTCTGCTGCTACATGCTCTTCCACTGATGGTTTCCCTTTACATCCTAATTCTGTCACTCCCACCGTAAGTTACACCAATTCCCCAATTACTCCCACTTCATCAGACCATCGCATTCCCTTTTTGCTTTCCAACTGGGATGATGGGAACCGCTGGCTTCTGTTCTGCTATTGATCATCAGTTAATGTTGAGATTGGGATGATCAATGTCCAATCGGAACAGACAATAGTGTGTGTCTGTCACTGTCTGATGCACCGTGAAGAGCATGGTTTTGTTCCCCATGGTCCAGAGTGGAGTATCTTTCTGTCTCTGTGTCACAGTGCATAACCAAACAGCCTCATCACAAATAGGATGAACCTTTCCTCAAAATCAGAAGTCCATGCATCAGTTTTCCCTTAAACATTATGCATACAGTGAGCACATTGTTCAAACAAGCCGTGTTTTACACGTTTGCTTTTTATTATTTTAACAGTTTACCTCTTTCGAGTTGAGATCAGAGTAACTTCCCTTGCATCAAAGTAGTATTTGATTCATGTGGCATCACGGACCCTGAGTAAACAGGGGTCAATGGGAATCGGAGGAAATTCTGTCCTGGTAATTTCCTCACTGAACGATGACACCTTCCCCAGAGCTTTTGAGAATGACAAATAAACTCTGCCCTTGCTAATACCTTCCAAAACCATGGATGACTTTGTCCTGTTAATAACATCAACATTTATTATGTTTTCACAGTTTTGTCTAAAATCTCCGAAAAGAAAGGCTTTGCTGATTGAGTGTCACTCCAATGAAATCAGGGCATTACAATAAGATTACGTTCATTTTCATTCAGTTACTTCCTGAGGACTGATCATGTGATTGCAGTGCCAGTGATATCAATATTTTATCTGTGCAACAGCATCACATCTCATTGGCTCAAGGCTGCACCACTCCCCAATTCTATTTCTTTCTCCGGCTCATTCGCCATGCTCATCAGATATATGAGGCACACAAGATGCAATAACACAGAGATGCCTATGACCCCTTGGAACCTGACTCCCCACCCGTGCCTTGCACTCTGACTGCATCCCCTCCCCCAAATGCACCTCCTGTTTGTATCTTCACCCTCCCTCCTATCCTTCCCCACTCTGGTGTTGAATGTTCTGTACTTAACAATGGTCTCAACGTTATCCCGCTGTGCCCCGAACTTAATGAATTTCGGGTACGGCATGACGTTGAACTCTTCTCCCACCATCTTCTCCTCGGTGCTCATTTCTTTCGGCAAAGATTCTGTTCCCTGTTCCACAGACTCTTCGAATACCTCCAATACTCTTCCTCCACCTGGACCTCTCCCTCTGCTGTTTGCTTGAACTCAATTTGTTCATTGAGAATGTTCGATGTGACATTGGTTGTCTTAATTTATATGCATCCTCTCACACAATCCAACAAATCACCCTCTGAACAGGCTGTACGCCGTGTGCTTTAATCCAACCCTGACTCTGTTATTCAGCCTGTGCTGGTAAGGGTGATGCTGCTGTAGTCTGTTGGACTGATCTCTACATTGCAGAGACTGAGGGCCAGCTCTCAGTTATCTCCACATATCACCTGCTGGACCATGACCCGACCATGGCACATCAGGACATTGTATCAACTATGATAATTGACCACATTTCATCTGGTCATTCACACCGTACTTGCCCCCACCTAACGGTTCCCAAGCTGATGGTCCTCTGATAGCAGAGCTCACTTCTATCTCCTCCTGAAAATCCACAAACAGAACTGCCCTGGCAGACCCATTGCTTCAGCCTACTCCTGCCACACAGAGGGGGTGCATGGATAGACACGTGGGCTCCAGTCATACCTGTTTCTTCAAGGGGTACATAGACAATTCCCTGTTCCACTTCTATTCCAGACCCATCCACAACTCTTTCTCCAATGCATAGATTATATCATCGATTCTGCTTCTCTCTCTCTTGTCCTGAATTTGAAAAAAAACATCGATTTCACTTCCAATTTACATCCCTCCCTCACTTTCACCTCGTCTTTATCTGATTCATCTCTTCCTTTCCTCGGCATCTCTGTTTCCATTTCTGGGGATCGACAGGCCACTAATATCCAGTATTTTCCAACCGACTCCCACAGCTACCTGGAGTATACACCCTCACAAATTGTTTCTTGCTAATACTCTATTCCCTTCCAACAATTTTTCTGTCTCCACAGCATTGCTTCTGATGATGTCAATTTGCAAAATTTCCACCTTCTTCCTCAACTGAGAATTTCCCAGCACTGTCCTCGAGAGGGCCCTCAACTAGGTCTGACCCACGTCTTACATTTCTATTCTGACTGCCTCTCTACCCTCCTGCAACAGCGAGAGAAATCCTCTTGTCCTGGCTTACCATCCCACCAGCATGAAGTGGATCAACAGCTGCATTTCCCCCACCACCAGCAAGGTGCCATCACCGGATACATGTTTTCCTCCTCAACATTGTCCACCTTCTGTAGGGACGAGGACACCCTGGTTCACTCTTTATTCACTCCCATTACCCAGCCCTCACCCCCACCACATGTCCACTGCACTTGCCCCTGCCGAAAGTGTAACATGTTCGCACTTGTGTCCTCTTTTCTCACTATCCAAGGACCCAACCACACCATACCGATGAAGCAGCACCTTACCGAAATTTCCCACAATTAGTCTACTAGATTCGCTTCTCACAATGTGGTCTCCTCTACATTGGGGAAACTAACGGTAGCCTGGGTGACCGTTTCACTGAACATCCAAAGTGTACCTATACAAATGACCGTGAGCTTCCACTTGCCTGTCAGTTTAATACTGCATCCTGTTCCCTGGCTAATATCCTGTGTTAAGCTTGCTGCAGTGTTCCAGGAAAAGTCTATGCAAACTGGAAGAACAACACCTCATTTACCGTGTGAGGACCCGACAGCCCTTCAGACTCAAAATCAAGATCAATTATTTTCGGACCTGAACTCCCCAATGTCCTCGCCCCCGACCAATAATACACCAGGCCTAGTACTCACATCGCCTTCCATTACACACCCTCTCAGATTAGCTACTAACAATCTCCATTAACAGCTGTCCACCCCTTCTGCATATCAACCAACATTTTTCTAGCTACCATCAGTTCTGAGGAAGGGTCACTGAACCTGAAACGTTAACTGTGATTTCTCTTCACAGATGCTGTCAGACCTACTGAGCTTTAGAAACAACTTCTGTTTTTGTTTCAACATTTTCATGGCACAATCCAATACGTCATCAATATTTAGAGCCTTGTCAAACATAGTAACTTTGTAATTTTTCATTTAATGTCCATAACAAATTGCTCGAGATCCAGGGGCTTTGCTGTTATCGTTCAAATCAGACAATTTGTCACAGTTCAGAAAGAAAAAGAAATTGGAAGCGCTGGAGCAAACCTCAACAAATCTGGCAGAATTTGAGTAGAGATGCATAGAACTAACCTTTGACTTTTCAGAAATGTCACATCATAATCAATATGTTAACTCTGTTTCTATCTGCAGATACTTCTTCATGTTTTTATTTCGTTTCTCCACCATTTTCAGTTTGTATCTCATGTTTGCATATCATTTTATCTCATGTTTCTTGACAGGTCCATTTGCTGACCTTGGTTATATTTGAACACTGTGGTCCTATTACAGTTGGTTTGTCTGTGACACGTGTATTAAGGCCGAAATCTGTTTCTTGTATAAGATTCAAAGAGAAAAAAAAACATGTTTCTGAATATCCTGTAAATGTCAGGAAACCACTTTGTTTTAAAACACTTTTCATTGCAATTGAACTTCATGACATAATAAGAATCGATTTTTGTTGATGGAACAGTCTGTGTCCTTTATTGAAAAAGCTTGACTCCCCCCCTCCATAGGCTTTCAATACATATCACAGAATTATTACAGCAAAGGTTGCGGAAACTCAACCCATTGTCTCTTCCAGCTTAGAATGAGCTGTCTCTCTTACTGTTATTCTATATACTGGCAACCTAAAGCATTCTATTCGTGTGACATCGTAATTGCTCTGCCCAGGACCATGAGAAACTACAGACGGTTGTGTGCACAGCACAGACCATCCCGGAAGGCAACCTTCCATCCATTTATACTTCTTATTGTCACTGAAAGGCTGATAACATAAAAAAATCTCTCCCAAACGGGTAATGATCTCTGACAACCTCTTCCAACAGGAAGAAGATAGTGAGGCTTGAAAACATGGACCAGCATACTCAGGAACACTTTCTTCCCTACCGTAATTAGACTGACGAATTGATATCTCTAACTTCAAATAATACTAGTCTTGCTAATAGCGATCTTGTTTTGCGCATCTCCTGTGTAGCTGTAACCTTATATGCCTCACTCTGTTCAAGTACCTCATGAGCTCTGTTTTTTTGTCTACTATCGTGTTCCTGCACTACTCACAAAACAAAGCTTTCCATTGTACATTTGACTAAAATAAATCAAATCAAATCAAATAAAACACATGGACTACAGTGGTTCACGATCTTCTCAAGAGCAGCTAGAAAAGTGAAGTAATGCTGGCCCAGCCAGTGATAACCATATCCCATTAACGAATATAAGAAGATGACCACTGTTCAGGGCAGAGAGACAGGGAGATAAAATCGCTTTAAACATTGTCTGAGACATAATCAGGTTTCCCTTTATTGAACAAGCTTGTCTCCCACCCTCCCCCCCCCCCCCCCCCCCATAGGCTTTCAATACCTATCACAGAATTATTACAGCAAAGGTTGAGGAAACTCAACCCATTGTCTCTTCCAGCTTAGAATGAGGTGTATCTCTTACTGTTATTCTGTAAACTGGCAACTGAAAGCATTCTATTCGTGTGACATGCTAACTGCTCTGCGATTTTAAGTACAGTGCTCCTTTCATAAGCCAATATGGTGTAAAGTGAAGAAGCATTCATTTGTATGGGAAAAAATTCGGCAATCTTCGTAAAAGTGAAAATCCTCTTTGGATTTCTTTTGATTAGCGAAAACAGGTCCTAATGTAGATCATTTTGAAAGGGAAGCGGGGAAAAGCGAACTTTTGAAAAGCAGGGGATACCTGTATTTACATGGGCATGTCATCAGCGAACTTGCAGCGGGCATTGTTTGGAGTTTGGCAACACAGCTGTGTGTGGACAGGGAGTACAGTAGGGGGCTGAGGACGCATCCTTGGGGTATCCAGTGTTGAGTGTGATTGTTGTCGAGGTGCAGATGCCTATCTTCACTAATTGTGGTCTGTGGGTCTGAAACCAGGGAACGAAGTTGCAGAGGCTGGAGCCGCGACTAAGGTCACGGAATTTTGAGATCAGTCTGGAGGGGATAACGATGTTGAATGTGGAGCTTTAGTCAGTGAGCAGGAGTCTGGTGTAAGTGTCCTTGTTGTCTAGATGTCCCAGGGATGAGTGCAGGGATCGGGGTATGGCATCCATTCTGGACCTGTTACATCAGTAGGCAAATTATAAGGGATCAGGTCAGGCTGGGAGACTGGAGCTGATGTGGGCCATAACCAGCCTTTCAAATCACTCCATGTTTATTGAGGTCAGAGCCA
This sequence comes from Chiloscyllium punctatum, assembly GCF_047496795.1. NCBI lineage: Eukaryota > Metazoa > Chordata > Chondrichthyes > Orectolobiformes > Hemiscylliidae > Chiloscyllium > Chiloscyllium punctatum. The sequence continues at coordinate 57,811,276 of NC_092780.1, forward strand.
CTGGGCGGTAGTCATTAAGGCACGTTACATGTGCTTTCTCACTTACAAGGATGATGGTGGTCTTCTCGAAGCGGGTTGGGACTTCAGCTTGTAAGAGGGAGAAGCTGTAGTTGTATATGAATACCTCTACCAGTTGGTCCTCATAGGCTCTGAGTACACAGCCGGGAACATCGTCCAGGTCTGTCGCTTCCCTTGCGTTGACTCTCAGGAAGACTGATCATGTCTGCAGCGGTGACAGCGGGCACAGATACATCCGAGGCTGTTGGGGCAGGTTTCAGCCTGGCAGTCACACAGATATTCATCATAGACATTCCTTCCCCCAACTCCCTCCATCGTCATCAACACACAGTTTGTCCAGACAGAATGACATCAATAGACTGGGATTGTGCACAATAATGAAGTAAACTCACCACAAAACGGGGCAGGGTGTGCTTCTACTGAGAGTCAGTGGATCAGGGAGTGAAGACTTTGCAGGTGTAATTCCACTAAAGCCGTTGCTTCAACATGAATGGAGTCAAGCACCTTGAGTGTTGTGCCTTGTAGATGGTGGACAGTCCTTAGGGAGCCAGGAAATGTATTATATATGGACAAATTGGACAAAGGAGCTGAGGGCAGTTTTGTTAAGTTTGAAGATGATGCAGTGATGGTTTGCTGGGAAGATGATATTGAGGAAGTGGGGAAGCTGCAGAAAGACTTGGACAGTTTTGGACTGTGGGAAAACATGTGGCTGATGGAACACAATATGGAATCGTGTGAGATTATGCACTTTGATAGGCGGAATAGAGGCAGACACTATGTTCTAATAGGATCCATTCAATCTGAAGCACAAAAGGATTTTGAAGCACTCGTCCTCCCTTATGGTTAATGTGCAGGTTCAGTTGGCAGTTACGAAAGCAAATGCAATGTTCACGTTCATTTCAAGAGAACAAGAATACAAGAGAGGAGACATACTGTTGAGAATGTAATGGGCAATGGTCATACGGCATTTGGCATATTGTGAACTGCTGAGGGATCACGACTTGTCATATGAGCGGCAGTGTGTGTACTTGATGGAACTTAGAAGAATGGTGAGCATCTGATTGAAACTGATCGATTACTGCAAAGATTGATACAGTCAGTGTGTAGAACATATTTCCACGAGACAGAGAGACAATGCTAAAACAGCACAGTGCAGAATTGTAAGTCTCTGATCTGCTCTTGTAATTATAAGTTGATTTGACTTCACGTTCTGGTCAGTGGTAACTCCTGTGATATAGACGGTGGGAGGATTTAGTGTAGCCAGTAGTCCATTAATCTGTTGAATGTAAGCTACTATCTGTGATTCTTACCTGGCGGGAGTACATTGTCTCTACTATGATTGTCATTTGTAATCTGGTCATTTTGAAGGATTGAGCCTGTTACACCAGTATTGTTGACTTTAACTAAAAAGGTACAATTTATCACAGCACTCAGCAACAACATGTCATCGAATATGGAACACCTTTCCAATAACAGAAAAAGTCTAAAATATTCACTATTAGAAACGCTGTTTTCCTGTTCGTGTTCAAATCAGATCATCTGTCCCATCGAGATGCTGGACTTGGAAATATTTATTTAAAAAAATATTTTTTGGATGTGAGCAACACTGCACGGGCCCAGCATTTCTTGCCCGTCCCGAGTTGCCCTTGAGAAGGTGGTGGTGAGCTACCTTCTCGATCTGGTGCAATCTACGTGCTATGCGTTGACCCACTAGTGATTAAGGAGGGAATTCTAGTGTTTTGAACCAGCAACAGGGAAGGAACTGCGATATATTTCCAAATCAGGATGTTGACTGTTTTGGAGGGGAATTTGAAGTTGGTGGTGTTCCCAAAAGTCTACTGCTCTTGTGAGTCTACATGGAAATGTTCGTGAAATTGGAAGGAGCTCTCTGAGGATTTTTGTGGAATATCTGCATTGTGTCTAGTAGATAGTACGCACTGCTGTTCCTGAGCGACCGTGGTGAAGGGAGTGAATGCTTGTGGATGTGGGGCAAATCAAATGGGCTGCTTTATCCTGGATGGTGTCAAGCTTCTTTAGTGTTGTTGGGGCTGCACTCAGTCAGGCAAGTGAGGATTATTACATCTCATTCCTGACTTGTGCCTTGTAAATGTTGGACAGGCTTTGGGAAGTCAGAAGGTGCGTTAATCGCGCAGTATTCCTAGCCTCTGATCTGCTCTTATCTGTGACGAGTCCATTTGAGTTTATGGTCAATATTACGCCCCAGGATTTTGATAGTGGGGAAATTTAGTGGGGATAATGCTGCTGAAAAACAAGTGGTTATGTTGTTTCTTATTCGTGATGGTCATTGACTGAATTTGTGTGGCACGAATGTTACTTGCAACTTGTCAACCCAAACCTGGATAAACCCCACTCCCGACCTTATGATGGTAGGAAGGTTATTGTTGAAGCTGCTGAAGATGTTTGGACCTAGAACATTATCCTAAGGGAGTACTGCAGAGATGTTCTGGAGCTGAGATGACTGATCTCCAACAACAATGACCATCTTCCTATCTGTCAGGTATGACTCCAATAATGCAGTGTTCGCCTGCGATACCGTTTTTGCTTGGGGTCCTTGATGTCACATTTGGCAAAAGGCAGCCTTGATATCAAGGGCTGGAATTCAGTTCCTTTTTCAATGTTTGAACCAAGGCTGTGATGAGTGACCCTGGTGGAACACAAAATGGGCGTCCCTGAGCAGGTGATGCTTGATAACACTGTTGATGACACCTTCCATCACTTTACTGATAATGGAGAGTAGACTGATGAGGCGGTATTGGGTCGGGTTGAATTTGTCCTGCGTTTTATGTACAGAACCTACTTGAGGTGTTTTCCCCATTGTTTGTTTGTAACCGTACTGGAACAGCTTGTCTAGGGAAGCGGGAAGTTCTGGAGTACAAGTCTTCAGGACTATTGTTGGCATGTTATCAGGGTTATAGCCTTTGGGTATCCAGGACCTTCAACCGTTTCTTGATATCAGTGAATCGAATTTGCTGAAGATTGCTATCTGTAATGATGGGGACCATGGGAGGAGGCCGAAATGGATCATCCACTCAAAATTTCTGACTGAAGATTGCTGCGAAAGCTTCAGCCTTAACTTTTGCACTGGAGTTCTGGGAACTTCCATCATTGAGGATGGGGATATTTGTGGAGACTCCTACTCCAGTGAGTTGATTGATCATCCACCACCATCCATGATCAGGTTAGGAGGACTGCAGAGCTTAAATCTGATGCATTCATTGTGGGATAGCTCAGTTCTGTCTGTCCCTTGCTTTTTATGTTATTTGGCACGCAACTATTTCTGTTTGGAAGCTTCAGCAGATTAACATTTTATCTTTGTATATTCCTGGTTCTGCTCGTGGCATGCCCTCCTGCACTCTCCATTGAACCAGAGTTGATCCTCTGCCTTGATGGTAATGGTTGAGTGGGGGGATATGATGGGTCGTGACATTACAGTTTGTGCTGGAGTACAGTGCTGCTGCTATTAATGATCCACAGCATCTTATGGATGCTAGTCTTGAGTTGCTAGATCTCTTCGAAATCTGTGCCATTTAGCATGGTGATAGTGCCACACAACACAATAGAATTTATTCTGAACCTGACCACGAGACTTTTACCGATACTGTCATGGACAGATACGTCTGCAGTTGGTAGATTGGTAAGGATGAGGTCATGTATGATTTTTTCCCCTCCTGTTCTTTCCCTCACCACCTGCTGCAGACCCAATCTAGTAGCTATTCCTTTAGGACCCGACCAGCGTGATCAATAGTACTGCTGCCAAACCATTCTTGGTGGTCGACTTTGAAGTCTCCCAGCCAGAATACGCTTTGTGACTTGCCTCAGTCAGTGCTTTCTCAAAGTGTTATTTAACATAGAGGAGCACTGATTCAGATGAGGAATGACATTACGTGGTAATCAGTAAGAGAATTCTTTGTCCATGTTTAATCTGAAGCCATGGGACTTCATTAGGTCTGGAGACAATTCTGGAGACTCCCAAAGCAACTAAATACCGACTATAGCTCACTGAGCTGCCCCCTCTGCTGGATCGGTCCTGCCTTTGCAGCAGGACATATCCAGGGATGGTGATGGTGGTGGCTGGGTTATTTTTGTAAGGTATTATTCCGTGATTATGACTATGTCAGGCTGTTGCTTGAATAGCCTGTAAGGCAGTTGTCCCAGTTTTGGCACTACCCCTTAGATGATAGTAAGGAAGTCTTTGGAGGTTCCACAGTGATGTTTCTAATGTTGACTTTTCCAGTGCACAGTTTGATGCCAGGTGGTCCAGCCGGTTTCATTTCTTTGAAACTTTGTAACCATTGGTACAAGTGAATGACTCACTGGATCGTTTCAGGAAGCGATTTGGAGTCAATGACGCTGCTTTGGGTCTGGATTTGCATGTCAGCCAGACCAGGTGAGGATAGAAGATTCCTTCATTGAAGGATATTAATGATCCAGATGGACTTTTCTAAAAATTGGCAATGATTTTATTCTCATACGTAGCTTTATAATTCCAGGGATATTTTAAAATTATTGAATGGAATTTCCACCATCTGCAATGGCAGGATTCGAACCTGGGTCCAAAGGACAGGAGCTGATTGTCTGGAGTGATAATCTATCGGTAACACCATGAGGCCTATTTGGAACCACATGTTGTACTCAACTGCTATTTCTTGTGTTGCCCTGTTTTTCATTCATTGATTATGTTATTCTGGAATTTCATCCATCATTAAATCCTGATTGAAATACACAGTCATGAACGTCGTCTCGACTGCTTGAATTTCATTCAATCTGTTTAGTTTGAACAGACATTTCAAGGCAGCTGCACATCAGAAAAGAACAGGAAGTAAGAATGGCTAACTGTGCACTGTACCTGTCACTGGACCAGCATGTCTGGGTATGTCAGTTAGTCTGATCTTCGAGTAGGATAAAAGATTGGCAGGACGTCAAGGGTCGAAGGGTCTGCAATGTGCTGTACTGTTCTGTGTTTTACGTTTCACCCAGCCTGTGGACTCTTATCAATTGTTGAATGCTTGAGTGAGTGATATGTGTAAGATCAGGAAGCTGGGAGGGGCATTAGCCCAAAACTTCCAGTTATGTTGTTCATTGTTCCATTCACCTGAATGCCAGTCTGTGTGGTGTCCTACATCAGGCAGGCTCCGCCAAGTTCAGTTATTAACGTGATTCTTGACTTGTCATTTGCTGCTCTTTTCTTCAGATACAATCTGTTGGGTGACCCATGTATTAATCCGATGTTTGCTAAGTTGAGTGAATTAGGCAAAAATAAGACATCAACTATGATTATTCAACTGAACTATAATCTCTAAAAAGAATTAGGTTGATTCTATATTTATGGATGAAAAACATAAACTCCTGTCAAGATTTTCTAACACAGAAATAAAGAATGTACATGTTATTTTATTTCGAACAAACAACATGGATATAACTCTTCTGGCGATCAGAATTACACACACAATGTCAGGATTCAAAACAATGCATTGTCACTCCAACATTTTGAAAGTGTTTGGCTTCTGAATGATTACATGTTCAGGGTGAGCAAACAATTGAACAATCAAATAGAATTATCGTTCTTATACTTTATACATAATCAATCAGTTTAATTTCTCACTGAAATGTACAAGCTTCATCTATTTGCCAGCGAATTAGAAATGGCTATAATTCAACATGCACTGTGAATATTAAACTAAATAAATGATTTGTATTATCAAATTTTAGTGAACAATAATTTGAAAACTTTTAATTTTTAGAAAAAATGTTATTTAATTTGAAATGCAGACAGTGAACAAAAACGATAAACATATTGTCGTGTAAGTGAAAAGTCAGACCTTTTCAAAGAGACTTGTGCCAAAAAAATGACAGATTTGTTTTCGTAATTGGAATTCAACATCTAAAATATTCATGTTCTGAGCAATAATTAGACTATATAATGAAGATGGTCTTGCAATACTTGCATTTTAAATGCTTATGTTGCACTAAATAATCAGGTATGCGCAAGCATTTACAATGTGAAATAATCGTATACTGACTTTTATTCACATCAGACACATGATAGAGTGTGTGCATCAGCTCCAGGAATGTCTCCAAAGCCCCTCCCATTTGCTAGCCTTATCTCTGCAGCCTGTTAAATTCATATTTTCAAATACATATCCAGATCTCTTTTTGATCTTCATCCACAACTCTCCCAGGCAGTCCATTCCAAATCCTAACAACTCTCTCAATAAAGAAGTTTTTTTCCTTATCTCAAACCTGGTTCTTTTGTTAACAATCTTGAAATTAGAACTCCTTGATGCTGTAATGCCAACTAACGGAAACAGAGTATTCCTGTTTTACTCTACAACTTTATTTCATACTTTTGAGCGCCACAATAAGTTCACATATTTGTCTGTTCTCCTCCAGGAAGAATAAGCCTTGCAAGAACTGTAACAAGCACTACATTGGAAAAACAGGCAGAAAACTAGCCACCTGGATACATGAATGACAGCTATCCAGAAAAAAAGACATGACCCACTATCATTAGTATCCTTACATACAGATGAGGAAGTACACCATTTCGCCTGGTCCATCTAGGACAAATCAAACAGAAACATGCATGAGAATTCCTAGAAGCAGAGCATTCCAACCGGAACTCTATCAACAAACACATCGATTTTGATTCCATCTAACACTCTCTGAGAAAAAGAACCGGACATAAAATCGCCATTACTGGTAATTATATCACTGACTCAAGGAAACCTAAACACATAAATAGCAAGTGGGACATAATACCAGCAATTTAACAGAGGCTCACTGATAATGTTCCCTATTACAGTGATGAACCATCTGAAAATGAACTCTCCAGCTCAGCGAGCAAACTGACATCCAGAAGAAGCGCTATTTCTCTCATCCTCCCTTTAACTAAATCTTTCATTCCAGGTATCATTCCGATTATTTTAAGGTTATTTGTATTCTTCTGCAAAGTAATTTGGTGTATGTCTGTCTGTCTGTTTGTCTTCTGAATGTGTGTGTGTTTTTTTTGTGGGGGTGGGTGCGAGAGAGAGAGAGGGCGAGAGAGACAGACGGAGAGAGAGGCAGAGACAGAGAGAGAAAACAATCCTCTATAATCTCTGGATTATTCCCCATGCCATGTGGAAAAGAGGGATGGATGAGGAAGGCAGTATAGCTTAACACGTTGTTAACAAGCTCATTCAAGAGTGGGTGTTTCAGATTGTTGGATCATTGCGATCTCTTTCAAGACAGGCGGGGACCTGTACAAAAAAGACAGGTTGTATATTAACTGGACGAGCCTGAACATCCTTGTGGAGAGGTTTGCTAGTGCAAGTCAGATGGATTTGAATAAACCAGGAGAGTGAGAACCAAAGCAGCAGATCAGGAACTGTGTAGAAGGTCGAGGTGAATAGAACATCAGGCACGGCCAGTCTAATGACCATGCCGAGAGAAGGAATTAAACAGTGAGCTGGGTGTTTGAATAAATTATAGAGATTAGGCACAAGTTTTTCAGGGATTAATAAATAAGGATGGAGAGTGTGGGGGATGTGAGGGAGTGAGGTGCGTGAGAGCAGAGAGACAGTGCACAAGAAAATGATAAAGTGGAAAGAGGGTGGGGTGGGGAATTCTGTGAGAAACAAATGGCAGAAAAAAAACACAGGAAAACTTGCCGTTTGTCAAAGTGAATACCTGGGAAATAATTTATTATGCTTCAGCGAAATAACATCCTTATTGGTAGAGGTGTTTATTATAATGGACGAAAAGCTGTGTTCAAATTATGGCTGTAACTATAATAATGGTTGCAAACAGCTAGAATAGTGTCAGTGCTGTTGTTGGCCAATGCTTGCACAGACCATATGAATTACCATGGATGTTCCCAGAGATGGCTAGGCTGACTTTGGTTGAGTAAGTGCTGAAGCTGAATGAGATGCTGCTGCTTTGTAATACAGAAACTTACTGAGTACCATCAAAGGAACAAAGCAGCAAATGCCATTGCTTATTGTTTCAGAATATACCAGAGTGTTCATGGCTGCCACTACAAAGAATCATGCAATGAAAAACATGCTCATCACGCCTGTGCCAGCAAGTGCACATCCAAAGGGTTTTTAAACGTTTGTGAGGTTACCTGCCTCAACCACCCTCCTACACAACGCATTCCAGATTCAGGCTACCCTCTCAGTTCAAAACACAGTCCACAAATTCTCTCTCAAACCCCTCTTTTTCTCTTTAAAAGTGAGTTCCTTTGTTTTTGATCCTTTGACTCAGGAAAACAGCTGTTGTCTGTTCATCCTCTCCATACCCTTTATGCTCTTGTACATCTGTACCAGATTCCCTCCTCAACCTTCCCTGCTTTAAAGAAAAAAACAAGCAAATTTAGCCTTCCTCTTTCTTACTCACTTTTGAGTATTTACTTGTCTTGTTATTTCTGACTTGCATCTTCCCAATTTATCGGTGTTAAATTTTATCAGGCCATTGATCTGGCTATCTGAATAATCTGTTTATATCCTCCTGTAGCCTAACACTTCCCTCCTGACTGTGATCCACCCAGCTCATCTTTGTGTCATCCACAACATTGATCATCATTTCACTGCTCCCCACCTCCACATTCTCACAATCGTCATTTCTGAATATCACAAACAAGCCGTGATTTCCTTCCTGTTCTCCAGATGTTAATCAGAGGATTATTTGACAATTCCAGTTTCTTGCTTTCCCTATTTTGGTGAATTTATGAGTGATGTAATTAACACATTTTATGAGGGAGCCACAAATAGCATTTTCGACAGAGTTGAATTCACTTTTTACTCTCCGCCTCTCTGCATGTTTTATTTATAAACCTTGTAAATAAATTAGGATAAACTGGGTTTGGCATCTTGCGCTGGAACATTATTATTTTGTGTGGCACTGTTGTTTGTAACATTCCCTGCAATAGCCAGAGCTGACGAAATGTTTCATCTGCAGGATGGACGTGGACTCATGCATTGTTTGTTTAATTCAACGGGTGTGATGGGGATAAATATTCAATTAAATTCTATATTATGGGCAAACTGCAGAAGGTCAAGCCATGTTCTCATATCCACCTTGAATTGGAAGCAAATACATACTGGAAAATAATCAATAATATTGAAACACCACAGTAGGGGAGAAAAAGAAACATGTTGTCTGCACTTGATAGAGATATAGAAATATATAGTACATGTACAACCTGAACAAGGACCAAGTGATAGAAGAGAGAGTACATGAAATCCTTTCTTAATTTTGAATGGATTCCAGGTCCCGATTTTCTGAATAGTGATGGTTTCTCATCCAATCTCACCATCCAGTCTTTTCCGCATATAAACCAACATTTTCCGTATTACCATCAGTTCTGAGGAAGGGGCACTGGACCTGAAACGTTAACTCTGATTTCTCTGCACAGATGCTGCCAGACCTACTGAGCAGTTGCAGCAACTTCTGTTTTGTTTCAACATTTTCATCGCAAGTTCTCACAACACAATACGTCATCGATATTTAGAGCCCTGTCAAATAGAGGAACTTTGTAATTTCTCATTTACTGTTCATAACAAATTACTCAAGATTCAACTGAGATAACAGCTTTGCTATTATCATTCAGATCAGACACTTTGTCACAGTTCAGAAAAAAGAAAGAAATCAAAAGAGCTGGAGCAAAACTCAGTGGATCTGGCAACATCTGAGCAGAGATGCAAAAAAAAACCTTTGATTCTAATAGGACTTTTCAGAACAGTGTCACATCATATGACATATGTTAATTCTGTTTGTCTCTGCAGACACTTCCTCACCTTTTTCGTTTCTCTAGCATTTTCTGCTTGTTTTTCATGTTTCCATTATCTCTATATTTCATGTTTCTTGACAGGTCTACATGGTTAACTTGGTAATATTTGGACAATGTGGTACTTTCATGTATCTATTACAGTTGGTGTGTCTGTGACACCTGAATTCCAGCCGAAATCTGTTTCTTCTTTAAAACAAAAAGTAACAAAAATGCTGAACATCCTGGAAATCTCTGGAAATCTATTTTGTTTGAAAATGTATATTAGAGGCAGCTGAATTTCATGAAATAATAGGGATATATTTTTGATGATGGAACACTTGTGTCCTAAATTGAACAAGCTTATCTCCCCAATCTCCAAAAGCTTTCAATGCATAACATCGAATTATTACAGCAAAGATGGTGAAAACTCACCCCATTGTCTCTTCCAGTTTGGAATGAGCGATATTTCTACTATTATTCTCCTTTATTGTCCCCGTAGCCCAGTAGATTTTGTTATTAGCATCTGCTTTTATTTGTAAGCATTCTGCCATATATGAACAACATGATCAATGTCAAACAAAAACGGACGTTGGAGGGAAAGCTCAGCATGTCTGGCTGTATCTGTGAAGAGACATCAAAGTTAATGCTTCAGATGTGGTAACCCTACTCAATCTGTATTTCCAATGATTAAATGGTGTGTATATAAAATATAGTTCACTTTATCACATTTAAAATTATCCTATTCAGTTCACATTGTCATTGAGCATTGCGTATCCCAAATGTTGGCTCGTTCCTTGTTGTGAACTATATTTAATTCTATCTGACGTTAAGAGTGATGATGACTGGGGAATATCATTGTACTTCCCATACAGTCTCCACAGCCACTCGCCCCATTCCGCCCTATCTACTAGGTAAATCTGACTTATTAATTCATAAATCTTAATGAATAAGTTCACTTTTGGTTTTGGACTGAGGTGAAAAAAGGTAAAAATTATTGCTTTACAGCAAATAAAACTGCATTAAGATGTTTGTCAATTTGTATAAATTAAATACTGAAACATATTCTAATGGAAGGTTCAATGTTTCTGTATTAGAGCAGTGAGAGGACCATTCAGAGAAGTCCACCCTTCCTGTCTATGTTCAGGGCAATTGTGCCCAGTGACAGTCTGTTGGCTGGGGTTTGTTCCCGTGAAGGAGAGATCAGCTCAGTCAAAACATCCTGATTGTGTTTCTTTTTTTTTGTGGAGGGGCGGAGATTCGGGGTAAGATGGTGACAGCATTGCAAGTATACAACAGGGCAGAGTCATCTCGCCTGCGATAAGAAAACGTCCATCATTCTCCCTCACAAGTGACTTCACTAGAGTAATTGGTGATGGGAGATGTGACTAATAGCCAGCGATGTCAGCATCCAGTCCAGTCCAGATATATTGTGAACTGAATGTGCTGTATTGAAAGCTAGAGCTGTTTGCTCAGTGACCGCGATTGATGTCAGTCTCCATGCATTGTAACTGTGTCCTATTGGTGAGGGACTTCACTCAGTGCGCTATCCCAGCCTAGGAGCAGATGCATCAGCTCCAACAATAACAGAGCTCATCAGCTGCACGGACGTGGAGAGGACAGGTCTGAATCTGCGAATAATGGACTGGATAATTAAACCAACGGAGAGGAGGCTTTCCTTGGGTCTTTTCAACATTTTCCTCTGTTGCAAATTTCTACCTTATCGGATATTAGTGGTGCTGATTGGGCGGGGTTGAGAGTGTGTTACTAACCTCTGGTGGAGGAGCGACGCTCTGAAAGCTAGTGTGCTTCCAATTAAACCTGTTGGAATATAACCTGGCGTTGTGTGATTTTTAACTTTGTACGCATCGGTCCAACACCGGCATCTCCAATTCATAACCTATTCTCACTATTGTTGGTGTTATTTACTTCTGTCCATTCATTAATCGCATAAACAATTTTAAACTTCATTGCAATTGCTGTTCTCTATATTTTCCAATGAAAGAAACTTTTATCTTCAATTTCAATTGCAGTTTCTATTCACCTGAATTGCAGAGCACTCCTTTACAAACATCTGAGAACAAAACTGTGCACAACCTCGAGATCCCTTTTTGCCCTGAACTGATTTATGTCTGTTGTTCTCTCTGTCACGAACCCTGTCCACTACCAGCTCACAATATCCCCAGTCTCCATCTCTGCGTCAGTGCTGTGGCTGAACAAACTATTGTCTGCACGTTTGTAAAATTCAGACTTTATGTTTCAAGCTCTCTTCTGGTCACTTTTCCAGTTACAAGTATTTCAATCACAAAATTGTTCTTGTCTCGAAAGTTACTTTATGATTAGGACAATGTATCAGAGTCGGAATGTCGCTGGATGTAATTCTGGAGCAAAGCTTATTAACCGAAAGACATTGTTTCAAGCGATTTGTTTCAAGTCCTACTACAGCTGATGGCAGAACTTAAATAAAAATGATAAGAATTGGAATAAAAGTGAATTTCACGAAAAACAACCTAAAAACCCACATTTTGTCTGAAAACTTTCCTGTTACACTCATGACCTTCGATACGTAAATCTAATGTTACTACCCAGTCTGGGTTAAGTGTGACTTCAGACCCATATCAATGTGCTTCACTTTATATTGGTTTGTGGAATGGCCTCACAGTCAGGGCAATTAGTGATGATTAACAAATGCTGCCCTTGGCAGAGGTGCTGACTTCCCTCGGATTAACACATTTGAAGGTTAAACCAAATAAAGAAAGATTCTGGAGATCGGAAATTGCATAAATAATGCAAAGAAAAGATCAGAAAGTGCTTGGAAGCTTTTCTAAACTGAAAGCACCTGGAAAATAGTGTGAACAATGCTGGTGACAGGGAAGTCTGCTTTGAAGGGCAGGAGTGAGTTGAATCGATAGAGAAAGAGAGAGATAGAAGAAAAAGAGCAAACAAAGGGAATGATGATCAGCTGGGATGGAAATAAAATGTGAGATTCACCTCATTTATTTTTAACTTTTCCCATCTTCCTGAATATCATGCCCAGGTCGGTACATGTATCCCCAGCTTTTCAAAAATTCACTTTTTTGCCACTTCCCTTTCCGAAAAACCTCCATCAGGTCCTGTCTTCGCTAACCAAAAGAAATCCGAAGAGGATTTTCACTTTTAACAAGAAAAGTAAATTTTTCCACATGCATTAATGCTACTTCACTTTATGCCATATCAGCTTATGAAAGGCTTTGTAGGAACACTGTACTTTCAGATACCGAGGGAAATATCTTTCTATCTAAGATCATGTTTAAAGCGATTTGATCCCACCTGTCTGTGTTCCCTGAGTATTGTCATGTTCTTATATTTATTAATGGCATATAGGTATCACTGGCTGAGCCAGCATTAGTTCACTGCTTTTGATCGCCCTTGATAAGACCTTGAGCCTCACAGGGCACTTAGACAGAGTGAGGCATACAAGGTGACAGCTGCACAGGAGTTGTGCAAAGCAAGAGCGACTTTAATAAGATTAACATCATTTGAAAAGTTAGAGATGTCAATTTATCAGTCTAATTACAGTAGGGAAGAAAGTGTTCCTGAGCATACTAGTCCATGTTTTTAATTCTCTGTATCTCCTTCATTTTGGAAGAGGTTGTAGGAGATCATTACCAGTTTTGGAGAGATATTTGATGTTGCCAACCTTTCACTGACAATGAGAAGCATAAATGGATGGAAGGTTGTCCTCCATGATAGTATGGGCTGTGCACAAATCCGTCTGTAGTTTCTTTTGGTCCTGGGAAGAGCAGTTACCGTCACACTATTATGCACGTGAATCGAATGCTTTCAGTTGCCAGTATGCAGAGCACTGGGAGAAGGCAGTTCCAGAATATTTAGATGTAACAATTGGTTGTTAAATGGATATCTACATTCTGGTTGCTGTTTTGACAACAATTGAAATTTAACCAATAAACTTAAATTATATCTAAGATACCAAAACATAATTGAGTTTATTGTATTGCCAACATCCAACCAAAGAGCCATCACATGCTTCAAAAGAATAGAGAAGCCATCGCCATTACAACGAGGGAGAAAGAGACGGCCACGTAGAAGGAGAGAGAGAACACAGCGAGGGAACCAGAAGGACAGTCAGTAAAACAGAGAAAGGAAACAAAACAAGAAACAGTCACAAGAACAGGGAGAAGGAGAGATAGTAAGTTCTGGGAAAGAAACAGAAGACAGAGAAAAGGAAAACACGGAAACAGACAGTGTGAGAGAAATAGTGAGATACAAAGCACACAGGGAGCTGGAGATGGGGTCACAGTGTACTGGGGTGGGGAATGGTAGGTTCTGGCGGTGAGGACCAGAGACAGCTGGGCGTGAGCACTGGCAGAACTGGGGGAAGGGAAGTGAGGATTTACTTTGACCTGTACCAAGATACACAGGCAAAGCATAGTAAACAATGATGTACCGAACAATGGTTACAAAATATGTTTCAGAGCCATGCAGGTTACGCTGCACAGGGCGTGTGCGAGGCGAGATCAACAGGAACAAGATCAGCATTATCTGAGATTAGAGAGTACACTCATCAGTCTAATAACAGTCAGGAAGAAGCTGTTCCTGAACTAGCTGCTCAGTGTTATCATGGTTCTGTACCTTTTAACCTGATGGAAGAGGTTATAGGAGAACATTACTGGGGTCTGATGGGTCCTTGATAATGTTATAACAAAGAACATTCCAGCACAGAAACAGGCCATTCGGTGATACAAGCCTGTGCCGATCCAAATCCTCTATCTTCGCCTGTTGCCGATTTTCTAAGGATCTGTATCCCTTTCATCCCTGCCCATTCATGTATCTTTCCATAAACATCTTAAATGGAACCACTGGTCACAGTACTCCATTTTGAGAAACTCCCTCCCCCTCCTATTCTCTGCCTCCTGTTGCCCAGCCAGTTCTTCATCCACCAGCTGGCGCACCATGTGACTTCACTTTCGACATACCCCAACCATGGTGAAACATACCAAAAGCCTTCCTGAAGTCCACGTACATGACATCTACAGTCCCTCCCTCATCAATCAACTTTGTCACTTCCTCAAAGAATTCTTTTCATTTGGTAAGACATGACCTTCTCTGCACAAAACCATGTTGCCTATCACTGATAAGACAATTTTCATTCAAATAAGAATAATTCCACAAAGTCCCTTTCTTTGTGGAGCTTTTTAACAATCTCCCCTTGACTGCATTGGGAGAATTAACTCTTTTCCCTCGCCACAGTATGTTTCTATGTTTGTTTCAGGTTTCTGCCATCTGTAGTATATTTACTTGTATTTGATGGAGAATTGCTGCAAATATGACGGGTTGATTCTAAAAGAGGCACTGGTGCTCTGCCTCCCCGAGTACTTGGGAATCTTGCCCAGCTACTTATGTGAGTGCATGACTATGATTACCTGCTTTGTCGCTCTCAATCCCTGAGTCCATCTGTCACTGCATGTAGCCTTTCATCGAGCCACACCAGGATTCCCCACACCCTATCACCTGGCACTGGATGCTCCCTACGAAAGGAATGCACAAAGACACTGAGGACTTCCTGACCCGCTAGGGATGCAGGGCGAAGACTCTGCCATGAGAAGAACAGAATAGCTAAAATCCAATTGAACAGCAAAGCAGAGTAAACAGGCTGAATGGCAGCCATCTGTTCTGACATTTTCTGGTCTTTTGTACTAATTCTGTTTATCCTCGTCCATCTAGAAAGAGATGCTCCATATGTATACCTTCTCACACAGGTTTGGTGAAGGTGATAGATATCAGATCCTATGATCATTGCGCCTGATTCATTGGGCTCCACTTTCCTGGTTAAAGGGATCACACTAAGTTTCTATTGTCAAGATCTTGCCGGAGTTGTGCTGAAAGGATTTTTGAATGTTGGAGAGACTAGATTATGCCACGTGCCAGTGAGGTTAGAAATAGGAAGGCAGTATAGTTAAAAACATGGCCAAAGAGCTGGTAGGGTTGGCAGAGCTTGGAATATGTAGATCATTGGGATTCCTGGGTCGGTAGGATATATACAAGAAGGACGGGATGCATTGGCACTGGCAGCAATCTCCGATATGTGGGTCATTGGGATTCCTGGGTCAGTATGAAATGCACAAGAAGGACGGGATGGACGTGAACTGGCAGCAATCTCCTGGCAGGCAGGTTTGTTATTGTCACTCAGGAGGGTTTAAACTAGTGTGGCAGTGGGGGAGGGGGTGAGAGCCAGAGCAGTACACTTACAAGCACAGTGACTGAAGAGCAGTTGGAGACTAATCCCAGTACAGCTAAGACCAACAACAAACTGGCAGAGAGGATTGAACACAATGGGACTGGCAGTCTGAAGTGTGCTGATTTTAATGTGAGCAGTATGACAGGCAAGACAGATGAGCTTGGAGTTTGGAGTTTGAATGAGTATATATAACTATGATATAAATATTACAGAGATTTGGTTGAGAGAGGGATCAGAAAACAGTCAATGCAATGGGTCCAGAGAGAGTTGAAGAATGTGTATTGAGAGGCTGGAGACTGTTGTTTGAACTTTAATAATTATACTGCAGTTTACTGGAATTGGACAGTGTGTAATGCAATTACCGAGAGAAGGGACAGTGAGGAAACAGAAGTCGTCTGTTTGCAATATTTTCTGCTTCACTGATAGTCTTTCCTAATCTGCTATTACCAGAGAATAGATGAGGAGAATTTACATCAGGGAAACTCAAACCAAACATCAGGTCAGGATCTGATGGATTTGGGCTGAAGTGTATTTATTTCAATGGAAGAATTATTATGGGTAAGACCGATGAACTGACAGCCTGAATCCGCGCATGGGACTATGATGTTGCAGCTTTACAGAGACTTGGTTGAGAGAGGAAAAGGACTGGCTGTTCAAGATTCCAGGGTTTCATTGTTTTATGCGAGATGGAGAGGAAGATAAAAGAGGTTGATGAGGTGTTTTACTAATCAGGGAGAATGCTACATTTGTACTTGAAGAGGACATACAGGAGGGATCATCCACTGCAGCAATATGGGTAAAGCTCAAATATAAGATGGCTGCAAGCACTGCGTTATTATAAGCCCTCGAACAGCCATGGAGGGATTGAGAAACAGATATGTACGTCGATTAAGGAAAGGTGTATTAAAAAACTGAGTGGTCATAGTGAGTGACTTTAATATCTCCAATAATGACTGGGAGCCCCTCGGAACAAGAGGCTTAGACGGGGCAGAATTTATTAACTGCAGCAGTATGTCGACAGTCCAACGAGAGGAAGAGCCATACTGGATCTCGTATTGGCTAATGAGCTTGGCCAGGTCACTGACCTTTCAGTGGGACATAATTTTCGAAAGAGTGATCACAGCTCCTTCAGATTTAAGATAGTTACAAACAGGGATAAGTCAGGACCTTGTGTGAAGCTACTAAGCTACTGAATTGGCGGAAGGCAAATTACGTCAGTATCAGGCAGAGCTAGGCCGTGTCAATTGGGAGGAGATGATATCAGGGAAATCCACATTTTGTATGTGGGAACTGCTTGTTAAATCCTGACAGCAAAATTATCTGGTGAACGTCCTCCCGCCTGCTCCATTTTCAATCTATTTTGTTTGAACAGATATTTTAAGGCCGCTGCATATCAGACAATAGGAAGGATAAAGGATGATTGTGCACTGTGTCCTTCGCAAGACCAGCTTGTCTCTCCAGGCAACTGAAGTCTTTCTTGTGGTTCAGAGAGCTTCAGAATTAATAGAGCACTGAACGAGGCCATTTAGCCCATTGTACAATGACGAGCTCTCCAACATCACAATTTGAAAACAGAGAGAAGTGCGTGTGTGTGTGTGCGTGTGTGAGAGAGAAAAAGGAAGTGAAGAGAGATAAAAGGAATGGAGAGAAAACGGAGGGAAAGAGTGAGTGAGGGCAAGGGGTGTCAGACGAGTGTGAAGTTAGATCAGGATACATCATGAGGAGAAATACACAGAAATGTTATTCAGAAACTCCCACAGACTGCAAGCCCTTTGTCTGGTACCGTACCCTGTGAGTACTATGCTGACATCCCAGATCATTTATCGCCAATAATATCACAGAGCCGGATTGCTGACTGCTGAACAAGGTCCAAAATAACAATAGATTGGTTCCAGGGAGAAGGTGAATTAATTTAAATATTCTGGGCCAACAGGAACTTGTAGTCCCTCTAGACAATGTGGGAGAGACAGGGTGAGGGAATCTCAGTGAGGGGGATCACTGACTGGGGGGAAATCAGCATCTCAGCTGTGGGTCAAATAATGACCAATAAAGCTTGTACACCTCGTCCGTGGTTTTGTAATTCACATTTCAATTCATATAGCTCCACATTGTAAGTGTATTTTAACAGACTTTTCTCTTTGAAGTTTTCATGTTGTGGTATGTGCAGAAATGCTTGCTTCTTGTCCCAGTACTTTCTGTTGAATTTTATTGTTGTGGTTCTCTTCGCCGAGCTGGGAATTTGAGTTGCAGTCGTTTCCTCCCCAGTCTAGGTGACATCCTCAGAGCTTGGGAGCCTCCTGTGAAGCGCTTCTGTGATGTTTCCTCCGGCATTTTTCGTGGTTTGAATCTGCCGCTTCCGGTTGTCAGTTCCAGCTGTCCGCTGCAGTGGCCGGTATATTGGGTCCAGGTCGATGTGCTTATTGATTGAATCTGTGGATGAGTGCCATGCCGCTAGGAATTCCCTGGCTGTTCACTGTTTGATTTGTCTTATAATAGTAGTGTTCTCCCAGTCAAACTCATGTTGCTTGTCATCTGCGTGTGTGGCTAATAAGGATAGCTGGTCGTGTCATTTCGTGGCTAGTTGGTGTCATGGATGCGGATCGTTAGCTGTCTTCCTGTTTGTCCTATGTAGTGTTTTGTGCAGTCCTTGCATGGGATTTTGTACACTACATTGGTTTTGCTCATGCTGGGTATTGGTCCTTCGTCCTGGTGAGTTGTCTGAGAGTGGCTGTTGGTTTGTGTGCTGTTATGAGTCCTAGTGGTCGCAGTAGTCTGGCTGTCAGTTCAGAAATGGTTTTGATGTATGGTAGTGTGGCTAGTCCTTTGGGTTGTGGCATGTCCTTATTCCGTTGTCTTTCCCTTCGGCATCTATTTATGAAATTGCACGTGTATCCGTTTTTGGTGAATACATTTTACAGGTGTTCTTCTTCCTATTTTTTCAGTTTTGGTGTACGGCAGTGTTTTGTGGCCCTTTTGAATAGTGTCTTGATCCAACTTCTTTTGTGTATGTTGGGGTGGTTGATTTCGTAGTTCAGGACTTGGTCTGTGCGTGTGGCTTTCCTGTATACCTTTGTGGTGAATTCTCTGTTAGGTGTTCTCTGTACCATCACGTCTAGGAATGGGAGTTGGTTGTCCTTTTCTTCCTCTCTAGTGAATCGGATTCCTGTAAGTGTGGCGCTGATGATCCGGCGTGTGTTTTCTATTTCTGTGTTTTTAATGATTACAAAGGTGTCATCCACATATCTGACCCAGAGTTTGGGTTGAGGACCGCAGAACACCCACATGTTCATCACAGAAGTCACAATGAAACCTGACTAGGGAAGAATGACACATTGACTTCGCTTAAGGACTTGGGGCAAGCAGATGGGCTTTTATGGCAAATGAAAATAGTTGCTTTTAATTTCCCTCATGAGGTATCAACAGACTATTATTCTGTGGCTCTAGAGGATGAGTCTTGAACACCATAAACTGTCGTCCCGTTTGTACAGAGAACAAGTTAAACATCCTCAAGAGCAAATTTTTTAGTAACGGATATATGGTTAGAAGGAACTTGAAACTGTTGCATCCGGATTAAACAAAGGCACAAATTATGGTTTATTCAGAAGTTGCAAGAAGATCGGCATAACATGCTGCCCTGACCAGGGCTGCTTACATACTGTGAGAGAAGAACAGAAGTAAAGATAGCTCCCTTCCTCTGCCTGTTTCCCGTATTCTTAACGCTCATTTCTATTCAGGTAGGTGATCATCCCTTATTTTAGGTGTATTCAATCACATTGAAATTCTCCCTGAGAGTGATGCACATCTCCATATGCATCTCTGGTATTGGCTTTATTGATGCTGACGTACAGATGTAAGGAACTTATACATTCCGTGTCAGTCATAGTGCATAGATAAGGAATAGATTTTTGTGGCACAGGAAAGAAACGGCGATGTCTAAGTGAGAGAAAAGGATTATTGCGATCATCCCTGAGAGTGTTGTTGAGGCAGTATTTGGGGTACTATCGATAGACTTTCTCTCAAGTTTCACCAGACTAATTCCTGGGATGATGGCACCATGAGCAGCGAGTGAAGCTGTGTGAGAAAATAAGAGACGATTGTATTGAACCTTAAGGGGGATGGACAGTCACTCATGATGTTCTAAACAGGCACTGATACGATGATAAATTCCATGGCTTTTATTAACTCGGGTTAAACGATTCTCAATAGGTTCAGAGCCTCCGAGGGCGTTCCCCTCATCCCACCCCCACTCCATATGTTGATTGTGAGAGACAGAGGGTCAGTCTTTGAATAAATTCTCCCCACATTAATACAGTGCATTTAGTGTGCGATCCTTCATCAAACGTCATGTTATCGACAATCCCGACAACAGCCACAATACCTTCATTCTAAAACAGTTAACTATTTCCACCAGCTTCTGACATCCCTGGAGGACATGGGTCTGTCTTCTCAGAGGCTGAAGATGCCTCTCTGAGACTTCAGACAAAGTATCTGGCTACCTTCCTCACTGCGAGCAAACCACGTCAAAGTGTCAAGTGTCCCACAGGTAATGGAGCCACGAGGAACATCGTGGATCCGTCTCAGAGTGCATTCTATACTCCATTGATTTTTCAGGTTGGAGCATCAATGACAACCTCCTATTCCTGTATAAGTGTCTCGAGGTGCTGAATGGCCTCCTCCAGGTCCCATGGAATAGGTTCATGGGTCTGACTTGGCCCTGCCTGTTCCTGTTTAACAGCTTGATGTGGTAATCAGACCTCTTCTCTTCCTGTGGAACAGGCAGGAGGATTGAATCAGCTATTCCTCTCTTTGATCAGTAGTTTCGATGGGTTGAATGGCTTCCACATATCCGTTTCTAGTGTGCCTGAGATGCTGAATGAGCTCTTCATTTAACTGTGGAAATGTAGAGTGTCTGGCCTTGTTGTTACATGAATGTTACCGACACTTTAACAGCACAAGCCTGAATGCTGTCCGGGACTTACTGCACATGGACACAGACTAGTCCAGGAGCTGAGGTGCGACACATTGTTGTGAACGTTGGGTGATCTTCAGTGACCATCCCCATTTCTGAACTTATGATAAGGTAAGACAATGATGAAGCAGCTGAAGGTGTTTGTTCTGAGGTAGCTACCCTGAGGTCCTCCTGCAGAGATGTCCCAGGACTGAGAGGATTGTCAGTCACCAACACAAACATCTTCCTTTCTGCTCTGAAAGACCCCAACTCGTGGGGAGGGTACACCTGATTCCCATTAAGCTCAAATAAGTAGGTGGTCCTGATGCCATCCTCAGTCAAATGCTACCTTGTCATCAAGGCCATTCACTCTTTCCTGAGCCCCTGTGTTCACCTCTTGTTCATATCAATAGATGATGGTGTATGTGTTGGGAGTGTTTTCCTCTAATAGAGGGTAATCAATGCCAGGAAGTATCTGGGCTAGATAGTGAGGGGAGTTACATCACTGAAAGTATTCAAAGAGGTGGTAAAAGAATTTTTGGCCTGTCAGAGAGCTAAAGGGTGTGAAGAATTGGACATTAAAGACGAGTTATTTTTAACAGTAGATCAGCCATGATGGTATACAATGGGTTGATCGTCCGAGTCACCTAACCATGCTTCTTATGTTCTCATATTCTGTAATTACAAAGTTAATAATTGTAGTTTTCCTGAACGTTCTGTTCTTGAATGTTGCAGTCACAGAGAATAAAATATTTTGTGAGTCATCTCAGGGTGATGTATGGGGCCTGTATTCACAGCGAATCTGGGACTCCAACATGACCGACAAATGAAGCACAAGTTGCAGAGAGGAGACACTCTGTAAAGAGACCAGAGGTGTCTTTCGAAACCAGCCTAGTTTTCCAAATAACATTTTCCAACCCACACTAAACCGTGTGTGACAGTCTTGAGGGATTGAATGATATCCTGTGTTACGGTGGACCAGATATTTGGAGCAGGTGGCCTCCATACGCTAATATCAGGAGCTGTGAGGAGCTGAATAGAACATAGGGACATAGGACTGAGCGGCAGGAGTGGGCTATTAGACACTTTGTCACCGCTCCACCACTCACAAATTCCATGGGTGATGTGACTGTGGTCTCAGCAGCATTTTTCTGTCTGTATACCATTTTCCTACATTCACTTGTCTGTCAAATGTCACCAAATATAACTTTGAATAAATGCAAGCATCCAGGCACCACAAACTTGTGCGGAAGGGAATTTCCACTTGAACAGCGCTTTGAAAGTTTCTCATTTATGTTTCAACCAATGTTGGAAGGTCACTACGTCTTTTTCAGTCCCACTCCTCCACTGGTGACACCAATGTTAAATGCAACCAGTTTTGTGATGTGACCAATGATGTAGGTCTCCGAGGATGCCATTTTCTAGAAAAGTGTGAGACACAGAAAGTTGATCTCATAACAAATAGTAAAATGATAGAGTGCTCCAAACGTTATTGTGCCTTTGAAGTTATTCTGCTCACACAAGCTACTGGTAGTGGGATTTCACTCTGGAACAGTTGAATTTGGCTGAATTCCCTTTGTTTCAGGCAGTGGAGAGATTCCAGTGAATTCTCACCAGAAATCCTTAACAAGTGGTAAAGATAATACAGGGATTTTAGGGTCTCACACTTTGCTATCAGATGGAACAACGTAAGAGAGAGAGATCAATAGGCTGCTGCTTCTCAGGCAGGGGACATTTTTCTCCGTCTCTGTGTTGAAACTTACGATAATGTCAACTGAACACCAAACTGGACCAGCTGTGCTCTTCTGGAACGTTCTCTGGAAAACCTGATTATAGATTATATGCAAGTGCATTCGTTTCAATCGCAAAAAAGTCCCCACTTTATAATTTGATGACATGCTTACATTTGTCTGTGTAAGTTGTAAATATTGGTAGGTGTCTTCATAGTATGTGTGTTAATACAAATGCATCTTTTTCTTAAAGTTTATTCTCTAGCTTTAGTCTCCCTGACAAGAGATAATATGCATCCAGTTGACACACCCTTCAGAAAGTCATGGATGGTTCAATACTATTTCTCAGCAAAGATCGAAACTGATAATCCCCGATAACAAAATGGAATGAGTAAAGGGAAACCTCTTTGAAAATCTTCGAAAAGAATTAAATCCTTTCACTTTAGTTTCGGGGATCAAAACAGCACACAATGCATCAAATGTGGTCTCAGCAATGTCCTGTACAGATGCAGTTAAACATTCCTGCGATTAAACCTGATACCTTTTGCCAAAAACAGCATCATTCCACTTACCTTCCAAATCACTTGCTGCATCTGCAGACTGAATTCATATGATTCATGTCCCAGGAACATGGAAACCGCCTGAATCGCAGAGTTCTATAATCTCTCTGTATTTACATTGTTTACCATTCTTTTATTCTTCATGCTAAAATAGACAACCTACCTTATGTTATTCCTGCTGAATGTTTGCTCACTAACCTTCCCTGTCTGTATCACATTGCAGACTCACTACCTTCATTTGATGACACATTAAATGACCGTCTTGGTGTACGAGCTAATTGAGCTCCAAACAATTCCCTCCCCTTCCTCCAGATCTTTGCTACAAAATGTTGATCATTGATGACCCCACAGTGATCTCTGAGGCAATCCAACAGTTACAGCTTTGCAGCCTGAATATAAACATTTGTCTCTACTCTCTATTTCCTGTTAGCGACTGGTCTTTGCTGGACAGGAGAGTCAATGTTCCCTGCTCCTGGGTAGCCGTTCAGGCGGGTTGAATGGCCTCCTGCTGGGCTGTATAATGTACTCAACGAGCTGAATTACTTCATTCTATATTGCTGTGCAATTCCTTAGAGTTACAGAATGGTCTCCTCCTGTCTCATTGTATCGATCCTGTCTGATTGAATGGGGTGGTCCCCTACCATGTAATAGCCTCGAGGGTGGATTGAGGGAACAACACACGGGGTAGAGACAATGGTTGGTCATTTGGCTGCACCATTCAGAATGCTCATGGCTGATCCGAGTGTGTCTGTCCATCCGTCTCCTGTCTGTTCCAATAAACATTGACTCTCCAGTCCAACAAAGATCAGTCAAGCGCAGACTTATACACTTAATGCGAGGTCCTAGGGAGTGTAGCGCAAAAAAGAGACCTTGGAGTGTAGGTTCACAGCTCTTTGAAAGTGGAGAAGCAGGTAGATAGGATAGTGAAGAAGGCGTTTGGTATACTTTCCTTTATTGGTCAGAGTATTGAGTACAGGAGTTGGGAGGTCATGTTGCTGCTGTACAGGACATTGGTGAGGCCGTTGTTGGAATATTGCATGCAATTCTGGTCTAGCTGCTATCGGAAAGATGTTGTGAAGCTTGAACGAGTTCAGAAAATATTTACAAAGATTTTAACATGGTTAGAGGAATGGAGCTACAGGGAGAGGCTGAACAGGCTGGGGCTGTTTTACCTGGAGCATCGGAGGCTGAGGGGTGACTTTATAGAGGTTTACAAACTTATGAGGGGCATGGATAGTGTAAATAGGCAAAGTCTTTTCCCTGGTGTCTGGGAGTCCAGAACTAGAGGGCATAGGTTTAGGATGAGAGGGGAAAGATACAAAAGAGACCTAAGGCGCAACGTTTTTCACGCAGAGGGTGTACTTGTATGGAATGAGCTGCCAGTGGAAGTGGTGGAGACAGGTACAATTGCAACATTTGAGAGGCATTTGGGATGGGTATACGAATTGGAAGGGTTTGGAGGTATATGGGCCAGTTGCCGGCAGGGGGAACTAGATTGGGTTGAGATATCTGGTCGGCATGGACGGGTTGGACTGAAAGGTCTGTTTCCATGCTGTATATCTCTATGACTCTATAAATGAATCTTCACTGCTCCCTGAGGATGAGGACACCACAGGTAGCTCAACACTAAAGTGAAAGGTACGTCCTTATTTCTTTATGAGACCTGTTATTTTAAAACTTTGTTAACTAACCATCAAATCACCACCTATTTGCAGATATAAGGACAGAATAATTAGGAATAAACATAAACATTCTGGACTCCAAACCTGTCCCACATTCCCATTGAACCTTTCCAATCGAATATGTATCAAACCCAGCCTCTGCTGTTGTCTCAGGAAGAGAATACCTGTTCGCATAGCACCACATGAAAAAAGGAGCAGAATGAGGCCATTCGGCCCATCGAGTCTGATATGCCATTCAATAATTTCTTATATGTTCCTCAACCTCATTCTCCTGCCTAATCCCAAGAATCCTTGATTCCATTATAAAACAAAACTTATCAATTTGTATCTGTGTCTACGTGTGCGTATGTTTGTCCATCTGCTTGTCATCTGTGTATTTGTGCATCTATGTTTAACTTTCTGTGTATCAGCCTGTGTTTCTATCTATGTTTGTGTCTATTTATGTGTGACTCTATATGTCTGCGTGAATTTCTACGTGTGTGTATGCCTATTCCCTTTTATGTTTTGTGTTTGTTCGTATATTGTAGCGATACCAATAATTCTGTGTATTTCTGTGGCTGCATCTCTGTGCAGTGAGGTAATGGCATTTGGGGGGGTGGGGGGCAGTTAAATGACTGTCGTTCTAAATGCCAGTGTGTTTACAGTGAGAATTTGCTTTCACTGAGCACTGCTCCTTAATCAGTCAGTGGGACATGGATGTTTCAGAAATTTCACGTGAGGCATCCCAGTCCGCTTCATCTTGTACTTGGTTCCTCCCCACATGGCGGGTGTAGGCGGGGTGAGGGAATGGATATTGGGCACTCCACCACCCGGCTTGTCCTTTTCTGTCCTATTTCAGGCTGTTTTTCTTGGAATAGAAGAAAGGGATGGAAGGAGTGAGGGCAGGAGTGGATGGCCTTGCTGTTAGTGCTGGTGGAGGAGGATCTGGGAGGAATTGTGAGGTGTCCGGAATGAGGCAGTCGACAGTTTTGAATCCATATAGTATTATTAATATGTGGGCGTATTGCGTAGGTGATAGAGAAATTCTGGGAATGAAGTTGCTGAATTCAATAGTGAGAGTGGTAGTGCCTGAGCCTTATTTGGAGATAGAGCATGAGGATTTTCTGGGGGTAGGTGCTATATCAGATATACAGACAGGGTGAGGGAGCAGAGAGAATTCAGTGACGATTATCCTGGCAGAGCGGGAAGGATATTGATGCTTGTCCTGCATTGATGGAGATGTCTTCAGATCATCTCAGCGTCGAGGTGAGCCTCCCCGAATGTCCTGTCCAAGTCTATTACTAATAATGACACAGACCTGTCCCTCAAATTCCACAGAATCAGTTTATGTAGGACTTACAAATAGCAAGGTGCAACAAATATTAGTGTGTTATATATCGGTTGCAAAAGATCTGAGCATCATATGATCTGGGAATAAGATATGCAAGTATCATGGATACTGCAGTTTTATTGGATGTTCTCAAGTTGCAACTAAACTGTATTAACTAAGTGACTGCTTATGCTGTGCAAAATAAATTATGTACGATTATGTGAGGTGGGTTGAAGAGTATGTTGTGAATCAAACTATAGAGCAGTTTATTTTGGATTTGGTGTTGTGTGATCAGAAGGAAAAATTAATAACTTTGCTCTGATTCAGCTTTGAAGGAATAGAGACGTTAATAAGCTGCATTTTACACGGTGTCTGCATGAATATAGAATGCCTGAACGTTCTGGTTAAACATCATGGTAGCCTGGAGGCTAGAGGGTCAAGTTCGCTCCAGTGAATTGGGAAAGTACAATATAACATACAGTGGGAGGCAAGCAATGTTTGTTGGAGTCATAGTGTCAGACAACACGGAGACAGGCCCTTCAGCCCAAACACGTCCATTCCAACCAAACTGTCCATCCACGCTAACTCCATTTCCCTGATTTTGCCCTGTATCTTTCTAATTCTTTCCTGTCTATGAATTTGTACAAATGCCTTTTAAATGTTGCGAATATTCCCACCTCAACCTCTTCCGTTGGCACATCATTCCATATGCGTAGCACCCCTGTGTGAAAAGCAGTTACTCCTCAGGTTCCCTTTTATTGTTTCCCCTCTGACCTTAAACTGATGCCCTGTTGTCCGTGATTGCCTAACCCTGGAAAAAAACAACTGAGTGCATTCATTCTGTCCGTCCTTCCCATGATCTTATACACTTCTCTCAGATTCCCCCTCAGCCTCATACATCTAAAGTAAAAAGTCCTAGCTTGTCCAACCTCTCCCAATAATTCAGACCATTGAGACCTTTGCCACATTCTTGTAAATTTCTTCTGCACTCTTTCCAGTTTAATACCATCCTTCCCATAGCAAAGTGAACACAGCTGAACATAACGCTCCCAATATGGCCTCACCAGCATCCTGTATAATTGCAACGTAACTCCCTAATTTACATACTCAGTGATATATACTGATGAAAGCCAGTGTGCTAAAAGCTTTCTTCACTGCCATATCTACCTCTGAATCAAATTTCAGACAACCATGCACCTGAATTCCAAGGTCCCTCTGTTCCACTACACTCTTTAGGACCCAACCATTCACCATGAAACTCCAACCTTGATCTGACTTTCTAAAATGCAAGAACTTACACTGATCTATATTAAAATCCATTTGCCATTTCTCAGCCACTTCTCCAGGTGATGAAGGCACTGCTGTATTTTCTGAAATTTCTGATAACCTTCCTCACTGTCCATGCTGCTGCCTATTTTAGTGCTGTCTTCAAACTTACAAATCATGCCTGTTCATTCTCATCTAAACCATAGATATATGTAATATGTAGTGGACCCAGCACTAACCCATGAGGCTTTCCATTAATAACAGGCCTCCAGGCTGAAAGGGATCCTTCCACTATTACACTCTGCTTCCCACCATCAAGACAATTTTGTATCTAATTTGGCAGCTCCTCCTCAATTTCATTCGATCTAACCTTCCAGAGCAACGTACCATGTGGAAAATTATTGAAGGCTTTACTGGAATCTATAAAGACTACATACACCATCCTGCCCTCCTCAACGTTGCTAGCCACTTAATCAAAGAATTTGAACAAATTTGTGAGCCATGATCTCCCATGGACAAAGCTGTGCTGAGTTTGATGATGGGCTTTTCCCCAAAATGTTGATTTTCCTGTTCCTCGGATGCTGCTTGGCCTGCTGTGCTTTTCTAGCACCACTCTAATCTTGATCCTAATCACACCCTGTCTTTCCAAATGCATGCATATTTTATCTCTCAGAACCTGTTCAAGTAAGTTACCTACAACAGATTTTACGTTTACTGGTCTATAGTTCCCACGTTTTTCTTTGTAGCCCTTTGTGAGTAAGGACACAGCATCCGCTGTCCTCTAGTCCTTCATGACTTCACCCGTTGGCCAGCAATGATGCAAAAATATCAGCCAAGGCTCCGGAAATTCCTTCTATGTCCTCCTGCAGTGTTCCTGAATATGTCTGATCAGGACCAGGAAATTTATAGAAATATTGCAAAGTTTTTTTTATTTCACGTACAAGCACCAAAGAAAGAGAAAGTGACACAATGATGTTTAACATAACAAATTCGAAAATGTAATAATCATAGGAAATGGCTTCAGAAGAATTTCAGTCATTGTGGAAACCTGAGAATTCTCAGAAATTCACGATCCAGAAACAAGGGCCATGAAACTGATAAGGAAATCAAAAATAGAACATGAATGCTAATAAACAGGAACAAAAACACTGCATAAATCTACAATGTGTATTTCAAAGGAGACAAAGCAAAAGCAAGGTCAAATATGGAAATTGGTAATTGGGAGAGGCGAGTTTATTGTGAAGAACAGGGAAATAGCCAAGAAAATAATCAATTGTTTTGTATCTGTCTTCAAGGAGGAGCATCCATAAAATCAGCCAGTAATACCAAGTGATCATGAAACGCTTGTGCAACTGAAGACAACAAGTCAATTTATATCAGTAACAAGGTAGTATTTGAAAGTGTAACTGGATTGAGCATTGCTCAGCCTGACAATCCTGACGTACTTCATATTAAAATGTCAGACAATAAATCAGCAACAGAAGTATTAATTGGACTGTCGATGACTGTGTTTTATTTTCCTGTGCATTCTGCAGAGGCTGCAAGCCATTCCGGATAAATGGAACTTAGTAAACGTGGTCCAAGCACTATAGGTTAATGGAAGGGATCCATGCATCTATAAAGGGAAGAAGACATAGTTTGGAGAACTGCCGACCAATTAACTTGATATCTGCAGGGAAAGTGTTGGAATCTATTACGCAGCATGTGATATTGGATATTTAGAAATTAATAGGATCAATGGCGAAGATCCACATGTATTTCTGGCAGATGTCTAACTCGATGTGTTATTAGTTGTTCGACCCCATCTACCTCCCCCTGAGAAAAGGAACAGAAAGCGACTTTGCCACAGGAAATGACGTCAATAATCCAAAGAAACCTTTAAAAAGAAAGCAGGAATGTGTCGCATCACTTCGCCAGAGGTCCACTGAAGATGTTACCTAGTAAGGTAAGGAAACGTTGGGAAATGAACCTGCCAGCTCAGCGAGCAAACCTGCATCCATTATGTACAGTGTTGGTGACCCAATCTGAGAAAGAATATACTGACCACAATAAAATTGCAATGGACGTTCTCCAGATTAATCTCACAGATGGCGAGATTGTCTGATGAGGAAACTCGGCCGATGTTCTCCAGTGTTTCAAAGAATGAGAGGTGGGTAACAGTGAAATTTACAAAATTCACAAAACATATGACAAATTAGAAATTAACAGGATGCTTCCCTGGCTGCCCAATCCAAATTCAAGGCAAATAATGGCAAGATAAGGGATTGGCCACTTAAGACCGTAATTTTGAGGAAATTCATCACTCGGTGAGAACTGCCTAAAACAGGGTCATAGAAACCTGCTGGCAGGGTAAGATTAAGGAAAATCTCCAGATATTCTGCAAGTGTGTCAAGCAGAAATGAATAACAAGGGAACAGGTACGAGTCATTAATGACTTGCCAAGTTGCATCCAAATCAACTTAGTGTTAGGAAACAGAGGGTAGTGGTTGAAGGTTGTTAGTGTGACTCGAGACCGATGTCCAATGGTGTATCACAAGGATCAGTGCTGTGATTAGGAGGTGCTGGTGTTGGACTGAGGTGAACAAACCTACAAATCACATAGCACCAAATTATAGTCCAGCAGGTTTATTCAGAAGCACAAAGTTTCAAAGCGCACAATCACCTAATGAAGAAGCAGCGCTTCGAAGTTAGTGCCTCTGAATAAACCGGTTGGACTGTAACCTGGTGCTGTGTGATCGTTAACCTTATTATTTGCGGTATTCCTAAATGATGCAGCTGTGAATATAGACTGGGGTACTGGGAGTGTGACAACGAAGATTGTGTTTGGTACAAAGATTGGCCGGGTGGTTGGCAGTGAGGAGGAAGGTCTTATGTTACAGGAAGTTACAGATGGAATGGTCAGATGGGCAGAGCAATGGCAGATGTAATGTAACCTTGATAAATATGATGTGATACACTTTGGATGAAGGAACTGGACAGGGAGTACCAATAAATGTCAGCACACGAGGAAGCTCAGAGGGTGTTTCTCCACACTTCCATGAATGTGACTAAGTACGTTAATGCACAATTTTGAGAAAGCATAAGGGACCCTAAATATAAGCTTTATTCATCAAGGCATAGATTATAAGATCTATGCGGAATTTTGGTTTGGCCAAGATGGAATACTGTGTTTAGTTCTGGGAACCACATTACTGGAAGGATCTGATTGTAGTGGAGGGGGCTCAGAGGAGATTAACCAGGATGTTCCCAGGGATGGAGCATATCAGCTATGGAGAGAGGCTGAATAAGCTCTGATTGGTTAGTTTGGAGCAGAGAAGGCTGAGGGGGCTGTGATTGAGAAGGATAGGATTCTGAGGGACATGGACAGTGTGGATAGACAGCAGCTGTTCTTTTTAGTCAAAGGGCCAAGAACAATGCAGCACATTTTAAAGTGAAGGGTTTGAGATTGGGAGGGAATTGAGGTTTGTTTTTCACCCAGAGGCTGTTGGGGTCAGGAATGCCCTTCCTGAGAGAGGAGTTGTCACAGTAACTTCACAACCATTAGAAAATACACTGCTGTGCACTTGAAATGCCATAAGATTCATTGAGTAGCTTAAGACAGAAATTTATGGGTTTATGAAGAGTATATTAACAAGGGTTTTAAGATTGAACTTGTAATATCTTCTGAAAATATGTCAATGGCAAAGTTAAGTGGAAAAAGGTGCAGCTTTCTTACAGTCTGATACCAGAGAATTGAGGAAAGGGAAAAGGCAGAACTATGGAGCAAATACTTTAGTTATGTCTTCACAGAAGAAAACAAAACAAAAAAGAAAACTTCCCAACGATACTAGTGAACATTAGTCGGTTGAGAAAAAGGGAATACAATGAAATTAGCAACCAAACAGTTTTAGAGGAAGTATTGGAACTGAAAGTAATGAGCACAGACAAAGTGAACAGAGATTGATCAAATGGAAACCATATTTGAGAAAGTGACGTTTAGCATAATTATGGAGAAGCAATCAATGCAAAATGAATGCATTTTCAGAAAGATATTTGACAAAGCCCCGAGACTATTATGCAAATTCAAATCCTCTGGGACTGGGACTATTATGGTTTTAGAATGGGAGAGCTGGCAAGAAGCAGTGAGTAGGAATAAAACAATATGTTTTGTAAAAGGAAGGCTTGGAGGATATAGCAAGGATCGGGGTTTGGGCTCCAGCTATTCCCAATACACATCATATATTTGGTTGAGTGGAACAAATTCAATATATCTACGTTTGCTGATTGCAGTGAACAATATCGGATTTTGAGTGGGTGAGCAGGATGTCAAAATGCTCCAAGGTGATTGAGACAAGTTTCTGGGAAAATACGTGGCAGATGGAGAGCAATGGGGAGGCGAGGCGTGAGATATGTGATATTGTGACCTTTGATGAGAAAAACAGAATGGGAGCCTATCATTTGAATAGGGAATTTTTTGAAAAATGTTGATTTATACAGGAAATTAAGCTGCATTTTTGTTTCCTTCTGTTCAGCCCTCCGAGGTCAGTGTAGGGCAGTCAGATCTGAATCCAAAAGTCAATACTGGGAATGGCAATGGAACGCTGACCAGTGTACACAGACCCAAGATGTGGGGAGCTGTAACATTGAAAAGGATCTCTATCTCTCTGTGCACCCGTCACTGAAAGCAATTTTATAGGCGCAGAAAACAGATAGGCAGAGAAATCGTGTATTCACCTTCATTTCAGGGGGATTTAAATCCAGGAGTAAGGGAGTTTTACTGCAGCTGAGCAGGGCCTTGGTGAGACCTCATCTCGAACATTGTGCAGTATTTTATGCAGTTTTGGTCTCATTACCTAATAAAGGAGAAACCTGACATTGAGGGAGAGCAGTAAAGGATAACCAGACTGATCTCTGGGATGACAGGCTTGTTGTGGAGCAGAGCTTGGGGCGGCTTTGCCTGTATTCCATGGGCTTTAGGAAAATGAGTGGAGATCTCAGTGAGATATATAAAACGCTGTTAGGGCGAGACAGATTGGAAACAGGGGTGACAATTCCCCTGGCTGGGACATCAAAACAAGGGGCCACAGTTTTAGGTACAGACAGGCCACTCTGCATTAAGGTGAGAATAAATGTCTGCACTCAAAGACTGGTGAACCTGGGGTACTATCTCCCAGATCAGGCTGTGGAAACCAAGGCACTGAATCTAAATATGGATTTCAGGAAACTAAAGGGATAGGGAGACAGCAGGGTATGGTATGAAGATAGAGGATCAGATTCCATTACAGGTTGTTGTCCAAGAACGTGGTAGCTGTGTTCCTGTGCATCACTGTGTTGCAGAAATTCATGCAATATTAATAATGTGGTCTATGGGGAAAAGAGGATAATGGGCGAACTGCAAAATATCAGTAAAAAACCAAAATTAAAGTTAGTCTAACACACACTAGCACAGTCTAATTAAACCTTTATATCATATAGTGTAATGAAATAGTGCTAATAATGACAATACAGTCACTGGCTACATCCCTGTATCTTTCACCAAGCTCTTCACCAGAAAGCGCGCAGGACTGACTGACCACGTGATGCCAACATGGAATTCCAGTTCTCCTGAAGATTCTCCCCCGGTTTGAAATAAAGTTCCTTCAAATTGGAGAGAGCAATTCCCCATTTCAAGCTCAGGTTCAAGGCTTGCAGAGCGGATTGCATTCCTGTTTTAGCTGAACACTCCGAGGGTGCATTTGGCAGACAGAGGAGCCTGAAACTGGGTTTTGTTGTTCAGCTGGTGCCTAGCAAGGAATCGCGTCACAGTGAATGGGAGTTCACTTTATAGAAAAGAGGTGCACAATTCACGAATCGCATTGCAGTCAAATCAGTTTAATAAACATGCATTATCAGAGAACTGCCTGTATATTGAATCGAGGAGCAAGATTGATGGACTGAAGGTCTACAACAGTTCTTATTTTATATTTCACAACGTTTAAACATATTAATGGATATGATCACTGTGTCGGAAAAACTGCAGAGGAGATTTTCTCCATGAACTAGAATGGGGAAGGCTCAATGTGTTGTATGACCTTTCCCGATGTTTCTGTGCAGTCTGTGGGAAAGCTCGGTAAATGTTGTCACAAGCTCTCAGATGTTAGGAAGGAGGACACTGCAGGATCAACAGGACTGTGATTCCCATTCCCTTTTCTGATATCGAGGCTGGTGCCGGGTATTCTGTCTGTTTATTTCCTTTAAGACTTCGGAGCAGTGTGATACAATAGAGTGTCTTGTTTTGCCGTTTCAGCGACCATTGAAGAGTTTATCACATGTCTGTGTGTCTGGAGTCACTTTTAGCCCATACAAAGAAAGCACGGGAGATTCACTTCCTGAAAGTACGTTGGGGAAGGAGATCGAAATTTACAATCAACATTGGATGCAAGGTCACTGTTACAATCACCAGATTCTAGATCTTGATATTTTATTATTTGTTTTTAACTTCCACCAGCTGCCAGAGCATTATCCTGGTCTGGATTAGTAATCCAGTGACATTTCCACAACAGCACCATCTCCACATAGGAACCTATCGGAAACCACACTGAGCAGGCTATTTCTGTACTGCTTGATAGCTCTGTGAAAAAGAACTCCCACCAACTTGATTATCCTGAAGGGACTAGTGGGTGTTAAATGGTCAGAATGTAATTATTCACCTATTAGGGGACCGGGCATAGTTGAGTAATTTTCCACCTTGCCAGGGAGTTGTCAGAGTTGGAACTGGAATGAAACAGCTTCCCCAGCAACACGGCCCTGTTGTGCAGCATAAGTCGTCAGTCCTATTGCAGGAATGCTGTCAGGATCCTTTGTCTTTTTCGTAACTACTGTGTTCAGCGGTTTCTTCATGTCACATGCAGCGAACCGAATTGGTTGAACACTGCCATCTGTGATTCTGTGGATATCATGGCGAGGATGAGGGGCATCATCCTTCCAACATCTCTGGCTGAGGATGGTGCAGATACTACATCCTTGTCTTTTTCACTGATGTGCAGGGCTGTTCCATTATTTTGGATAGGGATATTTCTGGAGTCCTTTCTTCCAGTAAGTTTTTTAATAGTACACCGACATTTATGTCTGGATGTGGCAGGACTGCAGAGCTTAGATCTGATCTGTTGGTCGTGGGATCATTTTGTCCTCTCTATCAGATGTTAGTTCTGCTGTTTGGAATGAAACCACTCAAGTGCCATAGCTGTAATGGTTTGTCATCAGCTTTAGGCACACATGGTTCTGACCGTGGCATGTTCACCCACACTCGTCACTGAACCATTGCTCGGCTTGATGGTAATGGTAGACTGATGGGGTGTCCTGGGGAAAATGATACAGATTATGTTTGAATACAATCCTGCTTCTGTTGCTGCTGATGTCTACAGCATCACATGAAAGCCCAGTTTGAGCTGCAATATCTGCAATTCGATTCTACTGACTGTCCCCCAGTTCACATCGAGACCCATTCACTGATCAGCCGTGTACTCAGTGACCTTACCTGGTTTCTGATGCAGTAATATTTCCATTTTCATATTCTCATTCTGCTGAGGGTTCTCCTTGGTGTCATGCTTCCAATTTGTTACATTACTCAAACCCTTTAACATATTTATCTGAATCTTTTCCTTGCTCGTCGTGCCATCTTCGGCGTTTGAATTAAACGCGTTTCCCTCTGGTTTTCTCCCTGACCATGAGTAAGAGCTCTGTGTTGTCAGTGATGCCAGCCTTATGCAGTTTCTGAGCGAATGAATGTGTGCACTTCAGTTCCCAGTGTAGGGCGCTCCGTGTTGGACAGGGCGTTTGAGTAGCTTTCAAACACGTCATTGGAACTTGTTCAAAAACAGAAATTGCTGAAGAAATAAAACAGCTCTGGCGGCATCTTCTGTAGTGAATGTAGAGTTAATCTTTCGAGTCCAGTGGCCCTCTACAAAGCCCGTAATTCCTTCAGCAATTTTTGTATTTATTTCCAGTATCCATAGTTATTTGTTTCATTGAAAATTTTTGCTGTGCCTACTCGTTTCTGAAGAGCCTCAGCAGGTCTGGCAGAATCTGCAGAAACAGAGAAACAGAGCTAGCGTAACAAGTCCAATGTGACTTGTTCTGAACTGAAAAGGGTTGGACACTGGGCTTTTTAATCCCTTGATGGAGATGGGGGATGGGTGACTTGGAAAAGAGGTCGTGGCAAAAGATAAACGGGCTATCAGCAGTGGTGAACGAGAAGATGATGCAAAATGGGTTTAAATTAAGGTGTGAATGGGGGAACGGGGTTCTCTCTAGGTGAGTGTAAGATAAAGAAGACACAACCACACAAGGCCATAGGGAGAACAGGAGAGAGAATGTTGACAATGTGATAATATATAGATCTAGATATATACATTTTCACAGTATACATCATCACTGCCTTCACACTATGGAATTCAGGTGCTTGACCTCTTAATGGCACTAGTAAGAGTTTCATGCTGCCTTAGTTTTGTAACATAGAGCAAAACTAACACTATGAAGTTTGGGCTGTTTTCGACACCCGTCATTTTTAATACTCTTTCAAATTTGCTGTGCTTATCGTTAAACGTTTGATCTTGAATTTAGTTTCAGATGGAGTGTACGAGGTTAAGGGGTGGCATTCTAGAACTTTATAATATCATAGGAGGCATGGACAGAGTGAATAGCGAAGGTCTTTTCTGCAGGATCGGAGAGTTCAAACACAGATGCATAGCTTTAAGGTGAAAGGGGGGAAACTTAAAACAGACGAAGGGACAACATTTTTACACAGAGTGTGATGTATGTATAGAATAAGCTGCCAGAGGGACAGTGGGAGATGCAAGCACAGCAACAATATTTCAAAGACATTTGGACCAACATATGAATGGGAAACGTTTTAAGGCATATGGGCCAAGTGCAAGCAGATGGGATTAGTTTAATTTAGAAAACCCGGTTACATTTAAAATTTGTTGTGAACAGTGGAGGAGTGGGACTAGAAAAGGAAACAGTGACACCCTCCAACCTCAGTCAGAACCGGAGTGAGGAAAAAATCACAAGGTCGGATTTCACTCAAGTGGGAATTCCCTTCGCCAGAAGTTTGGGATGGCTGAATCTTTATATTATATCGAGGCTGGCTTTGTCTGATTTTCCATAGACAGGTGAATCAGGGATTATGGGGCATGGAGAGAAAAGTGCAGCTGGGACCACAATGAGATGAGCCATGACCTTATTTACTGGTGGAGTAGTGTCCCTCAGCCCATGTTCTGATGTTCCAATCAGCCCTTTGGACCTGCTACCAACAGGCAGATCGAAGCCACGCCGACGGTTAGGTGTAGTTTCGGAAATGCACCTGGAAATTCCAGGCTTGGTCAGGAACTGGCTCCAGCCGCAATCCTTTTTTCCATGCTTCCCCACTCTCTAACTTCTGCTCTGGAATTGCTTTGAATGCAGTTCCCATATCCCATTCAGGGTTAACTCAGGAAAATCTTCTCCTCTCCCGAATGCAACATTATACAATACGACTTCCAGGAAAAGAACCAATTACTTTCCAAAAGCATGACATAAAAGACTCAGAAGTAGGAACATGAGACGGCTATTCGGCCCCTCAAGACTGAACTCTCATTCAATAAGAACATGGCTGATCTACTTCCGGACTCAACTCCACTTTCCTACCCAATTTCCTGCATCCCTCCACAACCCTCTGGGTTAGGGAATTCCAGACATTCACTACCTTCTGAGAGAATGCATCATTTTTCACCTCAGATTGAAATCGGTGTTCCTTATTCGATATCTACCACCTCGAGTTCGAGACTCAGGGGAAACAACTTCTCAGCATATACCTTGTCAAGCCCCCTCTGTATCTTGTACATTTCAGTAATATCACCCTCATTTATTTCAAACACAATGAATAATCTCACCATTTTAAATGTATTCAATAATTCAACCCTTCCATCCCAGGAAGCCTCTGTCTTGTGTCAGAACGTTTATTTTGTGATACCTTGTGCAGGGCACTTCGAAAAGCTTCATGTAGAGTTGGCATGGTTTTGTGAAGGGGAAATTATTTTTGCTCTATAAAGGGCTGATTGGAACATCAGAACATCGGCCCTTTGAAACTACTCCACCAGTAAATAAGGTCATGGCTCATCTCATTGTGGTCCCAGCTGCACTTTTCTCTCCCACAGTTCACAGATGTGCAGCTTCGTGTGATTGGCCATGCTAAATTATCCAGAGTGACCAGGGATGTGAAGGTTAAGTTGGTTAGTCATGGGAAATACAGGGTTACATGGATAGTGTAGGGGGACAGGTCTGGCGGGATACTGTTTGGTGGGTTGGTATGGACTCGATGGGTCGAATGTCCTGCTTCCACACTGTAGGGGTTCAATGACAACAGCATCAAGTTTGGGCTGTACAAACTCCCAGTCAGTATATACCTGGTTCACTCGCCTCAAGGCTTTGTATATTTCAATACGATCAGCTCTCACTCCAAGGGTAACCTGTTAAAGTCCCCATAATATCAGCCCTTCATGCATGGAATAAATTAAGTGAAACACCTCTGAATTGCTTCCAATGTTTCTATCCTTTCTCAGATAAGAATGCAAAATTGAAACTAATCTCACACACCAATGAGTCTGTTTAGTTTTGTTTTCTCAGGGTGCAGTGAGTCTTTGGAACACTCTTCCCTGCAGACCATTCGAGGCAGAGATATTGAATATTTTTGAGGCAAGGTTCACGAATCACAGATGAATCAAGGATTATCGAGGAGTGGGCAGCAATGTGCAGTGTTGTGGAAAATGTAGACAGTGGTACTGAATGACACGGCTCCAGAATATCCAGGAATTAAACGAAATGATATCATCGATAAGGTTTTAACGGGGAAACAAGATGGCAGCGATCTGAAAGGTCAGCGTTGCTGATCTCTGCATCACAGTAATGCTCTACCCCACCCCACCACAGTCAATTACTTACAATTGAACACTAAAAGAACTATAGAATCCTTACTAATGCCATTTTGTCAAGTGGAAATGGCAAACCATGGGAAAGGATCGAGTAAGTCCCAACACGCAGCGCACCCGTCAGAAGCTTTGAGCATGGCTGTGGCCGCACCTGTAACACCCTCTGCTCGTTCAATGGACCGAGTTACTCACCAGGACTTGGCTACACTGAGTTCACCAAATTACGGGAAATGATTGAAACCATGATGAAAGAAAAATTCAGCAGGAAGATAGAACCACTCTCAGCAGTGCTCCAAAAACATGAACAGCAACTTGAAAGCCTTGGAAACAGAACGGATGAGATCGAGCGCCACACGACAGGGGCAGAGACTGTGATCGATTCCTGTAAGTAGCGGATCCTCACCCTTGAAAAACAGGTTCGTACCTTAACTGAACAAGGTGACGACCTCGAAAAC
Source organism: Chiloscyllium punctatum (assembly GCF_047496795.1). Taxonomy (NCBI): domain Eukaryota; kingdom Metazoa; phylum Chordata; class Chondrichthyes; order Orectolobiformes; family Hemiscylliidae; genus Chiloscyllium; species Chiloscyllium punctatum. Next base: position 57,850,173 of record NC_092780.1, read on the forward strand.
AGGGGCAGGAAGACCAATATTCATATATTCGGTCTGCTGGACCGGACATAAGATGATCAGTCAGTGAGTATTTTTGCGAGAACTGGCTGCAGAGATTCCTTCACTTCGAAGCTGAAGAGGGACGGGTGAAGAGTGAGACAGTTCATGGGGTTACGGTGCGCAGGTCATGCTCAGACCAACGCCCTCACCCTGTCCTTGTGCGATTACGTTGTTGCAGGGACAAACAAAGACTTAGGGAAGCTTCCAGAACACACGGAAGAGACTCGAAGAGGGCTCCATGATTATGTTCTTCCAGGTCTTTTCAGCGGCAGTGATTGAGAAAAGAAAATCTTTTGATGATATCAAGAGAAGATTAAGGGAACTTGAGATTCAGTATTCCTTAATGAACACAGCGGTGCTCCGTATGCACTCGTGGATATTTCAATAGATCCACTAACTCTCCAGAGGATGCGAAAACTTGGTGGACACTTTAAAGTAGGCTGGATGTGTTAATGGAAAGCGATAACCTTGATTCTCTTTTTTAAAAGAAAGTTTGTTGACCGTTTCTGGTATTAAGCAGTGTTAAATTATAGTCGGGATGAGTAGAGAACACACTTTTAACTTCTTCATTAGTAATACTACTCGTTTTTCTCTTGCTTAGTTTGTGTGTCGGGTTCGGCTCAAGCTGAAGGGAGTTATGAAGGTGATCGTGATGATTGAATGCCTACCTAAGGGCAGTTCAGTCCCGATGTTTGTGATTAATTGCCCTGGATGCAGTATTGATAATGGGGCAGAAGATAGAGATTTGTGACGTGCAAATGCCCCCAGTCGACGGGGGGTAAATGCCCCTCCTGAGTGCCATTGGCACTTTGTATCTTTTTTTTTGTTTTTGTATGTATTTAGTTTTGGAAGGTTTTTAGAGCTTGTCAGTTGTAGTAGCTTTATTTTGTAAGTTTTTTTAAGCTCTATGATTCTTTTTTCATTGATGCTCAGCAATTTGTAATTCGAGTTCTTCCTCTCTGGATTTCAAATATTGTTTCAGTCTGTAATGGCTAATGTTGTGCTTAAATGGTGTGTCTGGAACATTACGGGGAGCCATTCGCCAGTTAAGAAAAAAGGAGAGGGTGGATATTGTCGCATTGCAGAGATGCACTTTGATGACAAGGAACATTTGACATTACAGCAAGGTGGGTTTGATCGGGTTTATTTCTCGTCTTTTAACACTAGGAATAGGAGAGAAACCATACTGGTGAGGAAGAATCTTTCATTTAAATTAGTAGATTGTATTAGACAACCACGGGAGGATCATAACCCTCAAACATATATGGGGAAAAAGCAGTAGTTTGAATGTTTATTGCCCCCGGCTCACTGCCGTAAATTCCTGAGAGATGCATTTTCCAAATTAAGTAATCTTTCTTCGTCGCACATTATCGTAGGAGGAGATTTCAATTGTCTTTTGCACCCACGGTGGATAGCATGCCCAAAGGCTCCCAGCACCATCTTTCCAATCGAAGCAATTAGTGGATTTTTGTGTGGAACGGGGGCTGGTGGATGTATGGAGGCAGATCCACCTCATAAACAGGGATTTTGCTTTCTTCTTTAACCCGCAGAAATACAACACTAGAGTTGATCTCTTCCTCACCGTGCAGCAATCTTCGATTCAGTGGTTTTCTGCACAATTGGGAATATTACCAATTCTGACCATGCAGTGGCATACTTACTGGTTAAGATTAACGGCAATATAGCAGGTGTGAGACACTGGCGAATCCCTTTAATCTTAATGATAGTAAGTACATTGAGTGTTTCTGTAATGAATTCAGATCTTTCTTAGCCATTCATTCAGATTCAACCAGTAACACATCCATTCTATGGGAAATTGCTAAAGCTTATGCCAAATGAATAATTCCTTAGGACGTGGCAGAAGCTGGAGCAGGAACGCTTGCTCCAGGCACAGTTGAAGGCAGCCGAGAGGGCATACTGTGATAGACCCGCGGTGGCTAGGCTGCAGAGGATCACAACGCTTCGGTCTGCAGTAAATTCCATGCTCACACAGACAGCCAAGAAGGTACTTACGTTTGCAAGACAAAGGTTGTTGAGCATGGTGATAAACCGGGCAAGTTGGTAGCCTATCTTGCGATGATAAAGAGAGCTCCAAAGCCATTACTCAATCAGGGAAGGTACTGGGACCCTTTCCGATCCCATAAAGATTAAAGCAGCATTTCGGAGATTTTACTCTAGAATTATATCAGACTGAGCATTGTGAGGATAGATTGCTCAAGATAGAACCTTTCTTCAAGAACTTGGACCTTCCAGAGGTAACCTCCAAATAAGCGTCTTGCCTTAATGCACCATTGTCAGTGCTGGAGGGTGTAAAGCAGCTTCCAGGCGGAAAGGCGCCCGGTCCTGACGGATGTCCACGTGAGTTTTATGAGGAATTTATAAACCTGTTGTCAGAGCCGATGCTTACTATGTTCGTCACTCACACAGTCACGACAGCGTCCCACCATCCTTAAGAGAGGCTCATATCTCTCTTATTCTTAAGAAAAGGAAGACTCCGAAAGATTGTGCTTCCTATCGGCCCATCTCACTTCTAAATGTTGATTTCAAAATTCTGTCTGAGTTCCTTACATTAAGGATGGAAACTATTTATCCTTCCATTATCAAAGTATACCATACCGGCTTATAAAAGGCTGCAGATATTCCAACAATGTTTGGAGATTACTCAATATGATCCAAGCGTGCCAACAGCAAATTAAGCAGATATTAATGATCTCTTTAGATGGAGAGAAGGCATTTGCTTGGGTTGAGTAGCTGTATCTCTTCTATACATTAGAATGGTTTGGTCTCGGCAAAGTGTTTATCTAGTGGGTGAGGGTCCTTGAAAGTGACCCTCTGTGTACGATCCTGTAAAATTAATATTTCTAGAGGCAGTCGACAAGGTTGTTTATGCCAGTTTTGTATACAATGGTGATTGAGCCACTGGCGAAGGCCATCTGCAGGGACCCCAACATATCTGCCCCAGAAGTGAGATAGAAGTCACGTAAGATTACATTGTCTGCAGACGATGGTCTTAAATTTTTGCTAAATCCCACAGTGTTGGTACTTCACCTCATGCAATGCATCAGTTCGTTTGGTGTCTTTTCCGGCTTTAATATTGATTTTACAAAGTCGGAGACCATGCCCCTGGGATGAACTCAGGGAAATACCTGATGCCGTGGGAGAATCCTGATTTCCTTTTCAATGGTCCCGGGGGAAATGGGGATGTTCCCTGTTTACGTATGTTCATTAATCCTATCTTTGAACTTATATTTAACGTGGGATTTGTCCATTTGTTTGACAAAATTAACCAAGACCTTCGAAGCTGGGCGACACTTCCAATATCCTGGCTCGATCAGATAACTCTTATTAACATGAATTCCCTCCCTTGTTTGCTAAAATCTGTGTGAATGCTTTCTTTGATGTTTCCCAGACAGACATTTAGGAGACTTAATGGATGATGTAGCTCTGATTTGTCACCATAAGCGACCCCTTATCAAGTTAACCAAATTACAACGACCCCACAGTTTGTGGGGAGTAGATGTCCCGGATATTAAAAGCTATCAATTAAGCTCTTCTTTACCCGATGTTAGTGAGTTTTCGGCGTCAATATGGTTAGGTATGGAAGCTTCTCAGGCAAAGTGCTCCCTTATTAGTCTGCTACTCATAGACAAAATGAGGACAGTTACGAAGCATTACCATTTCCCAATAAATATCAATAATTTTAAAGTAATTAGGGCAATGTGTCCGATCGAGGGCAACATAGCCAAACCTCATTCCTTACCCCAAAACGTGGTGTACCATGTTTCTGATGGGGAATACTGGATTCCATGTTTAAACTATGGACAACTCGTGGGTGTATCTTGCTTTGATGGTTTATCTGAGGGAGAAACAAGGATGTCCCTTGATCAAATTAGTCGTAACTATAGACTACCGAGTAGATATCTCTTCTGTTTTCTTTTTATCAGATCAGAGATGTTATTCAGAAAAGAACCACACCTTTAACAGACCTGTACAGAGCCGATACAAAGAAGAGCCTGCTTATTGTTAAGAACACACTCTCTGTCAGTATCCTTTATCATTAGTTGGAGAGTGTCCCCTTAGACGAGACGTTGTGCCTTTCTGAGGTCTGCAAAGAGTTTTGGTAGTTTAGATTTCTTCGGACACAGTGGAGGATATTTGTGAAAATGCAACAAGTATTTCGATCTGTAAGAAGACTCTTGCCATGTAGTTGAAGATTCTTCATAGAGTCTATCTGGCCCCAGATACTCTCTCAAAATTCAAGGTGGGAGTATGTATCAAATACAAAATGACTATGGACACTCTTACTCATTGATTGTTGACCTTCCACCGGCGCTATAGGAGCGGTGTGTTCGCTGGGATGGAGAGGATCTTGCGGACAGAATTGGAGATGGGTCAGGTTTCCCTTTTCCTGGGCCTGCCCAGTCTCCCTTACTCAGATATGAATAGAAAAGAATACTTCAATATCCTCAGTCTCTGAGTTCAGAAAAAAAAAAGTTCTGTTATGTTGGGTGTCTGAAAACCCCCTGGGTCTATTGGTTTGTAGTAATCTCGTCATGGACCATAGCTCTTTGGACATTTTTAAAGGTATGTTGCTCCAGAAAATAGAGGATTTTTATTAGACATGGCAGCCCTTTTTGAATTACCAAGGTACAGGCTGATCTGCCACTCTAATAAGGACTTGTATATAGCTGTGACGAACTTGACTAATGAATCTAATGTCCAGAGAGGAGTAATTACAAACAAATGAACGTTTATTAGTTAATGCTCTTGAAGTTTGAGAGCTATAGTTTTATTACAATGAGTTCTAGTATTCGTTTTTTTTTATTTTTCTTCTGTCCGTTGATTTACCTTGTTTTTCTTATGTACATGCACATGGGTGTAATTGTGTTCAATTTGCGTTGTTTTTTCAGTTCGGTACTTATTGGTTCACTGAAGCATTAAAAAGATTTTCTCTGAATAAAAATATTTTTGAAAAAATTAAAATGTTAACATGGATAGAATAGAGTCGCAAAGGACCACTTTCTCATTCGTGAGACCACAAATTATGATTTATCTTAAAGGTCATCACACCTCGGGTGACAGAATGATGTTGAGAGGGTGTGCCCTTCGTGGCAACCTCTGTCTGTGTGGGGAATTGAACATGCGCTGTTGTCTTTCCTCTGCATCACAAGCCAGTCATCCTGCCAACAGATTGCGAGACTGTGTAACTGCTATAAATAGAAATTGCCAAAGTCAAAGTAAAATATAAACTTTGATAAGAAGGAAAAAAAAGGTACAATTCGGATAACGGTCAAGATAATGACTGAGGAGAAAAAATATCTCCGCTGGAAATTGTACTTTATAACGAGAGAGTTGATTGGATGCTATCTTTGCTTGAATAAGTTGACACTAGCGAAATAACCAGAATTACTAATTGTGATTAGATGTCGATAACTATACAATGTGAGTACATTTTTGATTGGCCTGTGTAAACATGCTAACCATTGTATGAAAGTAAAAAGCTGATGGAACATATTTTTTGGAGAGTTTGTCCCAATGGGAAATGCCTCCCAAATACATGCTTGAAGAAATCCAGGGTAGAAAGTGCGTGGGTGTCGTCTGGTTTGTGACAGGAAACCAGGGGGCTGAATGATTGAACGTTCCTGCAACGTGAAGCTCAGGAGACAGTCAGATCACCCCCGATCTTATTAAATGGCACAGCACATTTAAAGGGCTGAATGGACTCATTATGAACTTTAATTGCGTATGACTAAAAAAAATCACTGTTCCTTCACCTAATGTTTTACACACTGAGGCAGTGTCATTTCCTGAAACTGGGAATTATTTGGAATATTATCTGGAACATTACATAATCAACATTCTCCGGAGCATTCTACAATCTGTGGAGAGATATTGCAAAGGAAAGAGACACGGCCGGGGGTGGCGGGGGGGTGGGGGTGTTGGGGGGAGGGGATTCACCATGCAAGAGTGAGAGTGGTGGAGCATGAGCTTTGTTGGGGGGTTGGTGCTATGTTGAGTGTGAGGGACCAGACAGCATACAATGACCTTTATCCTCACAGAGCTGAAAATGTGTTGCTGGCAAAGCGAAGCAGGTCAGGCAGCATCCAAGGAAAAGGAGAATCAACGTTTGGGGCATAAGGCCTTCTTCAGGAAGGGCTGCCTGACCTGCTGCACTTTTCCAGCAACACATTTTCAGCTCTGATCTCCAGCATCTGCAGTCCTCACTTTCTCCTTATCCTCACAGAGTTGGGAATGTTATTGATGTTTGTCCTGTATTGCTGGACATTGCTACTGATCGCAGATAATGCACTGAACTGGGTGGTGAGCTCAGAGCATGCTCGGTGGGTCTGGTGGTGTGGCCCAATCTGGGAATAGATGCACTAGCCCATCCGCCAAGATATCTGTGACTCTGTTGACAAACCGTGGTCTAATTGACCCTTATCTTCTATGCTCTGGATAAAACGTACATGGCAGCTCCAAACTGAGGAAAGCTCAATCGAGAGCCCATTGTCCTTTTAAAGATGGCACCAGTGCCAGGGATAATGAAATATCCAGAGGCATCTGGGCGATGGTGGGTACCTCCAGCCAAAGTGGGTGGGAGAATCGGGTTAACATTGAATGAGAGTGACACCATGGGTTAGGGTGGGTAGTTAATGAGGTGAGTTCGATAAAATAGCACCAGGAAACTAGCTCGGCCTCGTACAGAGAATCCCCCTGTCACACCCAATGAAAATCACTCAAAGATAAATTATTGTTAGATTCAGGCGGATGAGTTGAAGACTCTGCTGACCCCATTCACAGTTGCAGTGCTGCAGAACAAATCCTCATCCACAACTCTCCATCAACTGTACTCACACCTATATTCTGTTCACCATCATTCCTCGTAATACTGGCTTATTTTGTCTGATGCTATCGAAATGTCTAAATCTCAGCGTTCTGAAACCTGTGAGCACATCCTTCCATGATATTGTTGCTCAATCTCACCCTCTATGTCTATACCCAAAACCACTTTAATTTACAGTCATGCACAGAGACAAGCCCTTCAGGCAAAACTGGTCCATACCAACCAAAATGTCCGTCCACATTAACCCCAATTCCCTGCACTTGGCCCATATCCTTCTCTGCCTTTCCAATTCATATATTGTTCGAACAAAGTGCAGCGAGGTTTTGTGACATCAAGGAAGGCCTCAGGAAAGATCTCGCTGAAACTGCCATTCATCTCACCCTAGCAATCAGATTACACAGAAACGATTTGACTGGAGGTTACAAACAAGAAGTACAAGCAAACATTGGTGGGAGATCTGTATGGAAGTCAATACTGCAGGGAAAAAATGTGTACGTTCTAAACAAGAAAGTGTTTGCAGGCAAATCTCAACGGGTCTGGTGCCATTTGAAGGAAGAAAGTCGAAAGTTTGGCCCTCGAATAGCACAGCAGGTTAGGGTGCAACCAAGGAGCAGGAAAGTCTATGTTTCGGTCATAAGCCCTTCATCAGGAATTCACTTCAGAATTCACTTTTTCCTAATCCTCTGTAGGAAGAGAGTGAGTCAACATTTTTAATTTGGGGATTCTTCATCAGAACAGCTTTTGCTTTCAATCTCTAGTATATGCAGCTCTTTGTTTTATTTTAGATCAGCAATTATCTTGCATGCTGAAGTATTAATGGACAATTTATCTGGGAAGAAGGGGATTCGGTGAGGGCAAAGAGCAGGCAATGTGTCAGTCACAGCTTAAGGCCCTGTGGAAGTAAATGAAGGCTTGTTGGTAAAATGACATTGGAACTCGGCATCATTTGGACAGATCCAGAGAAAGTGGAAGGATGCAGTTTCTCGCGCAACTGGTCATTGAGTGTCACAGTGGCTAGCAATACTTCCTTACAGCAACAATTACCTGAGTTCGATTCTACCCTTTGGTGACATTCTGTGCGGTGTTTGCACGCTCTCCTTGTGTGTGTGTGTGTTTTTCCTCTGGGTGTTTGGTTTTCCTCTCACAGCCAAAAATGTCAAGGTTAGGTTCAGTGACCTCACTAAATTGTTCCGCAGTATCCAGGGATGTGCAGATTTATTGGATTGTCTATGGGAAATGTAGAGTTTCCTGGGTAACGTTTGGGTTTTTTGATCGGGATGTTATCTGGAGGGTCAGTGTGGACTCGGTGGGCCAAATGGCCTGGTTCCAAACTGCAGGGCTTCTATAATTTCTATGTAGCTGTCTGTGTTTGAAAACACTTCCCAGGATCCTACCTATAAGTGCTAACACAATTTGCCTCAACAAAATGTTACAGCTTCCGTTTGTCTAACATGAACTCCATCAGCCACTCCTCGGCCCTTTAGCCTATCTGATCAGCGTCCAGTTTTACTCTGAGTTAACTATCTTCAGTGTCCACTACCTCACCAATTTTGGTGTTATCTGCAAACTTACTAACCATTCCTACTGCATTCACATCCAAATCATTTATATAAAATGACAAAATCCATTCGATCCTTGTGGTACACTGCTGGTCACAGGCCTCCAGTCCAAAAAAAAATAACAGTTCACAAACTTTTACTTCGTCTATTACCTTCAAGCCAATTACCTCCAACTCTCCCTGTATTCCATGTGATCTCACCATGCTAACCAGTTTACCATGCAGAACCTTTTTCAATACTTTTACTAAAGTCTATATTCTATTCCACAGTTCTATTTCTGTGCCTTCGTCAATCTTATTCATCACTTCTTCAAAATGCTAAATCAAATTAGTGGGACACGATTTCCCACACACAAAGTCATGTTGACTATTGCTGATCGGAATTTGCATTTCTAAACAAAAGTAAATGTTGTCCCTCAGAATCCCCTCCAACAACTTACCCACCAATGACATCAGTCCCACTTGTCTGCATTTCCTGGCCTTTCCGTACCAACTGTTCTTAAACAATGGCACAACCTTACCTGCGACTGTCCATGATACACATATCTCAGTCAGAGACTGAACAATTACTTCCCTAGCTTCCCAACAGATCTGGCGTACATCTGATTAGTTCATGGTTCATAGAACAGTGCAGCACTGTACAGGCCGTTGAGCTGTTGATGTTGTGCCGGCAGTTTATCCTACTCAAAGGTCAGACTAACCTTCATGCCCTTCATTGTACTAAAATCCATGTGCCTAACCAAGAGTCACTTAAAAGGTCAGAGGTTGTTATCCACCTTAATGCATTTTAAAATATCCAGCTCCTCATCTTCTGTGATATGGACAATTTTTAAGATTTCATTATTCATTTCGCCAAATTCTCTACCTTCTATATCCTACTCCACAGTAAATACTGATGCAAAATATTTATTATATCACCGATCTCATGTAGTTCCACACATAGGTCACTTTGCTGATCTTTAAGGGGTTACTCTTTTGACCTTAACGTATTTGTAGAATCACTTTGGAATGTCCCTTACCCTATTTTCGAAAGATATCTTATGTCCCCATTTTGCCCTCCTGATTTCCTTCTTGGGTATTAGCCTACATCCCTGGTACTCCACAATGGATTCACTCGATCCCTACTGTCTGTACCTATCATATGCCTCCGCCTTTTCTTGAACAGAGACTCAATTCTGCTCGCCATTCAGCATTCCCTACACCTACTAGCCTTACCCTGCTCATGGACAGTAACATGCTGTCGCTAGACTCTGTAAATCATTTGTGAAGGCCTCCCACTTTCCCGCCAATAGCTTCTCCAAAGCAGCTTTTCAAAGTGCTAACATAAAACGTTCAAAGTTTGCCTGAGTCAACTTAAAACTTTAAAATTTATATTAGGACTATTCTTTTCCATAAGTATTTTACTCCTGATAGTTACTGAATAACAGACTCAAGAAACAGAATTACCTCCTCCTGTCCCTCTGTAACAAACCTGAGAGGCTGAATGGCCTCACCTGTCCCTTTGCAACCGGGGCGTGAGGACAGAATTACTTCCTTCTGTTCCTGCGCAGCAGTCTCAATGCTCTGAATGATGTCCCAAGGTTATGGAAGAATTTGACAACAGTGCACATAAAACCAGAAGCAACATTACACAAAGTAAGTGGACAATAAATATACACACTGGTTTATTGGCTTGGAAATTACCCCACCAGTCACCTTATGCAGCGGGTCTGTTACTTTTTCTCTGTCGCCCTTTATAAACAGTATATAATATACACAGTCCTGCAGTGTTCTGGCACTACTTCCACATACAAAAGAAGCAATAAGAATATTGAAAGATTTATGGGCCATCCCTAAGCAATGCCCATCTATTCCACCCACACCGAGTAAATGTTCCCTTTTATTGGGATATGAAAAGTGATGTCAGGAAGTGGTTAACTGGACCTGTTTGTTCAGTGACTGTGATTAATGTTAGTCGCTATGGGTTGCAATTACCCCAATCGATGGTTTCCATCTTTTAATGATAAGTGGGCTCTGTTCAATGTGTTATCCCACATTTTGGTGGGAGCATCACCAACGGTGTTAACAGGAATCAGCAGCTCCAGAGACGGGGGTGGGGTGGGGGGCGGTGGTTGATCAGAGTCTGAGCACAAGAGTCTGGATTGTTTCAACAATGAATTAGAATCTGAGAACATTCGACTGGAATGTTACAGCAATGGATCACAGTCTGAGAACATTAGACTGGAATGTCACAAGAATGGACAGGAGTTTATACAGGGATGTTTGGTTTCTTTCTACATATTTTGATCGAAGGTCATTATCGTGGCGGACCAAATATGCACTTTACATTATACAATATTTTTATTATCCAATACATACAATATTATCCAATATTTATTATTATTTGTTAGCGTACCTGGCAAGTCTCACTGTTCAGTCATTAATTCTATAAATCATGTTTGACAGTAATACTGATCTTTCATTCACTCTACTCTCCTTGCCACTGTCATTGTTCCTGCTAAGACTCTAAATCCACATATTCACTTGAAAAACCACTACTAAATTGTTAAATCACTCTCTCCCTCCTTGCTTCTGGCAGTGTTACTCATAGGTTGGTATGTTGACTTGCTCAGTTTCAGCTGTGAACCATGATTCCTTGTATCACTGCACTTGCTATCTAAATATTGAAAGCATTGAGGTCACTATCTTCTGTTCTAGTTACAAACTGCATTTCCTTCCTCTGACTCCATCGCATCCCCGGCCAATATCTGAAGCTGAAATAGACAAATAACAACAGTGGTGATCCCTTTGGACATGAACCAATTCCTGTCACTATACCTTGACCATTCCTAATTATATCAACTGATAAATCCAGTATATACTTCACTGGCGCATCCCATTTGCTATTTGAACCATGAGCTGTGAAATACAGTTTTAAGGATGGCATTCGTCTGTTGCTGACACTCACAGCTGCAAACCTGCAGAAGCAACTCTGCGTCAATACTCCACAGTTCATATCTGATATCACACAGAACTCCCCATCCATCCATCATTCGTGTGCGTACTGATCTATAATGCTATTGGGTCTGGCAATGCCTTTATTTAATATTCTCAAGAATGTCATTAATAGCTGCCCATGAACTATCTCTCTCTGTCCATTATACCAAGCCCTAAAATTTGTTCACATTTAAACTGATTTCCTCCATGTGTGCTCTCTCTTAGACAATGATTTTCACATCTAACACTGCCCCAGAACCACACACACACGCACACATAAAACTCCTTGTCTTGAACTGATGCATGAAAATACAGAGAAATTAATTTGTGGGAGCCCATTTACTGTCACTCGCAGTATGGGCGGCAAATTGTCCCGTGTTAGTCAGTTACATAGTGCAAATGTAGCAGCAATGTACCGGCAAAGTATTGCAATACTGCCATGCTGGGCAGCTGGTCCAGCTTACTGAGCAACACACTAACATAGTCTGCACAGCTCCCCATGCTGGCCAGATAGTTCACCTTACCGAGCAATACACTAGCATAGTCTGCACAAATCCCCATGCTGGGCAGATAGTCCACTTTACTGAACAATACACACGCATTGTCTGCACAAATCCCCATTTTGGGCAGATAGTCCACCTTACTGAGCAATACACTGGCGGAGTCTGTACAGTTCCCCATGTGGCCAGATATTCCACCTTAACGAGCAATACACTAGCACAGTCTGCACAGGTCCCCATGCTGGGCAGATAGAGCAGTTTACTGAGCAATACACTGGGATAGTCTGCACAGCTCTCCATGCTGGGCAGATAGACCAGTTTACTGAGCAATACACTGGGTTAGTCTGCACAGCTCTCCATGCTGGGCAGATGGACCAGTTTACTGAGCAAACACTGAGCTCCTCATGCTGGGTTGTCTACTTGTTCCAGTTTATAGTTTCTACATTTGTTCTGTGAGGCAAATTCAAAATTTAGTGGAACAAATGTGGTCAGTTGATCTGGCAATGCCTTTATTCAATGTTCTCATTCTTGTGACCTGACCTGCCAAGGTCTCACTGCTCCTGACAGACCCACTCCCTTGTTTTTTTCTCATATTTCAACAACATGCTCTGATTTGTCTTAGATGTCTGTTTCTATCTTAAATGTGATTGTCTCTGTCCATCTGTATCTTTCTCTGGCCTTGGTTTTTGTTTGTGTATTGTATCGAATACTGGCATTATAAAGTTCAGAAATAATGCAATGGTGTGTGTCAGGCTGTTGTTCACTTTCTGCTGTGTCCCATATGGTCCTCCATGGACAGGGGAGGGAGTGCTAGGCTGTTGTTCACTTCCTGGTGTGTCCCTTGAGGTGCTTCATGAAGAGGTGTGTGTGCGCAGGGCAGCTGTTCACTTCCCGGTGCGTCCCACGTCGTGCACCATGTTGGACGGCGGTGTGTGTGCTGGGCTGTTGCTCACTGGCTGGTGTGTCCCATGTGGTGCGCCATGGACAGGGGGTTGTGTTCCAGGTTGTTGCTCACTTCCAGGTGTGTCCCAAGTTGTGCTCCATGTTGGACAGGGAGTTTCAGGATCTTTGACTCATGTCTTTAAAACTTGGCCTGTGCCTGTGTACTGAACGCCTGTGTTTATCCCTCTCAGCTGATCACGTGGTCAGAAACACGAGGAAGACCCTGAAGTATAATTATAAAGGAGTAGATATCTCACTTTTAGTGGAAAGAAGTCTGATTGTCTCCTGATATTGAAAAGTTAGTGGAGGGGCTGGGGATCGTTTGCTGGAAGTTGTGCTGTGAGCTACCTCAGACATTCAGGGAGACCAGAAGATTTGGTGACCCAACTCTGGATGGAGCATGAGGACTGTAGTTACAGCATCAGTGTCTGTAACATGAACAACAAATGGAGCAGTGGCTGCAGAGCATGGAAGCTCTGAATCCACGGACTGGGTGTGTGTAGGGAAATGGATCTGCCAAACCTGTCTGTGTCTTAACGTGAGCACAGGCTCTCACTCTCATCCTTAAACATACACACACACACCCTCTTTCTCTCACACACAGACAAAAATATACACATCCTCTCTCTCTCACTCGCATGCCACCCACCCCCCCGGCCCCCACACACACTCCGCATCTCTCGCACAGACATACCTATAAATCTGGGGGGCTAATTTGCGTTTGCAGATTTATATTTGTGGATAGATTGTATTTTGTTCAAAACAACATTCAATTTGTACGCAGCCAGTCATTGTGGCATTTTATAAAGTGCTGCTTTGGAAATAAAGCTAGTATGACTCCAGGGTAAAACAAGTCAGACTCCACACAAGAACTTCCATGGTTTGTGCAGGGAAGGTCACATCTTAGCAAACATAATAGAATTCTTAGAGGAATGACAAAATTGATAGTGCGGAAAGGGATGTAGATGTCATGTACATGGACTTCAGTAAGGCGTTTGATGAGATAAACTGATGGAGAAGGTGAAGTCGCAGGGGTCCATGCTGTAGTGGCGAGATGGATTAGAGAACTGGCTGGGCAACAGGAGACAGAGAGTAGTAATGGAAGGGAGTTTCTCAAAATGGACAATTGTTCTGTGTGGTGTTTCACAGAGATCCGTCCTGGGACCACTGTTTGTTGTGATGTACTTACATGATCTGATGGAAGGTATAGTGGTCTGATTAGCAAGTTTGCAGATGAAACTAAGATTGATAGAGTAGCAGAAAGTTGTGGGGACTGTCAGAGAACACAGCCGAATGCAGATAGATTGGAGAGTTTGGTGGAGAAAGGGCAGATGTGAGGTGATGCATTTTGGAAGATCCAATTCGAGAAAGAATTATACATTAACTGGAAAAAAACCCTGGGGAAAACTGATATACAGAGAGATTTGGGTGTTCAGGTCCATTGTTCGCTGAAAGTGGGAGGTCGATAGAATGATCAAGAAGGCATACAGCATACTTCCTTCCTGCATTCTGACAATTTTAGAAGTGGAGAACCACAGACCAGTTAATTCGTCAGCAACAGGAGGGGATCTGTCGGAATCTATTGCGTACAAGAGTAGGGAGGCCGTATTACAGTTGTATAGGACTTTGGTTCAGTCACATTCGGAATACTGTGGACAGTTCTGGTTGCCACATTACTGAAAGGATCTGGATGCTTTGGAAAGAGGGCAGAGGATTTTCACCAGAATGTTGCCTAGTATGGAGAGAACGACATATAAAGAGAGGTTTGGTAGATTAGGATTAATTTCATTAGAAAGACCGCGGTTGAGGGAGGAATTGATTGTTGTCTACAAAATCTTGAGAGATGTAAACAGGGTGGATAGCAAGAAACTTATTCCAGAGTGGGGGACTCAGTTACTAGGGGTCAAGAATTCAAGATGAAAGGGGAAAAGTTTATTGCAGATATGCTCGAAAAGTTATTTGCACAGAGGTTGGTGGGTGGCTGGAATGCGTTGCCAGCTGAGGTAGTAGAGGCGGGGACGATAGCGTCATTTAATATGAGCAAGCAGAGGTATACAGATCCTTAGAAAATAGGCGACAGATTTAGATAGAGGATCTGGATAGACACAGGCTTGGAGGGCTGAAGGGCCTGTTCCTGCGCTGTGATTTTCTTTGTTAATTTTAAATACTGGCGAAAAGCGTCTGTTGAAACTTGAAAGGAAAATTAAATCAAGATCAACTGTGGCACAGCGAATGTGTGGATACGATAATTTATTGTAGAGAATAGAAAAATGACAAGGAGACGAAACAGTTACATTGCATCTGTCTTCAAAGAGGAATATCCAGAAAATCTCCCAGAAATACCAAGTCACCACGGGGCGTTTGTAACTAAATACTAAAATAATTCATATACAGTTACGAGGTAGTATTTGGAAACAGAACTGGGATGAGTATTGATAAGTCTGACAGACCGGATATAATTCAAACTGAAATTTCAGAGAAAACAGCAATACACATGTTAATTACAATAGGGACCACTGTATTTCTCTGTATTCACATTGTAGGTTATAAATGCATTCAAATGATTTACGAAGGGAAGAAGTGAGAGAATGGAGGACTACAGGCCAGTTAGTTGTCATCCGCAGTATGGAATCTGTTGCAACCTATTGTAACGAAGATCTTATTGGACACTGAGAAAGTAATAGCAAATTTCAAGTGAATTGTTCTGCATTTATGAAAGGGAAGTTATAATTTACAACATTTTTCTTGAAGATATCTCTTCTATTTGTAAATAATGGCGAATCAGTGAATATGGTACAGTCAGATATTCAGGAGGAGTTTTAATCAGCACACACATTAAGTTAGGGGGAAACATTAAAGCAAAGTGTATTGGGAGGAACATATGCAAACAGGGGAAGGTAAGCATTAGAGAAACTACTGGAGAACATAGGTGGTGGTAGAAGGCTGTTTGTGTGACTGCAGACGGGTGTACGCTGGTGTGCCACATGTTTCAGGGCTGTGTCCCTTTAAACGCCTCCATTTAAAGGGAATCCGAATATAGACGATGAAGAATCAACGAGACTCAAAGTGTTAGCTTGCTCTCTCTTTACGGATGCTGTCTGACTAACTGTGATCTTTAGTATGTGTTGGTTACAGTGCAGATTCTGCTTCTGCAGTGATTTGCTCCTATTAGAAGAAAAGACATTCTGCAGAGTAACACAGAGAGTTGGAGAGACTGTACCTGTACAATTTTGATGTCGTGATCTAAGTAAAATATACTGATCACATATACTGAATGGGCTTTCTCCAGATTAATTCCTCAGATGGCACGATGGTCTGCTGAGGAGACTTGGTCGAGGATCAAGGCGGAAATTTGTGCGTGAAACTGAAGACACTGATTGATTGTTATATGAGACCTTCACGTCTGTTTTACTTTTGAAAAGGAGGAGGCAGGTACATAATTCAAGAAGATGGACCGGGAAGCTCTTGAACAGATTGATGTAAGATGTGAGCAGGGATTGATGTATTGGCTGGTATAAAATTGGACCAATGTCCATGTCCAGATCAGTTACATCTCAGGCTGCTGTTGGAGACAAGGAATAAAAGGCGCTGATGCAAATGTTTAAATAGAATCTGGCAACAGGTGAGGTGTCCGAAGACTGGAGACCATCCTTTATAAGAAGGGTTGGAGAGATAGAGCAGGGAACTATACACCAGTGTGTTTCAGGTTAGTGTTAAAGAAAATTTTGCGCAAAATAGGTGGTGTTAGAAGGCTGTTTGTGTTACTGGAGACCGGTGTCCCCTAGTATACCACAGTGATCAGTGGCGTGTCCCTTATTACTTGTGTTTTTCATAAATGGTGCAGGTGTGAATGTAGAGGGGGAGTGGGAGTGTGATAAGTAAGTCTGTGTTTGACACAAAGATTGATGGGTGGTTGGCTGTGAGGACGAAGGTCTTATGTTACAGTAGATTCAGATGGAATGGTCAGATGCGTGGATCAATGGCAGATGGAATGTAACTCTGATAACTGAGGTGATGCACTTTGGAAGAAGGAACTAAATGGGGAATACGCAATGAATTGTAGCACACAAGAAAGCTCATAGGGAGGTTTTCCACACATTCTTGAATGTGACGCAGGAGGATAAAAGGTTACGTAAGAAGTCAATGGAAGCAGTCGGCATAACCTTCACTCATCGAGGCATAGATTGCAAGATCTATGTAGCACTTTGGTGAGGCCAATATGGAATACTGTGTGGAGTTCTTGGACCCACATTACAGGAAGTATGTGATTATTCTGGAGGGGGTGCAGAGATTCAGCTGGGTGATTTCAATGATGGAGCATATCAGCTATGGAGAGAGGCTGGATAAGCTCTGGTTGTTTAATATGAATGAGAGAAGGCTGAGGGGGACGTGATTCAGAAGGATAAGATTACGAGGGACATGGACAGGGTAGATAGACAGCAGCTGTTCCTTTTAGTCAAATGGCCAAGAACAGGGGAGCACACTTTTAAAGGGAAGGATTTGAGGATTAGAGATGATTCAGGGATTGTTTTTCACCCAGAGGGTCAAGAGATCTGGAATGCACTTCCTAAGGGGTCAGTTATCACGGGTCACCTCACAACCATTAAAAATTATTTGGACGAGCTCTTGAAGTGTCATACCATTCATGGCTACGGGACTGATGAAGTAAATTTGGAATAATATAGATCGTGCTGTATTTTTGATGGTACAGAGTCTATGCTTCTGTGATTGTATGGCTGTGGAAGGTCAATCATCGAAAATTTTAAGACAGGAAATAATGGGTTTTGGAAGAGTACATTAACAAGCGTGAAATGTAAAATCTTCTCAAAGTACAATATACCAAAGTGAAATGTTGGAGAAGATAATTGTAGCTTCCTTACAGTCCGAAACCAACGAATGGAGAACAGGAAAATGGCAGACTCTGAAGCATCTACTTCAGTTCTGCCTTCATGATATGATTTTTTTTTAAATGCTTCCAAACAATTCTCGGTCTACTGAGAAAGAAAGGAAATACAATCAAATCACTAAATAAGCAGTTTTGGAGAAATTATTTGTACTGAAATCTGATAAATCCCCATGGAATGATATTCTATATCTAATATTCCTAAAGGAGGTGGCCGTGGGAATAGTGGATACTTTGCTTGTCGTATTCCAATTTCCAGATGATTGAATTGGCAGATTTAAGAGCAGCAAATGTAACCCCAATATTTCTAAAGGAGGCAGGGAGAAAGCAGGGAATTAAAGTCTGCTTAGCACCAGAGAAGCAGTCAGGACAATACAAGAGTCTATTAGAAAGAATGCTTTGCCAGGGAACTATAGGAATTATGTTAATTTGAAAGTAATGAACATGGATCAAATCAATACTGAATTATTAAAGGTGAATCATATTTATGAATCCGACTGCGAAATAAGTTATGACGAAGCAATATATGCAGTGAATTTGGATTTTCAAAAACATTTTTGATGACGTCCCAAGTGTAGTGTTGTGACAATGCTACTCCTTTAACAAGGTCATGCTGTCCTTGTTTTTCTTTCATAGCAGTCTTAAAAGCAGCGAATCCGAAGAGTCTGAGTTTGACAACTTGGGTATGCTTTCAAGTCTAAAATTAAAACATGTACAATGAGGAGCAAGCTATGCTAGATCCGGTCATGTGTAATGAGACAGGAATAATTAATGACCTCATAATTAGGAATCAACTTGGAACGAACGATCGCAGTGTGGTTGAATTTAAAACGCAGATGGAGAGTGAAGATAAAATTCAATACCAGGGACCTGTGCTTAAACGAAGGAGAATACATCAGAATGGAGGGAGGACTTGGCAAAAGTCGACTGGAAATAAATACTTTATGGTGAGAGTTGACGAGCAGTGTAGGATTTTCAAAGGATTTTTTCAAAGTCCTAATCGAAAAGTATATTCAGTGAAAAGGAAAGACTCTAAGAAAAGGGGAAGTGTGCCGTGGGTTTCTAAGCAAATACGCAAGGTTATCAAATTGAAAGAGATGGAATGCAAAGTGGCCAAAAGCAGCAGGAACCTTGAAGATTGGGAAAAGGTTAAAGGTCAACAGAAAGCCACGAAAAGAGTTATAAAGAAAAGTAGGATAGAACATGAGAAAAAAAACCTAGCACAGTATATGAAGACAGATAGTAGATGATTCCACAAATATATAAAATGAAAATGAGTGGCTAACTTAAATGTTGGTCCTTGAGAGGATAAGAAAGAGCATTTAGTTATAGGATATGATGAAATGGCTGAGGCATTGAATAGGTATTTTGTATCAGTCTTCATAGTAAACGACACTAATAAGATGCCAGTGATCGACAAAGAGATGAAGATTCTAGGTTAGAGTGGTGTTGGTAAAGCACAGCTGTTCAGACAACATCTAAGGAGCAGAATCATCGACGTTTCGAGGAAAAGCCTTTCATCAGGAATGCTCTGAACTGTTGTGCTTTACCAGCACCACTCTAGAATCTGATTTCCAGCATCTGCAGTCCTTGTTTTTACCAAAGAGATGAAGGTAGGTGAGGACTTGTGAACAATCATTATTACAGAGGAGGTAGCATTGGGCAAGCTAATGGAGCTAAGGATAGACGAATCCCCTGGCCCTGATGTAATGTATCCCAGGGTACTAAAAAGATAGCGGGAGAAATAACAAGTGCACTTGTGGTAATTTTCTAAAATTTGCTGAACTCTGGGGCAGTCCCAGCAGATTGAAAAGCAGCAAATGGGACACCACTGTTTAAAAAGGCAGGTAGATAAAAGTTGGGGAATTATAAACCAATTAACTTAATCTGTGTATTGGGGAAGATGCTTTGACTGTATTATCAAGGAAGAAATAGCAAGGTATTTTGATAGAAAACGGCCCATTGCACAGATGCAGCAAGGATGCATGAAGGGCAGATCTTGCTTAACAAGTCTTTTGGAAATCTACGAAGACATTACGAGCAAGATAGACAATGAGGCCGCAGTGGATGTTTTGTATCTAGGTTTCAAAAAGGCTTTGACAGGGTGCCACATAGTACGCTGCTGCATAAGATAAAGATGGATGGCGTTACGGCTGAAGTATTAGCATGGATAAAAGATTGGTTGACTAACGGGAATCAAAGAGTGGGTATAAATGAGTGCTATCCTGGCTGGCAATCAGTACTGAGTGGTGTGCCTCAGGGATCAGTGTTGGGGTTACAATAATTCAAAATTTATATAGATGATGTGGAGTTGGGAGCATACATAGTTGGTCCAAATTTGCAGATGGCACGAGGATGAGGGGCAGAGCAAAGTGTGCAGAGTACTGTGAAACTTTGCAGAGGAAAATAGTTACATTGCATGAATGGATAAAGTTCTGGCAGATGGAATACAATGTTAATAAATATGAAGTAATCTATTTTGTTAGGAATACCAATAAAAGGGATTATTACTTGAATTGAAAAAGGATGCAGCATGCAGCTGTGCAGAGGGACCTGGGTGTCCTTGTGCATGAATCACAGAAGGTTGATCAGCAGGCACATCATGTAATTAGGAAGGTAAATGTTATTTTGTTCTTCATTGCGAAAGGGGTTGAATTTAAACGCAGGGAGGTTATGTTGCAGCTGTCCAGGGTGCTGGTGAGGTCATACCTGGAGTATTGTGAGCAGTTTTGCCCTCCTTCCTTGCAAAGCGATATACTGGCAGTGGAGGTGGTGCAGAGGAGATTCACTCTGGTGAATCTGGAGTTGAGGGGTTGTCTTATGAAGAGAGACAGAGTAGATCAGCATTGTATTCATTGGAATTTATAAGAATGAGTGGAGGATCTTATAGAAACATAAAAAATATTATGAAGGGAAGAGGTAAGAAAAAAGTAGAGAGGATGGTTCCACTGGCAGATAAAGCTAGGACAAGATGGAATAACCTCAATATTAGAGGGAGCAGATTTAGGACTGAATTGAGAAAGAACCTTTTTACCCAGAGGCTTGTAATTCTATGGAACTCCCTGCCCAGTGAAGTAGTTGACGCTACTTCAGTAAATGTTTTTCGAGCTGAGATAGGTATGTTTTGAACAATGAAGTAAATTACGGATATGGTGAGCGCGCGGTTAAGTGGATATGAGTCCACGAGTAGATCAGCCTCGATGGTACAGAATGGCTGAGCAGGTTAGAAGGACCAGTTGGCCTACTCCTGCTCCTAGACCTTCTGTTCTTATGAAGGGGGAGTGGCCAGCTCTCCCAGCGCAGACCCTCTGCTTTGATTTGTTTGGACTGATCTTTCACAGACTGGCTGTTCACTGAAAGCAGGCAGCCAGTTGTGAAGCTATCAGGCCAAAGAAGAAGGCCCATGCTGATTCCACCACACCCCCCCCCCCCCCCCCCCGTCTCTCTGACATCTCTCCTGGAAGAACGTCGGTTTGCTGTTTCCTTTCGAATTTTCCATGGGGTGTTTATGGGGATTGTTTCAAATACTTCGAACAACACCTTAGAGTATTTAGATACAGATTACTTACAGTGTGGAAACAGGCCCTTTGGCCCAACAAGTCCACACCAATCCCCCAAAGAGCAACCCATCCAGATCCATTTACCTACATTTACCTCTTCACCTAACACTACGCGCAAGTTAGCGTAGCCAATTCAGCTAACCGCCACACTTTTGGACTGTGCAAGGAAACCGGAGTACCCGGAGGAAACCCACACAGACACGGGGAGAATCTGCAAACTCCATACAGACAGTTGCCTGAGGCGGGAATTGAACCCGGGTCCCTGGCGCTGTGAGGCAGCAGTGCTAACCACTGTGCCATGGTACCACCCAATGGCTTTCAACCATTTTCAGATCCTCAGTTGAGAAGTGGAGTGTAACTGAAGACCAGAAAGCTTCACCTGGAAGATTAGTTGAGAAGCCAACTTTTAATATTTTTAAATATTTATTTATAAAACTTTAAAATTACAAAAGCTGGGAATAGTCACTTTAGTTCTACTTACTGTGGAACTAGTAGCATGGATATGGCTTCTAATTGGCTGCCTCTTGGTATTGTCATCCCTAATCATGTTACACAGTAATGCCCTACATTTTTGTAGGCTGGATTGAAAGTCAGTTCTTGGTCTTCCCATGTACCCACTCCTTATGAATTGAATTTGCTAACATCATTAAGTTAGGATCATCTGTTGGGTTTTCGGATAGACTGTTATTCTGCATGCTATTCTCTTCTGTTTGTATTTCATTCCGTAACCTTGAAAATAAATTCTGTTTTATTTAAAACTACGTGGCTTGACCAGCTGCGTCACTCCTGGAATATCCGCGTAACACCTGCTTCAGGCAACAAGCAAAGTTTGGGTCTGCACTACTTCCTTGAAATGACTTGAGGTGGTCTGTCCTGGCCCATAACAGTGTGCAACATGAGATCTAATATATTGGCATGGGTTGAGAATGGTAGTTAGCTGAAAGAAAAAATGAGTCAGAATAAACAGCTCCTTTTTTGGAATGGAAAGCAATTATGAACAGGATGATCCCGGAATTGATGTTTGGCACCCATCTATTCAGGAAACAGGTTAAACATCTGCGCGAGGGTACTAAATATAATGTTTGAAAATCTGCTGATGGCACCAAACTGAGAATTGATTGGGTGAGGCGGATGTAAACAAGTTCAAGGTAATTGAGACACGTGGAGGGAATGGGCAAATACGTGGCAGATGAACA
Organism: Chiloscyllium punctatum; assembly: GCF_047496795.1. NCBI lineage: Eukaryota > Metazoa > Chordata > Chondrichthyes > Orectolobiformes > Hemiscylliidae > Chiloscyllium > Chiloscyllium punctatum. The sequence goes on from NC_092780.1 coordinate 57,872,691, forward strand.
GCAATGTGGATAGACGCAACACTGAATATTTTGGTTGGAAAAATATAATATCAGGCCAATATTTCAAAAGGAATTGATGTGAAAATGTTGATCTGTGAAGATACTAACGTGCATACTTTTGTTGACTTCTTCACCGAACTCTGAGTCCATTCACAGCAGTGAATTCTGAAGCCAGATGTCAATACTGGGATTGGAATTGGCACGCTGCCCAGTGTACATAGACCCACCAAGTGAGTATATGTAACATTGAAAAGGATCTGGATCTCCCTATACACCAGTCACTGAAAGCATTATCGGAGCAACTGAAAGCTGTTAGGAAGGTAAATGGTGTGTTGACCTTCATCTCCGGGGAATTTGATTCCAGGAATAAGGGTATCTTATTGCAGTTGCACATGACCTTGGTGAGACCCCATCTCGAACATTGTGCAGTATTGTGTGCAGTTTTGGTCTCCTTACCCAATAAAGGACAAACCTGACATTGAGGGAGAGCAGCAAATAATGACCAGACTGATCTCTAGGATGACATACTTATTGTGGGAGCAGAGTTTGGGGCGACTGAGTCTGTATTCCATCTGGTTTAGGTAAATGAGTGGAGATCTCAGTGAGATATATAATACTCTGACAGGGCGAGATATATTGGAAACAGGGATGATAATTCACCTGGCTGGGCCGTCTCAAACAAGCGGCCACAGTATTAGGAACAGTCAGGGCACTCTGCATTAAGATGAGAATAAATATCTGAACTCACAGACTGGTGAATCTGGGAATTCTATGCTACACAAGCCTGTGGAAGTCAAGGCACTGAATTTCGTTAAGTATTTCTTGACACTAAAGCGACGAGGTTGCAGCAGAGGTTTGGTGTGGGGAGAAAGGATCAACCATCGTTATATTGAATGGGAGAGCAAAATTGATGGACTGAAATTCCTAATTCACATTGTTCCCATATTTAATAACTCAAAGGATATAGAGTACGCAGTGTTTGTGAAAAAAAATTGAAGATATGTTAGACCAAAAACTAGAATGGGGGAGGCTCAATGTGTTGAATGACCTACTCCTTTCCTACTGTTTCTGTGCAGTCTGTGGGAAAACTCTGTAAATGTGTCACAAGCTCTCAGTTGTTAAGGAGGAGGCATCTGCTGGATCAACAGGACTGTGTTTCCCATTCCCTTTTCTGATACCGAGACTGGTGCTGGGTGTTCTGTCCAATTTTATTCATTAAGGGCTCGGAACCGTTTGATACAATAGAATGGCTTGCTTGGCATTTTAGAGACCGTTGAAGAGTTTGCCACATGTCTGTCGTCTGGAGACACTTTTCGGCCAGAACAGGAAAGCAGGGGAAATTCAGTCCCTGAAAGTACATTGGGAAGGCAATTTGTGTTTGCAATCGACATTGGCTTCAAGGTCACTGTGACTGACAGCAGATTTTAGATTTCGATATCTTATTAGTTGATATTAACTTCCACCAGCTGCCAGACCATTAGCCTGGTCGGGTTTGGTAATCCAGTGACATTTCCACAACAGCACCATCTCCAGATGGGGACCAATCGGAAACCACACTGAGCAGATAATTTCTGTTCTGCTTGACAGCTCTGTCAAAAATAACTCACACCATTTTGTCTATCTTGATGGGACTGAGGGGATGGTAAATGGTCAGATTGTAATTATTCTTCTCTTAAGGGACTGGACATAGTTGAGGAATTTTTCACGTTGTCAGGGAGATGTCAGAGTTGGAGCTAGAATGAAACATTTTCCCCAGGGACATGGCTTGTTGTGCAGCACAAGTCTTCAGTCCTATTGCAGGAATGGTGTCAGGGCCCATTGCCTTTTTCGTACCTACTGTGTTCAGTTGTTTCTTCATGTGAGGTGCAGCGAATCGAATTGGTTGGAGACTGGCATCTGTGATTCTGTGGGCATCATCTAAGGAACACTTCTGGCTGAGGATGGTGCAGACATTGCATACTGTCTTTTACACTGATGTGCAGCAAAGTTCCATTCTTTCGGGAAATGGCAAAGTAATAACCTAGTGGTATTGAGCTGTTAGTCTAGCGACCCAGGCAATGCTCATGTGACCTGAGTTCGAATACTGCCACAGCAAATGGTGCAATTCAAATCCAATAAATATTTGGAATTAAGAGTCTAATGATGATCATGAAATAGTTGCTGATTGCGTGGGAAACCCATCGTGTTCGCAGATGCCCTTTCGGGAAAGAAACTGCCATTCATTCCTGCTCTGGCCTACTTGTACCTCCACACCCACAGCAATGTGTTTGACTCTTAACTACCCTCTGGGCAATAAATGATGACCTACCCAGCGACACACTAATCCCATTGAACATTTTTTTAAAAAAAATTGTGGAGTCCTCTTCTTTCGTCAGTTGTTTCATAGTTCAACTCCATTTCTAACTGGCTGTGGCAGGACTGCAGAGCTTCGATCTGATCTGTTTGCTTTGTAATCATTTCGTCCTCTCTATCAGATGTTAGTCCTGCTGTTTGCAATGTAAGTGATTGGTTAAGTGTGGTAGCTTTAAATGGGTTGCCATCAGTTTTAGGTACACACAGCTCTGACCCTGGTATATTCACCGACACTCGTGACTGAAACATCATTCAGCTTAATGGGAATAATGGACTGAGGAATTATCCTGGGCAAAAAGTTCCAGATTGTGACTAAGTACAATTCTCCTTCTGTCCAACTGTGATCTACACTATTACATGAATTCCCGGGTTTGAGCTGCAGTTTCTGCACTGCAATTCTGCTGCCTGTCGCCCAATTCATACTGGGACCCATTGACCTGTACCCCGTGAGCTATTCTGGTTTCTGATGTGGTAGCACTTCCATTTTCATATTCTCATTCCTCTGATCATTTGTTTATAGTGACACACCTCTTACTTGTCATGTTTTTCAAGACTCCAAACATATTCCGTGAGGTATCACCATGGCTTAGTGTTTAGTGCTGCTGCCTCACAGCGCTAGGGACCCAGGTTCGATTCCATCATCCAGCGACCGTCTTTGTGGAACTTGTGCATTCTCCCTGTGGGATTCTTCTGAGTGCTTTGGTTCCCTCCCACGAATCAAAAATTTCCAGGTTAGGTGCATTAGTCAGCGGTAAATATAGGATAAGAAAATGGGTGTGCTTGGTTTACTCTTCAGAGGATTGGTGCGGACATGTTGGGCTGAAGGGCTTGTTTCCACACTGTAGCGATTTTAATTCTAACATTCATCTGAACGTTTTCCCTTGCAGTTATGCCATTTTCGGTGTTTAAATTGAATGTGCTTCGCTCTGTTCTCTCCATGGCTTCTAATAAGAACTCTGTAGTGTCAATGATTCCAGTCTTATGTAGTTTCAGAACCAAGATATTTGTGCATCTTTTGTTATTTTTCACTTCCCAGTGTACGACAATCCAAGTGGGTCAGGACATTTGAGCAGCTTTGACATATACCTTTGAACATGTTCAAAACCAGAAATTTCTGGAGAAACTCAGCAGGTCTGTCAGCATCTGTGGAGACAGAGAAACAGAGATAGTGTTTCAAGTCCAGCGTGACCCTTGTTCAGAACTGAAAAGGGCTGCATAATGCCTTGGCAAAAGTGGACGAGGGATGATAGGAAACAGAGCATGTGGAGATGCAATGGCACAGAGGGATGGACTTTTAAATGTGGTGAAAGGAAAACAGATATAAAATTGCTGTAAATTACATGTGGATGGCAGAAATAGGTTGTCTCTATTGAGTGCAGGATAAAAAAAAGACACAGACGAGATCATTGGGGGGCCAGGAAGTAGAATATATGAGAAATGGAGAACAGCATAATGGAATCAGGCTGTGAATTTGGAATTGTGTACTAACTCCTGTAGGCTGTAACACATCAAAGTGTAAAGTTAGGTATTACTCGAGCTTGGTTAATGTTTCACTGGAACATTGCAGCAGCTCAGGACCGAAATGTTAGGATGAGCGCAAGGTCGGTTATTGAAATGAGAAGCAATGAGAGCCTCAGGGTTATTCCTACAGACAGAGTGAAAGTGGTCCTCGAACCAGTCTCTGTTTGGTCTCCCCAGTGTAAAAGGAGTCAGCATTGGGAGCAGCAATGCCAGGAGACCGGATTGAAAGAGTAAAAGTGAAATGCTACTTCACCAGGAAGGTATGTTTGGGGTCTTGGACAGTGAGAAGGGAAAGGTGAATGAGCAAGTGGTGCAGCTTCTGTAATTGCATGGGAAGGTGTCATGGGGGAGTTGGGAAGTATTCGGGCTAATGGAGGGTGTCACAAAAGAAATGGTCCCTATGAAATGCTGTCAGTGGTCGCGAGGGAAAGATGTGTTTGATGGTGCTGTCCCACTGGAGATGGTGGAAGTGGCGGATGATGATTCAGTGAATGTGGATTCTAGTACAGTAGAATTGAGGATGAGGGGAGATCTATCATTGTTCTGGGAAGGAGAGGACGAAGTGAGGGCAGAAGCGCGGGAGATGGGATAGTCACAGCTGAAGGCCCTGTACACCGGAATTAGTGGATTTCTGATTTGAAGGAAAAAGAGGTCACGTCATAAGCAGTTCACTGGAATGTGGCATCATCAAACAGAAACAGAGACGGAGAAACTGGGAGAATGGAGTCAGCTTCCGCTAATCATGTGTACAGCTACATGCAGAAGTCCCCCCTGAATGATTGAAAATAACCAGACATCTAAATTGAGGCTTTCCGTCTCACATCTGATCTGAAGCGGGATATGGAAGTAGACCCAGAGTAAGGTCAGTGGGTATACCTGGCCAGACATTCAAGCAGATATCCAATTATGCTCAGAAATTATTGTTTCTGTTCAAAAAGAAGGACTCGATTAGAAGATGTACCACCCATGGTTGCAATGATGCTATGATAAGCATTAGCGTAGGGCCAGATTTAGGATGTTTATTTCCGGGACCATAAGCAAATGCTGGGCATGACATTCAGCTGTGCTTCCTGAATTACCCCAGAAACCCCTGCCATTGCTGTTCCATCCTGTTCCCTGTTCCTCTCCCCTTCCTGATTCAAGTTCTCCATCTCCAATTACAGAGCACATTCTCTCACATTATGGTCCCTCTCCACTGCACCTGAAGCTCTTTGATCCAGTCTACCTTCCCTGCACTAGCATCAAGCTGCGTTTTGTGCTGCCACCTTGCCTCTGGTCTGAGTGTGGCTCTGCCACACCATTCATGGTGTTTTAGACCTCCCACTCACCTCTCATTCCGGAAAGTTTCATTATTGGAGTAAACCGTATTGAAAACACCATTCTCCCTTTGCACTGAATTCACATTGTGATCCCAAATCCAGAAAGTACACCCAGCCTTCATCTCACTCTGCTAAAGGTGCATGCTGACCGTATGGTATAAGAATTCCTTTTTTATAACATAGAACTGGCCAAAGATACGTTTTCCCTGTAGAGATCATCACCCCCTTTAAACAAAGGAATTTGTTTGGTTGACGTCTTATTAGCAGTAGTAAGAGTTGCAAGCTGCCTTAGTATTGTAACATGGAGAAAAACAAATCACATTCTGAAGTTTGGGCTGAATGTTGTTTACCTGTCATTTTTAATACTGTTACAAATTTGCAGTTCTTATGTTTAAATGCTTGTTCTTGAAGCTAGAATCAGATGGAGTGTTGAGGAGTGACATTCTAGAAGTTTTAATATAATGGGAGGCATGGATAGGGTGAATAGCCAAGGTCTTTTTGAGAGCATAAGAGAGTCCAAACATAGATGACGTAGCTTTATGGTTAAAAGGAGGAAATTTAAAAGGGACAAATGGACAACGTTTTCACACAGAGGGTAATTTACTTATGGAATGAGCTGCTACAACATTCAAAAGACATTTAGACAAACATATAAATGGGAAATGTTCAGAAGCATATTGGCCAAATGCAAGCAGATGAGACTAGTTTTGTTTGGAAAACCTGGTCAGCATGGACAAGTTGGACCAAAGGGTTTGTTTGTGCGCGATATGACTTTATGAATCTAGAAAGCAAGGAAAGAGGGGAAGAAAAGATATGATGTAAGAAAACTGGCAAGAAATATAAAAGCAAGCAGCGCAAGCTTTTCTGTGTATAGAAAGAAAGTTCAAGATGAATGTATGCCCTTTGGTAGAAATGAAGTCGGGAACATATATTGAGGACGTTTGGAGTGTATGCCTAGATGGAAAAGACAGATAATTTACACCAGAATTTTATATCATTCCTCACATTAGAAGGCAGTGTAAGTATTTCAATGATATAATCAAAATAGCAATAGGAGGGAAGTTCTTGAACTGCCTCTAACAAAAGGATCATGGCTTTTTAATAAACAGATATTAGTAAAGGTATGCAAGTCAGCAGTAATTCACATTTGGTTTTAAAATCAGCCGTTACAGAGTGACTGGTGTCACTGTGAGAAATATTTCATAACTCCTTGGATTTCAGGAATGTTCCAGTGAAATTGGAGACCCTACCATGTGGTGCCTCTTTTCAAGAAAACAGCGAGACCGAAAGCAGTAACCATTTAGCCTCAATATTATTGTTGGGAATCTGCCAGAGTCTATTATTAAGGAAGGAATTGCAGTGCATTTAGAAAAGCCTCACGCAAATTCAACATGGTTTTGTGAAAGGCGATCTATATTTTGCCTGTGAAATCATGCAAAGTTTTTTCTGGAGATCCCTGAGAATGTAACAAGCGGACATGATAAAGGGGATCTGGTAGACACGAGGCATTCCCGAGATTTTTCATAAGGTTTCACGAAATAAAACTTGTTACACAAGACAGAAGCTATCCCTCTTTTTGATCAGTAGTTTTGATGGGCTGAATGGCTTCCTCATATTCTTGTGAAACCAGATTGAAGTGCTCAATGTGCTCCTCGATTTACTGTGGAAATGTACAGTGCTGTAACATGAATGTTACACAGATTTTAACAGCACAATCTTGAATGTTGTCCAGGTCTAGTTGCACATGGACACAGACTGCTTCAAGAGCTGAAGAGGGACCACGTGTTCTAAACATTATGTAAACTTCAGTGAATATCCCCACTTCTGCTAAGTTTTGACTCAATGGGATGAAAGGCCTCCTTCCAAACTGCAGGGATTCCCCACTGAGAAACAGAAGATGCCTGGGCTAAGGGAGCTACCTTGTGGATCTCCTGCAGAGATGCCCCATGGCCGAGATGATTGATGCCCACCAATGGTAATCATCTTCCCTTGTGCGGTGAATGACTCCAAACAGTGGAGAGGTCACAATCGATTCTCATTAAGTATGATTTTGTTCAGGCTCCTTGATCTCATCCTCAGTCAAATACTGCCTTGAATTTAGGGCCAGACTCTCTTACCTGAGCCTCTGTGTTCCCTCTATTGCTCATATCAATAAGTCATGATATAGAAGCAGAGAATGTTTTCTTCAAACAGAGGGTAGTGAATGTCAGGAATACTCTTACACAGAGTTAGGGGAGCTAGATCACTGAAAGTGACCAGTGATGATCTGCAGGGAGCGGCTCTCGGACCCCTACTCTTTATTATTTCTATAAATAACTTGGATGGGGGTGTGGAATAGTGGGTTAGCAAGTTTCTTTATGACACAAAGGTTGTTGGAGTGGTACAGAATGTGGAGAGCTTTTGTAGGTTGCAACGGCATATTGACAGGATGAAGAGCTGGGCTGAGAAGTGGCAGATGGAGGTCAAACTGGAAAAGTCTGAAGTGAATCCCTTTGCAAGCTCGAATGTGAATGCAGAATACATGGTTAAAGACAGGATTCTTAGCAGTGTGGAGGAACAGAGGGACCTTGAGGTCCGTTTCCACAGATCCCTGAAATATGCTCCCCAAGTTGCTGGTGTGTTTAAGAAGGCATGTGGTGTGCTGGCTTTCATTAGAAGGAGGATTGAGATTAAGAGCCGTGAGGTTATGCTGAAGCTCTGTAGAGCCTTGAATAGACCACACTTGGAATATTGTGTTCAGTTCTGGTCACCCCATTATAGGAAGGATGTGGAAGCTTCAGACCAGAAATTTACCAAGGAGGGGAAGTTTTATGAAGTAAGCTTCAGGGAGCAAGGGCTTTTCTCATTGGAGGAAAGAAAGATGACAGGTGACTTGATAGAGGTGTGCAAGATGATGAAATGGATAGACAGAGTGAATAGTTAGCGACTGTTTCCAAGGGCAGAAATATCTATCACAAGGGGTCATAATTTTAAGGTAATTGGAAAAAGGTTTAGGGGAGATATCAGAGGTAGGTTCATTAGACAGAGAGTGGTGGGTGTGTGGAATGCACTGCCAACAGTGGAAGTAGAGTCAATTACGTGAGGGAAACATAAGAGAATCTTGGATAGGCATATGGGAGAACGTGAACGGAAGCATGGAGGATAGTCTGATCATACAGTAGGATAAACAGGCGGTACAACATCGAGAGTCGAATGTACTGTACTGTGCTCTACCGTTCTTTGTTCTGTGTTGTATGGAAGTGCTCACAGAGGTTGGAGACGATTTTGATGTATCAGAGAGGTGAGGGCTATGAAGCCATGATCTTAGTGAAAGGCGAGGCATGCTTGGGAGGTGAACGACCTGCCTTTGTTTCTGATATTCTCACATTCTGTTATTGGAAAATTTGATTAGATTAGAATAGATTAGATTAGATTAGATTAGATTAGATTAGATTACTTACAGGAAGGTGCCTGGAAGGTCTGCTGTGGAATGTTGCAGTCAAGGAGCCCAGATGACTTTGTGACCATCTCTGGGTGTTGTCTGGGGTCTGTATTCACAGTGAATCTGGGTCGACCAGCAAATGCAGCACAAGTTACAGAGAGGGGAAGCTCTGTGAAGAGAAATGACGGACCGCTTTCATATCCAGCCTGGGTTTTCCAATTACATTTTCCAAATCTCCCAAACCGTGTGTGACAGTCATGAGGGAGTGAATGTTCTCCTCTGTTTCTGTGTACCAGGTGATAGCAGTAAGTGGCATCCAACTGCTCAGATCCAGCAGGTTTGAGGGTCTGAATGGAACACAGAAACAGGGGACTGTCGAGTTGGAAGGGGTCCTGAGATACTTTGCGCCTTCTCCACCAGGCACTAAGATTGTGTCTGATCAGGTTTGGTTTCAGCCCCACTTACTTGTCTGTATCCAATTCGCCTTGACACAGTCTCTGTGAAATCTTTAACGAACTCAAATGTGAATACTTGCAATCAGAGAGGCACCACAAACTTTTGGGGAAGAGAATTCCCATTCAAAAGCCCTTTTAGCATTTTTCCTCATCCCTGTGATAGAATAGGAGAGTCATACAGCATGGAAACACATCCTTTTGTCCACATTCTCCATGTGATCAGGCATTCTAACCTGACCTAGTCCCAATTCCAGCATTTGGTCCATATCCCTCTGAACCATTTCTATTTATCTATCTATCCAGATATATTTTAAACATGTAATTGTATCTGCTTTCACCACAGCACGTTCCGTGCACCTACCAGTCTCTGCATGAAACAGTTTCCCCTCAGGTTCCGTCTAAATCTTTCCCCTCTCATCTTCAACCTCTGCCGTCTAGTTCTGGAAGTTCCTACATTGGGAAAAAAGATGTTGGCCATTGAGACTATAAATGGCCCTCAGGATTTTATAAGCCTCTGTCATGTCACTATTCAGCCTCCAACAGTACAGGGGGAAAAGCCCCAACCAGTTCATCCTCTCCTGCAGCTCAATTCCTCAGGTTCCAGAAAATCCTTGTAAATATTTTCTGCACCCTCTCAAGCTTAGCAACATCCATCCTTTAGCAGTGCCAACTGAATTGTATGCAATATTCCTAACGTGGCCTCACCAACGTATTGTAGAAGCATAATATGGAACCCCATCTCCTATATTCAATGTTCTGACTGAACATTAAAACTCTGTCTTCCTGATACTCCACATTCAAGTAACTATGAACCTGCATCCGTCGGTCTCATTGTTCTGCAACCTTCCCCAGGGTACTACCCTACTTTAACTTACCAAACTGCAAAACCACACAAATGTCTGCATTAAATTCTATCTGCCAGTCCTTGGCCCTTTGTTTGTCAAGGTTGTACTCTGAAATAATTATCACTGTTCACTTCCCCACTTTTTTTTATGTTACCTCTAAACCTACTAACCATGCCTCCGATAATCACATACAAGTTGTTTATATACGTGATGAAAAGCACTGAGCTCAGCACTGATTCTTTCAGCACACCCCGGCCCACAGGCCTACAGTCTGGAAAACAACGCGTTACCTTCAATCTGATTTTGTTTACAATTGGTTAGCCTTTCCTGAATTCCATATGACCTAACCTCTGTATTCTGTCTACGAAGAGGAACCTTATTAAATGCCTTGCTGAAGTCTGTGTGAACAATGTATATCACAGTGCCTTCCTCAATCTCTTGGTCACTTTTTCAAAATACCAATCACATTAATGAGACATGATTTCCATCGTATAAAGCCATGTTGGCTATTCCTAATAAGTCCTCGTCTTTCTAAATGCATGTAAATCCTATCCCTCAGAATTCCCTCCAACAATCTGGCATTAGGTTGACTGAGTCGATAATTTCCTGTGTTTTTGGATCGCTGTACCCTTTTCTAGTCCCACTCGTCCACTAGCCAGAAAAAAAATAATTATAACTAGATTGGTGATATGGCCAATGATATAGTTCTCAGAGTGTCTCAGGGTCAGTGTTCGGAATAAGTCAGACAGATTTCTTTAATCTGTTAAAACAACATGTATATGACCAAAGCAAAGTTGCTCGAACTATGATGGAAAAAAAGAATGATGAGTGGATATTGCAAATATGTACATTGGTATTTCCCTTTGAATAATACTGCAGAACACACACACACACACACACACACACACACACACACACACACACACACACACACACACACACACACACACACACACACACGTCCGTTTGATATCGAACTGAAAAGGAAAATCTCTGCAAAGCTATCTTGAAAGAACGTTGTCCAAGTATTATTCGAGCTCATGACCAAAGGAAGAATGAGAGCTTGACCCAAATGCTATTCTACTTATAGAGCCACCAAGTCCTACAGCATGGAGAGATGCCCTTTGGCCCAAACTGGTCCATGCTGACACAAATATCCATCCACATTAACCTCTTTTCCCAGCACATGTCACTTGTCGTCCTTTCCTGTCCATGTACTTGTCCAAATGCCGTTTAAATATTGTTAATATAAATACTTCAACCACTTCCGCTGGCAGCTCATTCCCTTTGTGTACCACTCTCTGTGTAAAACAGTTTCCATCAGTTTCCCTTTTATTCTTTCCCATCTCACCTTAAATTGATGCACTCTAGTCCTCAATTCCCCATCACTGGAAAAAAAGGTTCAGTCCATTCACCCTATCCATGCCTCCCATAATCTTGTACAATTCTATAAGTTCCCCCTCAGTCTCCTACGCTCTAAAGAAAAAAAGTTCTCGCTTGTCCAACCTCTTCCTATAATTCATGCTATTGAGTCCTGGCAACATCATTGTAAATTCCGTCTGCACACATTTCAATTTAAAAACATCCTTCTGATCGCAACGTGACCAAAACTGAACACAACACTACAAGTGCAGTCTCACCGACATCCTGTATAACTGCAACATAACTACCAACTTCTCTCCTCTATGTCCTGACCGTTAGCTGCCAGTGAGCCAAAAGCCTTCTTCACTGCCCATGTCTCCCTGGGACTCCACTTTCAGAGAACGGTGGACCTGAACTTCATGGTCCCTCTGCTCAGCGACACGCTTAAAGCCTTACCATTCACCATGAAACTCCTACATTTATCTATGTTTGCAAAAAATATTCCTCAGCCCACTTCTCCAGTTGATCAAGATCTTGCTGCAATTTCTGATAACCTTCCTCACTGTCCACAATACCACCAATTTTAGAGTCACCTTCAAATTTACTAATCATGCCTTGTACATTCTGAAAAATCTCATTGAAATAGATAATAAACAACAATGGGTCCAGCACTGACCCCTGAGGCATTTCATGTGTCACAGGCCTCCAGTCGGAGAGCATCATTCCATTATAACCCGCTGTTTACTACCATCAAGCCAACTGTGCATCCAATTTGTCAGCTCCCTCTGGATTCCATGCGATTCTAACCTTCCAGACTAGCCTATCAAGAGTAATCTTGTCAAAGGCCTTACTGAAAACCATACAGACCATGTCTACCGCGCTGCCCTCATCAATATTCCTGGTCACTTCATCAAAGAACTCAAGCAAATTTGTGAGACATGATCTCACACTCACAAAGTCATGCAATCGTTCCAGTCAAAAAACAACTATCAATAATAAGTATTAAAATAAATAACAACAAACAATAATAAATAATAGTAAGATGACATTTTCAGTGGACAATAAATTATCCATGGTTTGTGGCATTGGAACGTGCATCATTGGTGAAAGGCAGAATAGATTTTGTGGAGAGAGTGAGTACTGCAGATGCTGGAGATCAGAGCTCAAAACGTGTTGCTGGAAAAGCGCAGCAGCTCAGGCATCATCCAAGGAGCAGGAGAATCGATGTTTCGGGCATGAGACCTTCTGCAGGAAGGGCTTCAGGATGATTCCTGAAGAAGGGCTCATGCCAGAAACGTCGATTCTCCTGCTCCTTGGATGCTGCCTGACCTGCTGCGCTTTTCCAGCAACACAGAATAGATGTTGTACCTGTGTCATTGAACTGCGTTGAAAAAAGGCAAGAGTGGCATGGTGGCAGTGGTTAGCACTGCTGCCTCATAGTGCCACGGATCTGCATTTGATTTCAGCCTGGGTGACTCTCTTTTGGAGTTTGCACATTCTCCCTGTGTTTGTGTGGCTTTCCTCTGGGAGCTTCATTTTCCTAACACAATCCAAAGATGTACAGGTCAGGTGAATTTCCAACAGCCTTATGTGCATTATTTAGGGGTAAATATAGATTAGGGGCATGGGACTGGGTGGGTTGCTATTCAGAGGGTCGTTGTGGCCTTGTTGGGCCAAATGGCCTGTTTCTATACTGTAGGAAATTGAAAAAAATAAATTATTTCTCGTCAAACCCTGTCTTTCCAAACGTGTGCATATCTTATCCCTCAGAATCTTCTCAAGTAACCTACCTACTACAGATGTTAGGCTTCCCAGTCTGTAGTTCCCAGATTTTTTCTTTGCTTCCCTTCTTGAAAAATGGCACAACGTTTGCTTCACTTCAATATTCTGGAACCTAACCTGCGGCTAACGATAATGCAAAAAAATCAGGCAGGTCCCCGTAGTTTCTTCTGTAGCCTCTTGCAGTATTCTTGGATGCATCTGTTTAGGACCAGGAGATTTATCCACCTTCATATATTTTAATGCATCCAACACGTCCTCTCCTGTGATATTGACTAACCCCAAGATCTCACCACGACCTTTGTTAACCTCCCAAGTCTTCTTGTATTTCTCCAGAGTAAAGACAGAGGAGAAATATCCATTGAGAATCTCACACATCTCCTATGGTTCTAGACATGCATGTCTACTTTGGACCTTGAGGGGTCATATTCTCATGTAGTTAATCATTTAACTTTAATATACTTAAAGTACCTCTTTGGATTCACCCTTATCTTCTCAGACAATGCTATTGTGTGCGCCGTTTTCGCCCTTCTGATTTCCTTCTTCGGTAAACTCCTGCATTCCCTGTACACCGCCAGGGATTCCCTTGATGTCAGCTGCATGGACCACAGCCACACCTCCTTTTTGCCTGTCAAAGCCTCAATATCTCCGGACATTCAAGGTTCCCTTTTCCTGCCAACCTTGCCTTTTACCCTCACAGGAACATATAGACCTTGAACTCCAACCATTTCACTTTTAAAGGCCTCCCACTAGCCGGATGTCCCTTCGCCTCGAAACAAATTCCTCCAACTAACCCCTACAAGCTCCTATCTAATTTCATCAACATTCGCTTTCCCCCAATTTAGAAATTGATCTCACAGGCCAGTTTTGTCCTTCTCCATAAGTATTTTGAATCTATGGTCACTTGTCCCAGCGTGCTCCCCCATTGTCACCTCAGTCACCTGTCCTGCCCTATTTCTTAGAGTAGGTCAAGTTTTACCCCTTCCCGAATTGCTTCCTCTACATACTGCTTGACGAAACATTTCTGAACACACTTAATAGATACACCCCATCTCAGTCCTTAATTCTATGTAATTCTCAGTCAATGTTCGGAAAATTAATATCTACGACTATGGCAATCCTGTTGGCCCTGCAAGTCTCCCCAATCTCTCTACAATTCTAATTATTCTAAGTTCCGTTTACTATTAGGGGGCCTATAGTACAACCCAAATAATATCATAATTCCCTTTTTATTTCTTAGCTTCCCCCACAAATCCTCAATGGATTATCCATTAGTTATTTTATCTCTGATTACTGCTGTGGTACTTGCCTTAATCAAAAATGAAACTCCCCACACCTCCTTCCACGAACTCTGTCTCACATAAAGCACCTGTACCTTGGTAGATTAAGCTGCCAGTCCTGTCCCTCCCTTAGCCATGTTTCTGTAATGGCTATAATATCCCAGTCCCACCTACCTCTCCACGCACTGAGTTCATCGGCCTTACCTGTCAGCCATCTTACATAGAGATAGATGCAATTTAATCCAACAGGCATTCCTTGCTCCCTGTCGTGTTCCTGCCTAACCTATCTCTGCACTTTACTGTTTGTGATAACAGTATCTCCTTCCAGCCTCGCACTTGCAACCCTGCTGTTGAGGATCCCACGCCGTCCCCCACGCCGGCCAATCTAGTTGAAACCCTCCCTTGTAGCACTAGCAAACCTGTCCGCCAGGATATTAGTCCCCTTCCAATTTAGGTACAACCCGTCCTTCCTGAACATGTCACCTCTGCCCCACAAAAGATCCGAGTGATCTAAAACTCTGAATCCCTACCTCCTGTACCAATTATTTAGCCACGCATTCCTCTGCCACGTCCGCCTGTTCTTACCCTCACTAGCACGGAACACTGGAAGTAAACCGGATATAACCACTGTCGTGGTCCTGTCTTTTATTCTTTTTCCTCGTTCTCTATAATCACTCTGCATGACCTCATCACTACTTCTACCTGTGTCATTTGCACCAATGTGCACAATGACTTCTGGCTGCTCCCCCACCCCAGTGAGAACGTTCTGCAGCCGCTCTGAGACATCCTGAACCCTGGCATGTCGGAGGCTATACATCATCTTGGATTCCCATTTGCAGCCATAGAATCTCTTGTCTGATCCCCTCACATATCGAGTCTGAATAATTACTTCTGAAGTTATTCGTCTCGCATAACCTTCTGACAATGGGATTTCTTCCTGAAACAGTTGGATTTGGCTGAATTGTTTTGCTTCAGGCAGTGGGGAGATTCCAATGAATCATCTTCAGGAGTCCTCCATAAGTGGAAAAGATGACTAGGCTTGTTTTCACTCCCACACATTGCTGTGTTGAGCGGCAGGGAAACAGAAAGGGAGCAATAGGCTGTTCGTTTACAGATAGGCTACATTTTCCTATCTGTAAGTTAAATCAGTCATGTTATCAGACCCCAAACGGGACCATGTGAGCTCTCCTTGAATATTGTCCAAACTATATGACTCCATCACATTCTCGACTCCAGGTCAGTGCATCATTGCTGTTGTCGTACACAGAATCAATTCATCAACAATAAATGGCCCTACTTGTTTTGAAGATGTGTTAATATGTGTCTGCATAATGTAAACATAAGCGTTTGATGACTTCACAATATCTGTGTTAAGATGAATATGTATTATTCTTAAACAAACACAGAAATTGCTGGAAAAGCTCAGCCTGTCTGGCATCAGATATGAAGAGAAATCAGAGTTCAATTTTTCGGTCCAATGACTTTTCCTTTGAACCTGACTTCTTCTTAAATTATTTCCCCAATTTTATTCTCCCACATAAGAAGAAATATACATCCGGTATTCACCAACTACACTCTTCTCAAGATGTTATATGGTCAATAAAACATCTCTGATTCTCAGGTCGAACTGTTCCTTCTTCGTTACATAATGCCTTCATCCCAAGAATGAGTAAAGAGAAAAATCTATGAAACGTTTCGAAAGCAATTTTGTTTTTTATCAGTTAAGGCAATTATAACGACACATAATACATCAGATGTGATCTCAGCAATACCCTGTACTGATGCAAAAAATCATCGCTAAGATCAAACACAACACCCCTTGCACGGAACAGAATAATTTCATTTACTTCCAAATCACCAGCTGCATCTTCAGAGTAATTTGATGTGATTCATGTACTTCGACACACAGATCCCTCTGTACCACTCAGTTCTGCATTCTCCTTGCATTTAAATAATTTTCTGCTGTTTTGTCTTTTCCCCAAAACAGAAAATTCCCATCACAGAAATGTACTTTTTTTCTGCTGAAGGTTTGCTCAAAACTGTCCTCTGTCTGTGTGCCATTGCTTGATTCTCTGCCCCTCCCCCGTCTGCATCCCTTTGCAGATGATCCGCACTCTCCCTGTCTGTATCCCATTGCAGACGCTCTGCCCTCCCCCTGTCTGTATCCCATTGCAGACGCTCTGCCCTCCCCTGTTTGTATCCCATTGCAGACGTTCTGCCCTCCCCCGTCTGTATCCCATTGCAGATGATCCGCCGTCCCCTGTCTGTAACCAATTGCAGACGCTCTGCCGTCGCCCTGTCTGTATCCCATTGCAGACGCTCTGCCCTCCCCCTGTCTCTATCCCACTGCAGACGCTATGCCCTACCCTTGTCTGTATCCCATTGCAGACGCTCTGCCCTCCCCCTGTTGTATCATATTGTAGACGGTCTGCCCTTCCCCTGTCTGTATTCCACTGTAGACGCTTTGTCTTCCCCGTCTGTATCCCATTGCAGACGTGCTGCACTCCCCTGTGTGTATCTCATTGGAGATGCTCTGTCTCCATTTGACATCTTATTGATTGACTATCCTGAAGTATGAGCAAACTGAGCTCCAACCTCTTCATCCAACTCATTGGTATGGATTATGATTTGTTGATGACCTTACACAGATCCCTGAAGAATTCCACTAGTTACAGCTTGCCAAAAATAAAATGAGTAATGATATCTTGTCTGTATTTCCTGAGGCTGCCCAAGGCACCCCTGTTCCTGCGTAACAGCCTGGGATGGTTATATGGCGTCTTCCCGTGCTGTGTAATTTACTGAAATGATTTGAATACTTCATTCTATTCCTGTCTAACCCCATGGAAGTTCATTATGTCCACTCCCTGCTGTATTATTACGATGCTGACTGGCTCAATGGGATCTTTCTCTCCCTCTGTAACAGCCTCGAAGAGTGAATTGACAGAACAACGAGTGAGGTAGGAGCAGCAGTTGGCCATTCGTCCCCTCCAACTTGCTGCTCAGTTTAGAAACATCTTGGCTGGTCTGATTGTAGCTGAATACCCCTTTCCTGTCTGTTACCAATAAGCATTGACTCCTCTGTCCATCAAAGGTCAGTCAAGGTCAGCCGTGAATATCCTCAATGACCCAGACTTCACTGTTCCCGGGAGATGAGAACGCCACAGATCGCAAAATCTAAAGAAGAAAGGAGCAACGTTATCTCAAATGGAAATGGGAGACCCCTTTTATATTAAAGCGTGTTAACCTCACAGCAAGTCACCTACTCTTTTCAGAAACAAGGGCACAGCAAATAGGAACAAACATATACCATTCAGCCCCTCAAACGTATCCCACAGTCCCATTTACTGTTCAGTCAAGTATTTATCAAACTCAGCTTCTACTGCACCCTTGGAAAATAATCCTGACACCTTAAGGCCAAAGAGCATAGGGAATTGGAATTAGGCCATTTGGCCCATCAGGCCTACTTTGCAGTTTGATCCTGTCTGGTGTGTATCTCAACACAATTTTCCCGCCTTCTCACTTAAATCTTGATCGTGGTTTTAATCTAACCTTTGTCTTAAAGACATGGTTTCATCTGTGTCTCTGTATGTATGTGCGATTGCGTGTGTGTTTCTGTGTATATCGTTTTAATGGCAGGAGACAGGGTGATGGTGGATGGTTGTTTTTTGAACTTGAAGCCTGTGGGCAGCGATGATCCAGAGGCAAAATTGTTGAGTCCACTTTTGTTTGTCATTTATATAAATGATCTAGATGAGAATTATAGAAGGTATATTTCGCAAATTTGAGGATGACATCAAGTTTGGGTGTACAGTGGACATTGTTTGTATAATGGTGAACAACGGAAGATTACAAAGAGACCTTCATTAATTAACTCAGTGATTCATAGAGATGTACAACAGGAAAACAGACCCTTCAACTCGTTCATGCCATCCAAATATTCTAAATTAATCCACTCCCATTTGTCAGCATTTGGCCCATATCCCACTAATCATAAAGCCACCCAGTTTGCCTTTTAAATGCAGTAATTGTTCCAGCCTCCACCAGTTTCTCTGGCAGCTTATTCCACAGAAGCACCACCCTCTGCAGGAAAAAACATGCTGCTCTTCATTGTCTTTCAAATATTTCTCTTCCCAACTTAAACCTATGCCTTCTAGTTTTAGACTCTCCAACCTTGGTGGGAAGGAAACTTGACCACTCACTCTATCCATGCCCTTCATAATTTTATAAACCTC
Organism: Chiloscyllium punctatum; assembly: GCF_047496795.1. NCBI lineage: Eukaryota > Metazoa > Chordata > Chondrichthyes > Orectolobiformes > Hemiscylliidae > Chiloscyllium > Chiloscyllium punctatum. The sequence goes on from NC_092780.1 coordinate 57,891,257, forward strand.
TAGAAAGTGTAAATGTGACTCCAATCAAGACGGTTGGCTGCGCTTTCAGTCATCCTGGGTCTGTAGTCTCAAATTCAATAGTCGTACCTCTTCCTTCTCCACCAAGTCACTTTTCCAAAAAAGTTTAATCAACTTGTTCAGACATGTGAAACAGCTCTGTGGGAGTTGAAACGAGAATTTTCGGCACAGTGATAGATACACTACCATCATTCAGCATTAGTCCCAACAGCTGCAACATGATGCTCCTGTATGTTGTTCATCAGCCTGTTGTAACACGCTGTGGCACACTTCCATAGGACATTAATACACTCCACCTTCTCCAGAGATAGGGGCACTATCAAGCATTCATGGACTGGAATTGAATCCAGAGCTCCGGCTCAGAAACGTGGGCACCATCCATTAAATAAGGCCTAAACTGTGCCCAGATTTTGGGTCATATTTGAAGTGTATGGATTTATTAAATTCTGGTTAACATACCAAATTATACAGGGGACAATTCTCATTGAAAAAAAGTACAAATTGTTAGCCTCAACTATAGGATGTTGAGTACATTCGCTGTACCATTGAGATAAACTATGAACATCTTTAATTGCTTGGCTATGATTTCCGGTTTTAATGACTTTTACCAGTAGTCTGCTATATTAGGGAAGGAAATCCTGCAAATACACACTGCACTATGAAGGATCTCGAGTAGATATCAATACTGAACACCAGAGACGAGGAAAGAACACAATTCTGGGCCCAAAACACCGGTCACTATTTCAAATTTCTAACATTTGGCTTCCCTCTTCCTAAAATCATTAATTGATATAAGACAGCTATTTCCTATCCAGCTTTTTCTTACCGACTCCTCCCTCTGCCTGCACAAGGCAAACCAAGCTCTGGGTCTTTGGGAAACTCAAGGCTGGAGTCTGTAGGCCTTCTGGACAGGGGATTGTCGTTTTAATCCGAAGGGACAGTGTGAGGGGGAAGCAATATCATTCACTGGGCTGAGGTGTTGCAGATGTGGTTTAACCTGGATACATGTGAAGTATTGCATTTTGGTAAAACAAACAAGGGGAGGGCTTACACAATCAATACTAGGCTTTGGTCGTTACATAGAAAAGAGGGACCCAGGGGTGCAGGTATAATGCTTTGAAGTCTGTGGTGCAGGGTGTTTCAGGTTACTTCAGTGCTCAGACCTTTGAGTTTAGAAGCTGAGTAGGCATGGTGAGATTGTTCAGGACATTGATAAAACCTCTTCTGTAGTTCTGTGTGCAGTTCTGTTATAGAAAGGAGATTGTTAAGCTGAAGAGGGTTCAGAAGAGATGTACCAGGATGTCACCAGTAACCCATCATCTTCTGCCTCGGGAGCCAACAAACACGCGGCATTAACATTGGATCCACTGATTTACAAATTTCCCTTGGCCAACACAGATCCCAGATCCAACCCCCAAACTCACATCTGCCCTCCAGAGGAGACCTAATGTCCATCTTCATTCCCACCGCTCCATCCCACACTCCCCATCGATCTATCACTACCACCTCCTACCTTCGCTCTCCTATTACTTACCTTTCCCCAAGCTTCATCCCATCACCCATTTTCCTTTAACCCACTTTCCCCTCGCCTGTCCTGAAGAAGGGTTCTGCCTGAAACGTCGACACTCTTGCTTCTCTGATGTTGCATGGCTTGCTGTGCCTTTTCCACCGCCATGCTTTACATACTCTGAATTATCAAACAGCTGCAGTCTCCATTATCTCTAAAGTACAATTCCCTGTTAACATAACCATGTCGTTGTCTGTTACAACCGAACGTATCTTAGGGACATTTTCTTCTCAGATCATGGACGATAAAAGTTCTTTTAACGTTTTACTGATATTGTAATGCCTGATCAGTAGTTAAAGAACATACGTTTCAATTTATAAACAGAAGCTTGCTCATGTTCTAATAAACCTCTGGCATTGATCCCATATCCAAGCCAGATTGAATGCTGACACATGGTTGATCTACCAGCCCTAACATTTGTTCCCTCTGTCACGCCCACATGTCCCACCCAGAAGGCGTAAGTTTTAATCATACGTTTTTTAAAAAATTTAATAGGAAGTATTGAATTGAAATGGGTTAACTGGAGATATTTGTTCAGTGACTGAGATTGATCTCAGTCTCCGTGGATCCTAAATATGTCACTGGAGGACTTTCCTCTTCTATTAATGAGGGAGTCGGTTCAATGTGTTATCCCATAGTATCAGCGGGAGCATCACCGACAGCACTAACAGGGATCAGTAGATCTAGAGAGAGGGGAAGGAGAGATCAGAATCTGAGAACATTAGATTTGAATGTTCCAACAATGGATCAGAATCTGAGAACATTAGACTGGAATGTTCCAACAATGGATCAGAATCTGAGACCATTAAACTGGAATGTTACAGCAATGGATCAGAATCTGAGAACATTCGACTGGAATGTTCCAACAATGGATCAGAATCTGAGACCATTAAACTGGAATGTTACAGCAATGGGCAGGAGTTTATCCGATGGTCATTACTTGCTTTCTCAACTTTGTATCTCATTAACATTGTGGTTCTATGGTGTACTGATGGTTATTCAAAATGGTTACTATCCCATCCTCATTATAGTTGGTGTTCCTGGTAATTCAAACTATCTGTTCATAAAGCCAGGTTGGACTCAATAGCTGCTCATATTATTTAAAATTTGGAAAGGTGGACGTCAATATGTTCAATTCCAAAGAAATATTCTATTCCTCACAAATTATAACGTGCAAATTACTCATGACAAATTGCTCACCAATATGCGAGGAGAAACCAGACTCTTATCAAACTCCAAAATACTTCTAGCCCTGCACAGATCTACATTTCTATATCTTCCCCACTCACTAATTCTGTCCAATATAACCACCATGATATCCCCGTCTCCTCCTCAGCCTCAGAACCATCAATTGTGCCTTTGTTAAATCTGGATACAACTTATCAAGTCCTTGCTAACCACATGTAATTTGCAGAATAATTGCTCTTGAGTATGTTGAACTTGTTCACTACACAGACTCTGTCAGACAGGCAGACACTGCATGCAGTTTAAGTCATTGACACATAATCTAGAGGCACAGAATAATAATCTGTTGATAACTCAAGAAAGAAATTGATGTAATTGAAATGAAAACATCATCATTTGTGATAAAAAAGGCCCATCTGCTTACTTCCTGTCCTTCAGAGAAGTCAATGGTTATTCTTCCCCAGTCATGTCTGTGCAAACCCACATCAATATGTTTTACTCTTTACTGTGCTGTGGAGCAGCTGAACAAGGCACTCAGTTCAAGATCCGTATAACATGCTGGCCTTGTCAGGGCTGCACACATCCCGTCAGGGAAGAACTAAAGTAAAGTTAGCTCCCTTCCTCTGCCTGTTTCCATCATTCCTACACTCCATTTCCATTCAGGTAGGTGACCATTCCCTATTTCAAGTGCAATCTTTCTGACTGAGTCTCTCCCCAAGAGTGATGTTCATCTCCACAGGCACCTTTGGTGCTGGATTAACTGATGCTGACATATAGATGTAAGGAACTTTTAAATTCCACATCGATGGCAGTGCATAGAGACGGAATGGGTTTTTATGTCATAATAAAGATAGAGACCGTAAGTGTGGGAAAGGAATTAAAATGGTCATCACTGAGAGTGTGGTTGAGACAGTATTTGGGGTATTATGTACAGATTTTTTTATCATGAGAACGAATGATTTCATTGCTCTAGAGACATTGTCAAGGAATTTCACCAGAATAATCCCTGAGCTGATGGTAAAAGAGGAGTGAGTGAAGGTTAATCTGTAGCACTGTCAGAGAATAAGAGGTAATTGCTTTGAACCTTGATGGTGATGGGCAATCACCCGTTATGTTCTACACAGACACGAAGAAGATGATAAATTCCATGGCTTGTATTTTTATTTCACTCAGGATGCATGATTCTGGATATTTAAGTGCCTCTGAGGATAAAACCTTCAGTCAAATCCTGCCTTGGTATCGGGATCAATGCCTCTTACCTGAGCAGGTCAGTTAACCAATATTGTTAATGTTAATACGTGATGGTGTCTGTGTGGAGAATGTTTTCTTCTCATAGAGGGTAGTGAATGTCAGGAATTCTCAGGTATAAAACGTTAGGGGAGCTAGATCACTGCAAGTATTTAAAGAGGAGGGAGATGGATTTTTAACCTGTCAGAGAGCTGAGGGGAGGGAAGAATTGGGCATTAAAGATGAGTTAATGTCAACAGTAGTCAGACATGATTGCATACAATGGCGTGAGCATCGGAATTATCTACTCCTGTTTCTTAGGCTCTCATATTCTGTCATTGGAAAGTGAATGGTTGTAATTTACCCAGAAGAGCTGTTATTGAATGTTGAGGACAGTCAGAGAAAAGCATCTGGTGAGCCATCTCTGGGCAAGTTATGGACACGATATTCACAGTGAATCTGGGTCTACAACATTACAAAAAATGAAGCACCAGTTGCAGCGAGGAGACACTCTGTAAAGAGGTGAGAGGCCTCTTTTGTATCCAGCCTGGATTTCCCATCACATTTTCCAACCCACACCAAATCACCCAGTGTTGAGGGACTGAATGATATCCTGTAATACTGTGGACCAGATATTTGGAGCAAGTGGTCTCTATCTACTCCTGTTCTGGTGGTGTTAAGGACTGAATGGAACATAGGACGAGGAACAGCAATGGGTAATTAGACACTATGTCATTGCTCGAACAGACAGTAAGATCGTGGCTGATCTGAGTGTGGTCTGCGCAGCAATTTTCTGTCTGTCCACAATTTTCCTCCATTCACCTGTCTGTCAAATGTTGCAAGACACAACTTTGAAAAAATGCAAGCACACAGGCACAATACTCGGGAACTGCACAAAGTCAAAGTAGACAGGCAGCACAATTCTGGAAGGCACCAGGCAGTGGTCTAACAGTCTTGTTCCCATCCAATTAATTCTGCTGCAGTTCATCATTTTTTTAAATTCATGGAATGTGGGTGTTGTTGATAGGCCAACATTTATGGGCCATGTTTAATTACGCTGGACGTAGTGGTGTTGAGCTGCCATCTTGGGAATAAACTTCTAGGGAAGAGAATTCCCATTTGAACAGGCCTGTGAGAATTTCTCATTCCTGCTCTGACTAATGTTGGAGGGTCACTGCTTCCTTTTCCAGCACCACTTTTCCACTGGTTTAAACAAATTTGAAGTGTAACCTCGGTCATTTCCCGAAAAATGTGAGACACAGAATCACACACATACAGACACATGCATAATCTCACATGTCTGAAGATGATAAAGAATAAGGAATGGTTCCCAGAGTTTCATAGCATTTGAACTCATATCAAATGGAAAAAAGATAATGTGTCCCAACTGCTATTCTGTCTCTGACGTTATTCTACTCAAACAAGCTGTTGGTATGAGACTTCTTCCTGGAACAGTTGGATTTGGCAGAATTTCCTTTCCTTCAAGCAGTGGAGCGATTCCCATGAATCCTCAAGTGAATCCTCGTCGCTTATTAAATATGACTCAGGGATTTTTTAATCTCACACTTTGCTGTCAGGAGGGACAAAGTAAGAGAACGGGAGCATCAGACTGAAGCTTACGACCATAAGATCATTGAACATAGGAACAGAAATGAGGCCATTGAGCCCATCAAGTCTGATCCGCCATTCAATTATGCTGACAAGTTTCTCAACCCCATTCTCCTATTTTCTCCCTGTAACCCTTGATTCCTTTGATACTCCAGAAGCAAACTATCTATTTCTTAAATATACTCAATGATCTGACCTCCACTGCCTTCTGTGAAAATGAATTCCATAGGTCCTCCACTCTGGCTGAAGACATTTCCCCTTACCTCCTTTCTAAAAGGACTTCCCTTTCCGCTAGGGTTGTATCCTTGGGCCCTAGAATCTCCTACCAATGAAAGTCTTCTCAATATCCACACTGTGCAGGCCATTCAGTATTTTGTATGTTTCAATTAGATCCACTCACATCCCTCTGAACTCCATCAAGAACAGACCCAGAGCCTTCAACATTCTCATATGTTAAGCTTTTCATTCCTGGGACCATTCTCGTGTACCTGCTGTGAACCCATTCCAAGGTCAGCACATCCTTCCTGAGATATGGGGCTCAATACAGCGCATAATACTCCACATGTGGTCTGACCAGAGCCTTATAGAGCCTTAGAAGTACATCGCTCCTTTTACATTCAAATCCTTTCAAAATAAATTCCATCACTGTATTTGCCTTCCTAACCCTGACTCAATCTGTAAGTTTACATTGAGAGAAGCCTGGAGTAGAACTCCCAAGTCCCTTTGCACTTCAGGCATCTGAATTTTCTCGGTAGTCCATGTTTTTATTTTTTCTACGAAAGTGCATGTTCCCACAATTTCCGAGTTTGTACTCCATCTGCCACTTCTTTGCCCATTATCCTAACCTACCCACATCCTTCTTAAGCCTCCATGCCTCTTCGACGTTACCTGTCCCTATACCTATCGTTGTATCACCTTCAAACTTAACCAGAATGCCTTCAGCTCCTTCATCTGGATGGTTAATGTATAAAATGAAGCGTTGTGGTCCCGACACTGAACCGTGTGGTACACCACTTGCCACTGGCTGTCATCCTGAGAAGGACACTATTATCGACGCTCTCTGCTTCCTGCCAGACAGCCAAATTTGCCTCTAATACCATGGACCCTTGCCTTACTCCGTAGCCATTGTCAAAGACCTTCTGGATGTCCAGGTGGATGACATCCATTGCTTCTCCTTGTTCTAAGCTGCTCGTTACGTCCTCAAGGTTTTCTAGCAGATTTTCCAGGCATGACCTCCCCTCGATGAAACCATGCTAACTTTGTCACAATGCATTCCAGGGTCTTACTCAGAGCCAAGTTTTGATTAGTCGGTCTGTGATTTTCCGTTTTTTGCTTTACTCACTTTTTAAACAGGGGTATCAAGTTAGCGATTTTCCAGTCCATTGGGAATCTCCCTGATTCGAGAGATTCCTGAAAGGTCACCGCCAACTCCTCCACCGTCTCATCAGCTATCTGCCTTAGAAATCTGGAGTGGAGTCCATCTGGTCCAGGTGATTTACTTACCTTCAGGCCATTCAGTTTTTCCAGCACCTTCTCCTAGGTGATGGCCACCTTGCGTCTGTCCACTACGTCTTTTCAATTGTTGGGATATTACTCGTGTTTTCAACCGTGAAGACTGACACAAAGTAATTTTTCAGCTCCTCAGCCATTTCCTTGTTCCACATTACTATCTCTCCTGAGTCAATTTCTAGCGATCAGATGCCCATTTTGCCTCTCATTTGCCCTCTCCATATCGAAAGAAGCTCTTACAGTCTTTTTTTATATTTAATCTTCTCACTCCTTACTTGTGTTTTTTTTTTGCTCTCTGTTCGTCTTTACAAATGTTACGATATGGTGGTGAACGCCTCTATTAATTAAACCAAACACCCAGGAAAGTTCAACTCACCTTGAAATCTGTTAGAATATGAATCACTCCCAAATTGCACTATTTAAAGAAAATAATGCCAATTTAATTTTAACTGTAAAAGTGAACATTACACCACAACTATTTATAACTTTATCCAGCCCCCCCCACCACACAACTGCCCCCAACTCTATAACAATATGCTGTTTCAATTAGACACTATTGAAGATTACATCAACTTAATTTCACAACCACACACCACTGCCGTTCTCTGTGATGTTACTCTTCTGGCTGCTGAATTCCCTGGGTCATCGTATTTCTGTTTACTGTGAATATGTTTCATATGAAAAAATATATATGATTAGTGAGTATTTCTTAATTTCTTGCGGAGCAAGGTGGTTGATGCCCAGGCTTCTTCCGTGTCGATGGCATCCGCTGCCTCCCCAATTTTCAGAATGTTTGCATTTTTATGTCCCCAGCATCAAATTGTCTCACTGGTTCAATGTTGACAAAACAATAAATTCAATCGCGATTTGCTTTCATTGACAGAGAGAGTGAAGGAATGAGGGTGTTGCATGCAAAGGTGAGCGTGGTGTAGCAAGAGCCATGTTCGGGGGCGGGTGCCGTAACAGATATACAGACAGTGTGATGGAGTAGAGGGAATAGGGAGACATTTGTCCTGGCAGAGCGGGGAAGGTTATTGATGCTTGTCCTGTATTGATGGGCATTTCTTCAGATCATCTCACCATTGGGGTGAGCCTCCCCAATGTCTTGTCGACGTCTATCACTAATAACACCACAGAGCACATCCCTCAGTTTCTTCAGAATATGTTTGCGTGGATCTTGCAAACAACAAGGAGGAACAAACATTCGTGCTTTTTATATCTAAACCAAAACTGTTGTGCATCCGATTCTCTGGAAATTAGATATGCAAATATCGTGGCTGCTGCAGTAATACTGGGTGATCGAAAATTGAATCTAAACTGCGTTAACTAAATGATTGCTAATGCTGTGAAAAATAATTTTCATAAATGTATATGAGGTAGGCTGAAGAGTGTGTTGTGAACCAAAGTAGAGAGCAGGTTATTTCGGGCGTGGTGTTGTGTGGTCAGAAGGACTAATTACTTACCTTGCGCTGAGGCAGCTTTTGGGCAATTGTGACATTAATATGTTGCATTTTACACGGCGCCTGCAAGCAATATAGAATGTTTGAACATTACACTCAATTATCATGGACACCCGAAGGGTAGAGGGTCAAGTGAATTGGAAAAATACAATATGACATTTAGTGTGAGACAAACAATGGTTGTCAGTGATACAAATACTGTAAAGTCTGAAAAATACGTACATATCACTAAGTTAGAAACACCAAAGAAAGGGAAAGGGACTCATTGATGGTTTACATAAGAAATTAATGATTGCATTAAATCTAAGGGAGCAGCTTCAGAAGAATTCCAGATATTGTGCAAACCTGAACATACAGTGAGATTTACTTTTCTGAAAATAAGGACGAAGAAAGTGTTAAGGAAATCAAAAAGAACATGAATACAAATGAACAGGAAACACGCAGACTGCTCAAATCTACGATCCATACACCAAAGAAAACAAAAGTAAGGCCAAATGTGGAAATTTGTAAGGTATGGGAGAATTTATTGTCGGGAACAAGAAAATAGCAGAGAAACTAACCAGCTACTTTGCATCTGTCTTCATGGAGAAAACACCAGGAAATCTCTGTGTAAAGCAAGTAATCACCTGGGACTTGTGGAACTAAAGACATAAAGACAATTCATATCAGCACCAAGGTAGCACTTGAAAATTGAGCTAGATTGATCATTGCTCAGTCTCATGGGTCAGGTATACTTCATATCAAAATGTCAGAAATAAAACAGCATATTAATTGAACTGTGGGTGACTGTGTTTTATTTTAATGTAGATCCTGCAATGGCCATAGACATTGTAGATAACTGAAAGGTAGTAAACATGATCCATCTATGTACACAGGGAAGAAGAGATAATGTGCAGAACTGCAGAACAATTAATTTGACCTATGTAGGGAAACAGTTAGAATCCATTATATAAGAAGTGATATTGGGTACTTAGAAATGAACAGCAAAATTGCAGAGAATTACATTGCATTTCTGACAGAGAAATCATGCCTGACAAACTTATTTGAAGTTATTTCTTGCAGCATAGACCACGGACAACCAGTGGAAGTAGTGTATTTGGATTTTCAGAAGTCTGGGCGGGAAAAAACCCTGGCTGTACCAGCTGCTCCCTTTTTTGAGGTATTTTAGGTGTTGAAGGTGATTTCCCCGAATTCCAGGAGCAGCAATTTCTGTTTTGTATGCTGTTGCATTGTTTTGGAACATTGCGGAAAAAATGTCAAAGCAACAGCAGTTTTAAGCGGGACAAGAACAGACAAAAGAAGCAGATGGTGAGGGGAAACAACTGAAAGGACAGCGTACCTGCACAGTTACTGCTTTTGCTGTTTGAATTCATGTATCGCTGGATATCGAGTGCGTCTAGAAAAATTAACAAACAGTGAAAATTACAACTGGTTTGGAGGAACTGTTTGGGCAAAGTCCCCAGCCAGATAAGTGAATTGTTTTAACTGTGTCCTGCAGAAAGTCTGCAGAAGTTAGTAGAGTGGGTTCTTCTTTAATTATATGTTCTTTGAGATATGTCCGTTGATTAATCATAAAATAGAAGTCATAAATATAAATTTAACCTGGGGCAGTGTTTTGTAGAGGAATAAGACAGTTTTGTTTTTCTGGGTCTGTAGATTGTGAAGGAGCACAAATGGCCTTAGTAGAATCAAATGCGCTTCTTGTCAGATGTGGGAGTTTAAAGAGGATTGAAGGGTTACTACGGATTATATCTGCAATAAATGCTTCTAGTTGCGAAGCCTTTCAGATTGAATGGATCGGTTGGAGAGACAGTTAGAGACAACGAAAAATTTGTAACAGCAACAGTATGTGATGGATGACAGTTATAGGAAGGGGGGAAGTCTCAGATGCAGTCACATCGATGGGTTAACTCCAAGAAACGTAAAAGAGGTAAGCAGCTAGTGCAGGAGTCTTCTTGGACTGTCCCCATTTCAAACAAATATGCTGTTTTGGAAAATGTAGGGGGTGATGGATTCACAGGGGAACATAGCACGTACAGGCAAGTTTCTGGTATTGAGACTGGCTCTAATGTAACAACGGGTACGTCGGATTCCATGAGGTCAATTGTATTAGGGGTCTCCCTAGTCTGAGGTACAGACAGACGTTTCTGTGGCCAGCAGAGAAAAAAAACAGAATGGTGTGTTCCTTCCCTGGCGCCAATATCAAGGATGTCTCAGAAAGGGTGTAGAATATTCTTACGGGGGAGAGGGGCCAGCAAGAGGTAATTGTCCAAATTGGAACCAATGATATAGAAAGGGAAAGGTTTGAGATTTTGGACGGAGATTGCAGGGTGATAGGCAGAATGTTAAAAAGGAGTTTCTTGAGAGTTGTAATATCTGGATTACTCCCGGCGCTGCGAGCTAGTGAGAGCAGGAATAGGAGAACAGAGCAGATGAATGTGGAGCTGTGGAGCTGGTGTTTGAGGGAAGGATTTGCATTTTTGGATCATTGAAATCTCTTTTGGAGTAGAAGGGACTTATACCAGAATGACAGACTGCACCTAAATTGGAAGGGGACGAATATACTGGTAGGGGGATTTCTTTGAGCTGCTCGGGAGGGTTAAATCTAGTAAGGGGGGGGGGGGGGAGGGGGGAGGGTGGCCAGGGAGATAGTGAGGAAAGTAGATCAATCTGAGATTGGCACAACTGAGAACAGAAACGAGTCGAACAGTCAGGGCATGCAGGGACAAGGTATGACTAATAAAGTAAACTGCATTATTTCAATGCAAGGGCCGAACAGGGAAGGCAGATGAACTCAGGGCATGGTTAGGAACATGGGACTGGGATATCATAGCAATTACAGAAACGTGGCTCAGGAATGGGCAGGACTGGCAGCTAAATATTCCAGGACACAAATGCTATCGGAAAGATAGAAAGGGAGGCAGGAGAGGAGAGGGAGTAGCATTTTTGATTAGCTATAGCATTACAGCTGTACTGAGGGAGGATATTCGTGGAAATGCATCCAATTAAGTTATTTAGATAGAACTGAGAAATGCGAACGGGATGATCACGTTATTGGGATTGTATTATAGACCCCCTACTGGTCAGAGGGAAATTGAGAAACAAACTTGTAAGGTGATCTCAGCTATCTGTAAGAAAGTAGGGTGATTATGGTAGGAGATTTTAACTTTCCAAACATAGACTGGATCTGCCATAGCGTTAAGGGTCTAGAGGGAGAACAATTTGTTAAGTGTGTACAAGGAAAAAATCTGATTCAGTATGTGGACGAACGAAATAGAGAAGGTGCAAAACTTGACCCACCCGAGATAAATAAGGCAGGGCAGGTGTCTGAGGTGTCAGTGGAGGTGCACTTTGGGGCCAGCTACCATACTTCTGTTAGATTTAAAATAATTATGGAAAAGGGTAGACCAGATCTAAAAGTTGAAGTACTAAATTGGAGAAAGACATATTTTGACGGTAATAGGCAAGAACTTTCAAAACCTGATTGGGGGCAGATATTCACAGGTAAACGGACGGCTGGAAAAAGGGAAGCCTTCAGAAATGAGATAACAAGAATCCAGAGAAAGTATATTCCTGTTAGGATGAAAGGAAAGGCTGGTAGGTATAAGGAATGCTGGATGACTAAAGGGTTTGGTTAATAAAAAGAAGGAAGCATATGTCAGGTATGGACAGGTTATATCGAGCGAATCCTGAGAAGAATATAAAGGCAGTAGGAGTATACTTAAGAGGGAAATCAGGAGAACAAAAAGGAGACATGAGTTAGCTGTAGCAAGTAGAATAAAGGAGAATCCAAAGGGTTTTTACAATTACATTAATGACAAAATCATAAAATAGTGAGTGAATAGGGTACCTCCAAGATCAGCAAGGCGGCCTTTGTGTGAAGCCACAGAAAATGGGGGAGATAATAAACGAGTATTTTGCATCAGTATTTACTGTGAAAACGGATATGGACGATACAGAATATCAGGAAATAGATGGTTACACGTTGAAAAATATCCAAAGTACAGAGGAGGAAGTGCTGGATGTCTTGAAACGGGTAAAGGTGGATAATTCCCCAGGACCTGAACATGTATACCATAGAACTCTGTGGTAAACTAGAGAAGTGATTGCTGGGCTTCTTGCTGAGATATTTGGACCGTTGATAGTCACAGTAGCGGTGCTAGATGACTGGAGTTTGGCAACCGTGGTGCCACTGTTTAAGAAGGGTGGGACAGACAAGCTAGGGAACTATAGGCCACTGAGCCTGACATCGGTGGTGGGCAAGTTGTTGGAGGGAATCCTGAAGGACATGATGTGCATGCATTTCGAAAGACAAAGACTGATTTGGGATAGTCAATATGGCTTTGTGCGTGGGAAATCATATCTCACAATCTTGATTGAGTTTTTTGAAGAAGTAACGAAGAGGATTGATGAGGGAAGAGCAGTAGATGTGATCTGTATGGACTTCAGTAACGCGTTTGACAAGATTCTCCATGGGAGACTGATTAGCAAGGTTAGATCTCATGGAATACGGGGAGAAGTAGCCATTTGGATACAGAACTGGCTCAAGGTTTGAAGACAGAGGGTGGAGGTGAAGGGATGTTTTTCAGACTGGACGCCTGTGACCAGTGGAGTAACATAAGGATAAGTGCTGGGTTCTCTTTTTTTGTCATTTACATAAATGATTTGGCTGCGAGCGTAAGAGGTATCGTTAGTAAGTTTGCAGATGACACCAAAATTGGCAGTGTTGTGGACAGTGAAGAAGGTTACCTCAGATTACAACAGGATCTTGATCAGATGGAGCTGAGAAGTGGCAGATGGAGTTTAATTCAGATAAATGCGAGATGCTGAATTTTGGGAAAGCAAATTTTAGCAGTACTTATGCACTTAATGGTAAGGTCGTGAGGAGTGTTGCTGAACAAAGAGACTTTGGAGTGCGAGTTCATAGCTCTTTGAAACTGGAGTCGCAAGTAGATAGGATAGTTAAGGCGGCATTTGTTATGCTTTCCTTTATTGGTTAGAGTATTGAGTATTGGAGTTGGGAGATCATGTTGCGGCTGTACGGCACACTGGTTAGGCCACTGTTGGAATATTTGCGTGCAATTCTGGTCTCCTTCCTGTCGGAAATATGTTGTGAAACTTGAAATGTTTCAGGAAGGATGTACAAGAATGTTGGCCAGGGTGAGAGGATTTGGGCGATAGGGAAAGGCTGTACAGGCTGGGACTGGTTTCCCTTGAGCGTCAGAGGCTGAGGGGTGACCTTCTCGAGATGTACAAAATTACGATGGGCATGGATAGGGTAAATAGACAAAGATTTTCTCCCTGGGTTCGGGGAGTCCAGAACTAAAGGGCATATGTTTAGGGTGAGAGGAGAAAGATGTTGGGTGGCACGGTGGCACAGTGTTTAGCACTGCTGCTTCACAGTTCCCGCCACAGGCGTCTCTCTGTGTAGAGTTTGCACATTTTCTCCGTGTCTTCGTGAGTTTCCTCCCACAATCCAAAAATGTGCAGGTGAAGTAAATTGGCTGCGCTAATTTGCCCATAGAGTTAGGTGAAGGGGAATGGGACTGGGTGGGTTGCGCTTCAGCGGGTCGGTATGGATTTGTTTCCACACTGAAAGTAATCTGACCTAAATGTAAAAGAGACCTAAGGGGCAACATTTTCACACAGACAGTGGTACGTGTATGGAATGAGCTGCCAGAGGATGTGGTGGAGGCTGGTACAATTGCAGCGTTTAAAAGGCATTTGGATGGTTATATGAATAGGAAGGGTTTGGAGGGATATATGCCAGGTGCGGGCAGGTGGGACTAGATTGGGTTGCGATATCTGCTAGACATGGAAGGATTGGACTAAAGGGTCTGTTTCCATACTGTACATCTCTATGACTCTATAACTCACACAGTGAGTTCGTAAATGCAATTAGTTTGAATGGTAATTGGAGGAATACGTGTAATTGGAAAGGTAAAGTTAGGTTGGATTTTGTTTAAAGGAGTCGGAATATAGAGGTAAAGACATCATGAAGCAGTTGCATAAAGTGTTGGTGAGAGTGTAACTGAGGTATTGAGTGCAGTGTTGGTGACCGAATCTAAGAAAGAGTACACTGATCATAGAGTACGTGCAATGGACATTCTCCAGATTAATTTCTGAGATGACAAGATTTTCTGATGGGGAGACTTGTCTTGCGACCTCTCCAGTTTCAAAGCACGAGAGGTGATCGCATGAAATTTCAAAAATATATGATACATGTGATGAGGTGGAAATAAACAGAATGTTTCTCTAGCTGTCAACTCTATATTTAAGGCAAATAATGACAGGATAAGGGATATGCAATTTAATACCGTAATAAGGAGGAAATTCTTCCCTTGGAGGGGACTGACTAACACAGGGGCATGGAAGCCTGTTGACAGGGCAAGATTAAGGAGAATCCCCAGATATTCTTCACGTATATCAAGTGGAACAGAACAATCAGGGAACATGTAGGGCCTATTAGTGACTTGCCAAGTTGCATCCAAACTCAACTTCATGGTAGAAGGCTGTTTGTGTGACTGTAGCCCAATTTTCCCTGTTGCACCGCAGAGATCGATGCTGTGTCCCTTATTATCTGTGGTATCTATAATTGATGTCAATGTGAATTGGGTAGGGGGAGTGTGATAAGTAAGTTTGTGTTTCTGTCACAAACATTGGCCGGGTGGTTGGCAGTGAGGAGGAAGGTCTTATGTTACAGGAATATACAGATGGAATGGTCAGATGGTCAGATCAATGGCAGATGGAATGTAACCCTGATAAATATGAGGTGATACACTTTGGAAGAAGGAACCAGACAAGGGAGTATTAATGAATGGCAGCACACTAGGAAGCTCAGGGCGTGCTTCTCCACATATCCCTGAATGTGACTGTAAGTGATCATTGAAGAGTTCAGCATGACTGTAGATAAAGCCTTTCTCATTGATCCAAAGATTATCCGAGTTTTATATAGCAATTTGGTTCGGCCAGATGAAATATTGTGTGCAGTTCTGGGAGCCGCATTACAGGAAGGATGTAATTGTACTGGATGAGGTGCAGAGGAGATTCACCAGGATGTTCCCTGGGATGGAGCATATGAGCTGTGGAGAGAGGCTGAGTAAGCTCTAGTTATTTATTTTGGAGCAGAGGAAGTTGAGTGGGTAAGTAATTCAGGTTTAAGATTACAAGGGGCATGGACAGGGTGAATAGACAACAGCTGTTCTTTTGAGTTAAAATTTCAGCTTCCTTCCAGTCTGAAATCAGGAAATGGAGAATGGAGAACAGAGAAACATAACACAACGACTTCACTTCTGCCTTCACAAAAAAATGCATAAACAAAGCCTTCCCAGCAATAGGAGAAAACCTGAGTCTGAGGAGAAAATGATATTGAATGAAATTAGTAAATAAACTAATTTGGAGAAATTATTGGAACCGAAAATAATGGGCATAGAAAAAAAATCAACACGCATTGATGAAATAGGAAACATATTTGAGAAACTGATTGGTAGATTAATTACAGATAAAATCAATAGAGGCACTGAACTTGGATTTTCAGCAAGAATTTTAATAGAGTCCCAAGCCTCGTGTGCAAAGTAAAAGCACATGGGAAGGGGGAAATATATGAACATGGTATTACAATGGGAGTGTTGACAGGAAACAATGAGTAGGAATAAATGGATGGTTTTCAGTTTGGAAGGCTCATGAGGCATCGCAATGATTGGTGCTGGGGCGCCAGATATTTACAATATATCTCAAACATCTCGTTGAGGGAATCAAATGCAAAGTTTCCAAGTCTGCTAACAGAACTAGGAGTTTGAAAAGTGAGGAGGATGTAAAAAAACTTCAAGGTGATTGAAACAAATGGAGTGAATGATTAAATATGTGGCAGATGAAGAGCAGTGTGGACGGATGTGATGTTATCTACTGTGTTGGGAAACACTAAAACACCAGCCAACCATTGGAAAAGGGAATGGTTGAGAAATGTCGATCAATGAAGGGAACTGCACTTTTCTTCTGTTGTTGTTTGGACAGACTTCTGAGTTCCATGCAGGGCAGTGAGTTCTGAAGACAGAAGCCAATACAGGGAATACATTGGCACGCTGACCAGTTTACGCAGACCCACCATGAAGGGAGCTGTAACATTGAAAATGATCTGGGATCTCCCTGTACACCAGTCACTGAAAGCAAGATTGCGGAAGAAAAAAGCAGTCAGGAAGATAAATGGGGTGTTGACCCTCATTTCAGTTGGACTTGAGTCCAGGAGTAAGGTGTCTGAGTGCAGCTGTACAGGCTCTTGGTGAGACCTCAACTCGAACATTGTGCAGTATTGTGTGCAGTTTTGGTCTCCGTACCTAATAAAGGACAAACCTGACATTGAGGGAGTGCAGCGAAGGATGACCAGACTGATCTTTGGGATGACAAGACTTTTTATGGAGCAGAGTTTGGGGCGACTGAGCCTGTATTTCATGGGGTTTAGGAAAATGATTGGAGATCTCAGTGAGATATATAAAACACTGACAGGGTTCGATAGATTCGAAACAGTGATGATAATTCCCCTGGCTGGGACATCTAAAATAAGGAGCCACAGTATCAGGTACAGACAGGTCACATTGCATTTAGATAAGAATAATTGTCTGCACTCAGAGACTGGTGAACCTGGGAATTCTTTTTCACATAAGGCTGTGGAAGACAAGGCACTAAGACTAATAAGGATGTCCAGACACCGAAAGGATGGGAGAGAGAGCAGGAGTCTGTTGTAGAAATAAAGGGTCAACCATCATTATATTGAATTTGATAGCAAACTCGACAGACCAAGGGGACTACCGCACTTCCTATTTTATAGCTTCACAAGGTTAATCACATTAGGGATGTGTACAGTGTGTGGGGAAAGTGCATTGAGGAGATGTTCAGACATTAACTAGAATGGGGCAGGCTCAATGTGCTGTATGGCCTATTCCATTCTCAATGTTTCTGAGCGGTCTGTAGGGAAAGCTCTGTAAGTGTTGTCACAAGTTCGCAGATGTTAGGAACGAGGCATCTGCAGGGTCAACAGGACTGTGTTTCCTGTTCTCTTTTCAATACTGAGGCTGGGGCTGGATGTTCTGTCCGGTTTTATCCTTTCAGACCTCGGAGCAGTTTGATACAATAGAGTGTCGTGGTTGGCCTTTTCAGAGACCATTGAAGAATTCATCACATCTTTGTGTGTCTGGTGTCACATTTAGGCCAGACCATTTAAGCATGGGAGATTCACTTCCTGAAAGTACATTGGAAAAGCAAATTGGTGTTTCCAATCGACATTGACTTCAAGGTCACTGTTACTGACATCACATTTAAAATCTCGATATATTGTTGATTGTTTTTAATTTCGACCAGCAGCCAGAGCATTAGCCTTGTTTGGATTATTAATCCCGTGACTTTTCCAAAACAGCATCATCTCCACATGGGGACCTATTTAAAACCACACTGAGTAAGTTATGTCTGTGCTGCTTGACAGCTCTGTCAAAAAGAACTCCCAATTTGACGATCATGATGAGACTGAGGGGGTCGTAATTGGTCAGATTGTAATTATTCCCCGCTTAGAAACTGAACATAGCTGAGTCATTTTCCACATTGTCAGGGAGATGTCAGAGTTAGAGCTGGAAGGAAACAGCTTCCCCAGGGACACGGCTTGTTGTGCAGCACAAGTCTTCAGAACTATTGCAGGAATGGGGTCAGGGCCCATTGCCTTTGTCGTATCTACCGTGTTCAGCTGTTTTGTCATGTCATCGAATTGGTTGAAGACTGTCATTTGTGATACTGTGGGCAAAATGATTACGGTGAGTTGAATCATCGACTCAACACCCCTGGCGTGGATGGTACAGATACTCTTTCCTAGTTTTTTACACTGATGTGCCGAGCTGATCCATTGATAGAATGGGAATAATTGTGGAGCCGACTCCACCAGTTAGTTGTTTAGTCGTCTATCACGAGTTTTGGCCGGATGTGGCAGGCTACAGAGGTTTCATCTGGGTGTATTGACCTTGTGACAATTTCTCTCTCTCAATAATATGATTTGGTTTCAGTTGATTTTATAGGATTCATTGTCGCATGTATCTAAGTAGAGGGAAACTCTTTGTTTATACACAGTTCTGGCAGATCAGAGTGAATGTTGGAGCTGCCTTTTTTTTAGACATATGGAGTGGCCAAAATGTAAAAGCCTACTTCAGCTGTCTGTTTTTGAAAAGCCACAAAATAGCCAGAAATTAAAATAGATTGATTCAGCATTAGTGAAAAAAGGGCCTTTGAGAAGGAAATAATTCCAAGGCCAAAGAAAGGATAATCTGATTCGCAAGATTCTGAAACATGCCAACATAGTGATAAAGAAGGTTCTTTTTTAAAAAAAGTGATGATATGTAACAGAACACAGATGAACTAATGAAATTGTAGCACAAAAACTCTGAAGAATCACGACAAAAGGTAACTTGTGCTGATCTCAGTAAGGATTCTTTTCATCCATAAAAACAGCAAATCAAGTTATCTTTCAGAAGCTAGCTGCGCCTTTGAAACTGTTTACAATAGTATTTAGTTCTAGTTAAATATGTGGTAAATAATCATGGATACAGATTTCAACGTAATTATAAAACCTTAATGAGATGCCTGGCTTGTCTTGTCTAATTCGCTAAGAAAAAGGTTAACAGTAGAAATAATAAAAATATTATGAATTTTGTGTCAGAATCATCTTTTTAATGTAAAATGTGATAACGGAATTTGATAAGAGATAGACTGCGCAATGGAGAATAGAATTCATGTAATACTTCAAGATAGACAATGAGGGATATGACAAAAAGGAGCACAGCGACTATCTTTATAGAAAAATCCCAAGGACTAGAGATAACAACAATGGTTAAACATCCGAAACAAATAAGAAACTGGGGCTGTCCATGGGTGTGTCCATCATTGATCAGTTGTTTTACAAGATTGGTTCTGCAGAAGGGGAGTGGACGTTACACTGACAAAGTTGTGTATGATCATTGCAATACAGAACGCATAAAATACTGTATTTTTACTGTAAACTCGAAGTGTGTCATTGATTTGCCTTCTGATCTGAGCTAAAGATTAAGGAAAGGATTTCCTTCTCATATCAAAGCCAGATTCGAGGAAGATTCTTTAGTATTCTCCCAGCATTAACCAGGCTTTGCTTTAATTAAAGTCCATTCCGTGCCTGTGCCCTGACTGCCTCCAGAGACTTTGACACTAGCTGGGGAATCTCGGTCCTACAATAAGCAAGGACATACACATCATAGGGTAAAAGAAAAACTTAGACTGAGACATAAAGGCTACACCAGAAAGAGCATGCTATAGGCAACATCAATGTGAGCAAGCTCAGCATAATTTGAAGTTAGAGAGTCCATTCCTCGGTTTGATAATGGGCTGGGAAGATGCTGTTCATGAGCCGCTGGTTTGTGTGTTCAAGCTTCTGTATTGTCTGCATGATGGAAACGATTGTAGGAGATCCAGGTTGCGATGGGTCTTTGATAATGTTATCAGCCTTTCCGTGGCAGTGAGTTGTATAAATGGAGACAATGGATGAGATGTTGGTTTTCGTGATGGCATGGGTTGTGCACACAACGTTCTGTCATTTCTCTTCCTGTCCTGGACAGGGTTGTGGCCACACCAGGTCATTATGCACACAGATAGCATGCTCTCAGTAGTGCATTTGTAGACATTGGTGAGAGTCTTTGTGGACATGTTAAATGTCCTGAGGTGCCAGAGAAAGAAGAGGCGTTGTTGTGCCATCTCGACTGTGACATCTACATGGGAAGTTGGTTATCGTCACTCCAAACAACTTAACGCTGTCCACCCTTCCAACTTCAGTTTCATTGATGCAGATGAGGGCATGATCTCCTCCGTTTTTTCTGAAGTCATTGATCAGTTGGTTAGTTCTGCCGCCGTTGAAAGAGGGGATGGTCTCTGTGCAGCACATCACTAAGTCCTCTATTTCCATTCTCTATTTTGACTTGCTATCATTACATACCTGTCCTACTATGATGGTGTCATCAGTGAACACGTAGATGGCATTCGTTCAAAATTTGGCAATACAGTTGTGGGTGTACAGGGAGTATAGTAGGGGGCGGAGGACACATCCTTTGGGATTTCAGTATAGAGTGTTATCATGGAAGAGACACACTTACCTATTTTCACTGATTGTGTACTGTGGGTCAGAAAGCTGAGGATCCAATTTCAGATGGCGGAGCCAAGACTAAGGTCAGGGAGTTTGGTGATTATTCTGAAGGGAATAATGGTGTTTCAGGTGAGCCTATAATCAATGAGCAGGAATCTTACGTTGGTGGCCTTGTTGTCCAGATGTTCCAGGGATATGGCAACCACTATGGACCCATTCCACTGGTAGGAAAATTGTAGGGGATCGAGGCATGCTGGGAGACTGGAACTGATGTAGGCCATGACTAGCTTCTTGAAGAACTTCACTCCCCTGAACACAATTCTGAACTTGGAAATATCTGGAACTGTAAGTTTTCCTCTGCTGCCAATTATTATGCTGCTGTGATTTTTTTTGTGTTATTCTGAAATCTTATTATTCATTAAATCCTCTGACGCCAATCCCCTCGGGTGAACGCCCTGCTGACTGCTTGAATTTGAATCAATCCATTTTGTTTGGGCAGATATTTTGAGGCCTTTGTATATCAGAAAACAGGAAGAGATGATGGATGACTGTGCAGTGTGTGTCCTTTACTGAACCAGTTTGTCTGTCCAGGCACCTAAAGCTTTATTGTGGGCCAGAGTACCTCAGAATCGTTACATAACAGAAGGAAGCTATTTAGTCCATTGTAGGTCCATGCACATAGAACATTACAGCTCAGTACCTACAACATCCTTCAGCACTGCCGACAGATCCACCGACCTGACTGTCAACTGTAAATTTACTAACTCATCCTCATTAAGGTCATTTTCAAAAGGACAAACAACAGGACAAAGCAGATCCTTGCAGTATACCACTGGCAACTAAACTCCAGGATGAACATTCCCCATCATCTACCACCTTCTGTCTGCTTTCAGCTAGCCGATTTGTGATCCAAACGCTAAATTACCCACAATTCCACGTCTCCATATTTTCTGGGAGAAAGTAAGGACTGCAGATGTTTGAGATCAGAGTCGAGAGTGTGGCGCTGGAAACGCACAGCATGTCAGGTAACATCCGAGGAGCGAGGAGAAAATGAAGACTGCAGATGCTGCAGACCAGAAAACTGATTCCTGATGAAGGTCTTACAAGAGAAACATCAACTTGCATGCATCTTGGACGCTGCCTCATCTGTTCTGCTTTTCCAACACCACACTCTCCACATTTTCGTCAATAGCCTACCATGGGGAACCTTATCAAACGCTTCACTGAAATCCACATACCTCACTTTACCCTCATCCACCTGTTTGGTCACCTTCTCAATGAACTCGGTAAGATTTGTGAGGCATGACATACCCTTCACAAAACCTTGTTGACTATTCCTAATCAAATGATTCCTTTCTAGATGATAGTAAGTCCTATCTCTTATAATCCTTTCCAACATTTTACCCACAACCAAAATAAGCCTGGTATATAATTACCAGGGTTGTCTCTTCTCCATTTCTTGAGCAAAGGGACAATATTTGCTGTCCTCCAGTCTTCTGGCACTAATCCTGTAGACAATGGCGATGTAAAAATCCGAACAGATGGTTTTTGTAAACTCCTCCCAAGCTTCTCTGAGAATCCTAGGATAAATCCCATCTGGCCGAGGGGACATATCTATTTTCACACTCTCCAGAACTGCTAACATCTCCACGTTACCAACTTCAATCCCATCTAATCTAATAGCCTGTATCTCAGTATTGGCCTTGACAGCATTTACTTTTTCCATTGTGAATACTGATTCAGATATTAATTTACAGCCTGTCCTAACTCCTCAGACTCCACAAACAACTTAACACTACTGTCCTTGACTGTCATTAATCTTCATTTAGTCATTCTTTTAGTCGTGACATGCTGATAGAAATCTTCAGGGTTTTCCACGATCCTACTTGCCAAAGACTTCTCATGCTCTCTCCTGGCTATTCTTAGCTCTTTTTTAAGTCCTTCCAGGCTAACTTGTAACTCTCAAGCATCCGAACTGAGCCTTCACGTTTCATCTTTACATAAGCCTCCTTCTTCCTCTTGACAAGAGATTAACTGCTTCAGAAAACCACAGCAGTCTCACTAGACCACTTCCTCCTTTCCTAACAGGTATAAGCTTATCAAAGACACACAGTAGTTGTTGTTTGAAAAAGCTCCACACTTAAATTGTGCCCATCCTCTGCAGTTTTCATCCCCATCCTATGCATCCTAAATCCTATCCTAATCGCATCATAATTGCCTTTCCCCCAGCTCTAGCTCTTGCCCTGCGGTATACACCTGTCCCTTTCCATCGCTAAGGTAAACATAACTGAATTGTGGTCACTATCAGCAAAGTGTTCACCTACCTCCTAATCTAACACCTGGTCTGGTTCATTACTCAGCACCAAATCCAATTTGGCCTCGGCCCTTGTTGGCCTATCTACATACTGTGTCAGGAAAGAATTCTGCGCACATTGGATAAAAACTGATCCATATAAAGTAATTGAACTGCAGCATTTCCAGTCAATATTTGGAAAGTTAGCACCTTCCTTTTTTTAATGAAGCATCTAAACCCCGGACCCTCCAACGATCAGTCCTGTCTCTGCTCTATCCATTTCTCCAAAATGGCCACAACATCAAGCAGTACAACTGCACAATTTGGAAACAGGGATGTTAAACGAGGGTGAGTTGGATAGATCAGAAGACAGCATCAGGGGAGATAGACAGGAACAGACAGAAAATGGATGTTTTATTTAGAAATTCTCACGGACGGCAAGGCCTTTATCTATTGCCATACCGTTTGAACACTGTGCGGATACTGGCTGTGGTCCCAAAGCATTTATCACCAATAATAGCACAGAGCTGAGTTGCTGACAGTTAAACAGAGTCCAAAAGGCCAAGTGATTTTTTTTCTCTACAGTGAGAAGGTGATTTAATTTAAACAGACTGGGTGAACAGCAGCAGGAACTGAGAACCCCCACAACACTGAGATACTGCGCCAGAGATTCTCAATGAGGTGGATCACTGACAGAGGGGAAATCAGCATCTCAGCTGTGGGACAAATAATGATTGATAAAGATTACACACCACTTCAGTGGTTTTGTAATACACATTTCAATTTATGTAGCTCAATATCATGAGTGTATCTTATTTCTTTGTACTTCCCATAGTTTCGTACGGACAGAAAATCATTTTGTCCACGTATTTTGTGTTCAATGAACAAATTTTACTCCTCATTCTTCACTTTAAATGTATCCTTGAATCTGTTCTTCATATGAGTTATAAAGAGTAACATTCCAATGCTGCTGACTGACGAATATCATTGTCCCTCCCTCCAGTCTGAACTGCCATGTGACACAATTATCTTTGTTTTCTGTCTCCTCCACAATGCCATCATCACACTGTAATTGAAGTCCAGTAAATGACATTTCATCACAGTTCACTAACATCGATAACTTCAATAGCACAGGTCTCATCTGCCTCTCTCTGAACCTGGAATAACAATCTGAATTGCATTTGCCACGTTCAATTCTCTGTTAACATATCCATGCCAATTGTCTGTTCTCACCCCACGTTTCTCAGACACACATTCGCCTCAGATCATGAACTATAAAAATTGTCCCAATGTTTAATTGAAATTATGATGCTTGATCAATAGTTCCAGGATGTATGTTTCCATTGATAAACAGAGAAGCATGTTTACGTTCTGATAAACTTATGGCATTACTCCTGCATCCAAGACAAATTGAATGGTTTCACTCAATTGATCTACCAACCTCAAGATTTGTTCCATCAGTCACCCTCACATAGCCCATCCAGAAAATGACAGTTTGAATCATTGTTTTGAATTTGAATAAAACAATATTGAATTGAAAGGCGTTGGCTGGAGCTATTTGTTCAGTGACTGTGATTGATGTCAGTCTCCATGGATCGTAAATGTGTCACTGGAGGGTTTGCCTCTTCTGTAAATTAAGTACTCGGTTCAATGTGTTATCCCAGTATGGGCGGGAGCATCAATGACTGCACTAACAGGGATCAGCAGCTCGAGAGACAGGAGGAGGAGAGATCAGAATCTGAGAACATTAGACTGGGATGTTCTAATAATGGATCAGAATTTGAGGATATTAGACTGGAATATTACAACAGACAGGAGTTTATCCGAGGGTCTTGACTACCTTTCTCAGCCTTGGATATCATTAGCATCACGGATCGAAGATATCCTTTGGATTATTCAAGGTGGTTACTATCCCATCCTCGCTATAGTTGGTGTTCCTGGTAAGTCATTCTATCTGACCATTAAACTGAGTCGAACTGAATTGCTGTTCATATTCAAATTTTAAAATTTGGAAGTCATCATTTTCAGATCCAGTCAAAAATTTTATTCCTTACTGATTATAACTAGCAAATTACTATTCACAACTTACTCAACAATATGCGAGGAGAAACGAGACTGTTCCTAATCTCCATTATATTTTTTCTTCATTCATATTTACATTTCTGCATATTCTCCCCACTCACCAATCCTGTCACAGGCCACTATCAGGATATTTCAGTCTCCTTTCAGCCTCAATGCAACTGCTGAATAATCCATCGTTTGTGCCTTTGATAGATCCAGATATAACCGTTTCAAGTTCCTTCTAACAATGCTTACGTCACAAAATATTTGCTCTTGAGATGGTTAGTTTGTCTTCTCCACAGAATCTGTCAGATAGACAGTGCATGGTGTTGAAGTCATTGACTCATAATCAAACGGCACAGAACAATAATCTTTTGGTATCTCATGAAGGAAGTTGATGGAATGCAAATGAAATCATTACCACGAGTTTTCAACAGAAGCATATCTGTTTGCCTCATGTCCTTTAGAGAAGGCAATGGGTTATCCTTTCATGTTCAGGTCTCTGCGTGACTGCTAATCCACAGCAATGTGGTTTACTCTTTATTATCCTGTACAACAGCTGAATCAGCCACTCAGTTCAAGATCAGCATAACATGCTGGCCTGACCAGGGCTGCACACATCCCGTAAGGGAAGAACAAAAGGAAAGATAGCTCCCTTCCTCTGCCTGATTTCCATGTTCCTGCAAGTCATTTCAATTCAGGTAGGTAACCATTCCCTGTTTCAAGAGAGTTCTTTCTGATTGAGTTTCCCTCTGAACGTGATATGCATCTCCATCGACACCTCTGGTGATGACTGACGCACAGATGTAAGAAACTTCAAAATTCCACATCATTCGCAGTGCAGAGAGAAAGAATGGCTTTTTATACCACAGGAAAGAAGCTGGGACAGCTAAGTGAGGGAACAGAATTTTTGTGATCAACCCGAGAGTTTTGTTGAGATAGTATTTGGAGTATTGTGCACAGATTTTCTCTCCTTTATAAGGAATAATTCTCTTGGCAGAAAGACTGTAAAGGAGTTTCACCAGACTCATTGTTGGGATGATTGTACCATTGGGATTGTATGAGGATTAATCTGTTGCGCTTTGAAGAATAAGAGATGATTGCATTGAAACTTAAGTTGATGGACAGTCACTCATTATATTCCAAACAGAACTAATATGGTGATAAATTCCATGTTTTTTAAACTTAGTTTACATGATTCTCGATGGCTTAAAAGACTCTGAGAATGTTCCTCTCACTCCACGCCACTCCCCATTTTGATTGAGAGAAAGAGAGCCAGTCTTTAATTAAACTCTTCCAACATTAATACAGTGCATTTGGTGTGTGATCATACATAGAACTTCACGTTATCCACCATCGCGACAGGAGCCACAATACCTTCATTCTAAAACAGTTAACTATCCATACCAGCTTCTGACCCTCATGGAGAACATGGGTCTGTCTTCTTGGAGATTGAAGAAGCCTCCTTGAGGCTTGGCACAAAACATTTGGCTTCCTTCCTCACTGCCGGCAAAACACGTTAAAGTATCATTTGTTCCACAGGCAATGGAGCCACGAGGAACATTGTGAGCAGTCTAGTCTCTGCTCCATTCGTTTTCCAGGTTGGAGCATCAATGACACCCTCCTATTCCTGACTAAGTGTCTCGAGGGGTGAATGGTCTCCTCCTGGTTCCATAGAACAGGTTTAGGGGTCTTACTGGACTCTTCCTGTTCCTGTTTAACAGCTCAATGTACTGACCAGACGCCTCCTCTTCCTGTGGAACCGGCAGAAGGATTGAATGGGCTGATCCATTTCTTGTTCAGTCATTTCGATAGGCTGAATAGTTTCCACATATCTGGGTGTAACCACCTTGAGGTGCTGAATGAGCTCCTCTTTTAACTGTGGAAATGTGAAGTGTCTGGCCGTTCTGGTACACGAATGTTACCGACACTTTAACAGCACAAACGTGAATGTTGTTTGGGTCTTGCTGAATATAGACACAAACCGGTTCAGGAGCTGAGTGGGGACAAAATGTTCTGAATATTGTGTGATATTCAGTGATCACTCCGCTTCTGATCTTGGGAAAGTTGGGGGGCACCAGGAATGGGGGCACATAGACGTTGACGAAGGAGCTGAAGATATTTGTGCTCAGGAAGGTAATCTGAGGATCTTCTCAAAAGATGTCCCAGGACTGAGAAAATTGTCAGCCACCAGCCACAAACATCTTCCTTTGTGCTCTGAAAGACCCCAACCAGTGAGAAGGTTAGACCTGATTCTCATTAAGCTCAAATAAGTAGGTGGTCCAGATGACATCCTCAGTCAACTACTGCCTTGATATCAAGGCCATTCACTCTTTTCTGAGCCCCTGTGTTCACCTCTTGTTCATATCAATAGGTGACGGTGTTTGTGTAGAGAGTGTTTTCCTCTCACAGAGGGTAATCAATGTCAGGAATTATCTAGACTAGAGAGTTAGGGGAGCGACATCACTGAAAGTATTTAAAGAGGTGGTACATGAATGTTTGACCTGTCAGAGAGATGAGGAGTGAGAAGAACTGGGATTAATGAGGAGTTAATGCTAACAGTAGATCAGCCATGATCGTGTACAATGGCTTGACCGTCCGAATTACCTATTCCTGTTCCTTATGTCTTCATTTTCTGTAATTTCAAAGTCAATAGCTGTAATTTTCCTGAATGTACTGTATTTGTATGTTGTAATCAGAGAGAGCAAAGCATTTTTGAGTCATCGCTGAGTGAGGTATGGAGCTTTAATCATAACGAATTCTGGTCTAGACCAAGACCAACAAATGAAGCAGAAGTTGCAGAGGGGGCACTCTGTAAACAGACCAGAGGTGTCTTTCAAAACCAGCCTGGATTTCCAAATAACATTTTCCAATCCATACCAATCTGAGTGTGACAGTTGTGAGTGATTAAATGAGATCCTGTGTTATGGTGGACCAGGTATTTGGAGCAAGTGGCCCCCATCTGCACCTTGCAGGAGCTGTGAGAGACTGAATGCACCATAATAACACGGGACTGTGGAGCAAGAGTGGGTCATCAGACACTTTGTCACGGCTCTACCATGCACTATGATCTGATTAAGGTCTCAGCCGCACTTTTCTGTCAGTGGACCATTTCCCTACATTCATTTGTCTTTCAAATGTCCAACATAGACAATTTTGAACAAATGGAAATATCCAGGCATCACAATCTTCTGTGGAAGGGAATTCACACCTTAACAACCCTTTGGGAATCTCTTGTTCGTGTTCTGACCAATGTTGGAGGGTGACTCATGTCTTTTCCCACTCCTCGATTGGTGAAAGCAAATTTTAAATGTAACCAGTTGAGTGCTGTGTCCAATGATATAGGTATCGGACTGGGTAATTTTCTAGAAAAGTCTGAGACACAGAAAGTTGAACTGTGAACAAATGGTAAAATGATAGAGTGTCTCAAATATGTTTCTGACTTTGAACTTATTCTGCTCACACAAATGTCTGGGAATGCGGATTTCTTCCCGGAACAGTTGGATTCGGCTGAATTCCGTTTGCTTCTAGCAGTACAGAGATTCCTATGAATCCTCATCAGGAATCCTTCACGAATGGTAAAGATGACTCAAGACTTTTCTGCTCTCATGCCTTGTTTTCAGGCAGAACAAAATAAGAGAGAGAGAGAGACCAATTGGCTGCTGCTTCGGAAGCAAGTAATATTTTTCTCTGTCTCTGTGTGGAAAAATACAAAAATGTCAACTGAACACCAAACTGGGCCATGTGCACTCTCCTTGTGCATTCTCTGGAATGGATGATAATAGACTGTATGCTGTATGCAGCATCAGTGCTGTTGTTGTCTGCAGTGCCTTGCATTAGCAAATGAAAATAATGTGCCCGTTTTATGATTTGATGAGATGCTTTTATGCATCTGCGTAATTTTTAAAAATGGGTTGATATCTTCATAATATTTGTGTTAATACCAATGCATCTCAATAATTCAATAATTCAAAAAAATTATCTAGCTTTAGTATTCTTAACCAGAAAAAATATGTATCCAGCTGAAAGACTTCTTTGAAAATCGTGGTTCAGTAAGATTTCTCATCTAAGATCGAAACAGATAATCCCCGATAACAATAGGCCTTCTTTTCAGAAATGAGTGAAGGAAGCATCTTTGAACATCTTTCAAAGGAATTGTATCTTTTTTGTAGTTTAGAGAATCAGAACTGCACCCAGAGTATCTGATGTGGTCTCAGCAATGCCCTGTACAGATACAGTGAAATATTCCTAATTAAACCCAATACCCGTTGCCCCAAACAGCATCATTCCACTTACCTTCTGAATCACTTGCTGCATCTGCAAACAGACTTCATATGATTCATCTTCCAAGAATATGAAAAACATCTGCATCACAGAGTTTTGCAATCTCTCTCCATTTAAATTGTTCCCGACTGCAATAGACAACTCACAATATATTATTTCTGCTGAGGGTATGCTCACTAACCTTCCCTGTCTACATCAGAATGCATATTCACTACCTCCATTTGAAGATCTATTGAACGTGTTTTGGTGTATTGGTAGTTCCGCTTTGATCCATTCAGTCCCTTCATTCAGATATTTTACATAGATTATTGATCATTGATGACCCTACAGTGATCTCTGAGACAAAACTAGTTACAGTTTTGTTTAAAAAATCATATATCACTACTCTCTATTTCCTGTTAGTGACAGCATCCCTGTTCCTGTGCAGCAGTTCAGGCAGGTTGAATGGCCTCGTCCTGGGCTGTGTAATGTACTCAACGAGCTGAATTACTTCATCCTATATTCCTGTGTAATCCTTTGGAGGGTCAGAATTGTCTCCTCCCGTCTCATTGTAACGACCCAGTCTGGCTGAATGGGAGGGTCCTCTACCCTGTAATCGCTCTGAGGGGTGGGTTGAGGGAACAACACATGGGGTAGGGACAGCAGTATATCTCTGTAATAGCATCGAGGGGTGGGATTGAGGGAACAACACAAGGGGTAGGGGCAGCAGTATATCTCTGTAACAGCCTCAAGGGTGGATTGAGGAAACAACACATGGGGTAGGGGCAGCAGTATATCTCTGTAACTGCTTCGAGGGGTGGGATTGAGGGAACAACACATGGGGTAGGGACAGCAGTATATCTCTGTAACGGCTGGGAGCGTGGATTGAGGGAACAACACATGGGATAGGGGCAGCAGTATATTCCTGTAAAGGCCGGGAGGGTGGATTGACGGAACAACACATTGGAAAGGGGCAGCAGTTGGCCATTTGGTAGCACCATTCAGAATGCTCATGGCTGATGAGTCTGACCATCAGTCTCCTGTCTATTCCCAATGAACACTGACTCTCCTGTCCGGTAAAGATCAGTCAAGCTCAAACTAAAATACCTTAATTAACAGTCTTCTCTGCTCCCTGAGAATGAGGACACCACAGATAGCACAACAGTAAAGAGAAAGGGACATCCTTCTTTCATTGTGGGACACTTTTTTTTAAAAAAACTGTGTTAACCACATATCAACTCACTGCCCCATTTCGGATATAGTAGTACAATAACGAGGAATAGACATTAACCATTCTGCCCTCCAATCTTTTCCCACATTATCACTGACGCTTTCCAATCAAATATGATGCTGCTGCTGTCTCAGGAAGAGAATACCCGATAGCATAAGAACACACGAGCATTAAAAAAGGAGCAGAATTAGACCATTCGGCCGATCGAGACTGATATACCATTCAGTCAGTTCTAATATGTTCCTCAACATCATTCTCCTACCTTCTCCCTAGAATCATTGATCTCCTTATAAATCAAAAACTTATTTATTTGTGTCCTAATGGCAATCGTGTCTGTGTCTTAATGTGTAAGTGTTTGTGTGTCCATGTGCTTGTTACTTTTGTATTTGTGTGACTATGTCTGTCTGTCTGTGTATCAGCCTGTGTGTTTCTATCTGTGTTTGTGTCTATTTGTGTGTGACTGTTTATGTCTTTGTGTGCTTCTACGTGTGTGCATGCTTATCTCCTGTATGCATTGTGTATGTTAGTAAATTGAGGTGTTTACCAATATGTCTATGTATTTCAATGCCTGCATCTCTGTGCAATTGGATATCTGTTCTTCTGCGAGTGAGAGCGATGAGGTTGGAACTGACAGCAGCTTTGAATTGAGAATTGCTCTTTACTGAACACTGCTCCTTATTCAGTTGGTGGGATGTGGATGTTTCCGAATATCCACACAAGGCCTCCTGGTCCTCTCCGGAGCTCTCCAGGGTCCTCCCCACATATCAGGGTAGGGGGATAAGGGAATGGATATCCGGTACTCCACCACCCGGCTTGGCCCTTTCTGTTCTATTCCAGGCTGCTTCTCCTGGAATGGGAGAAAGGGAAGGAATGAGTGAGGGTGGGAGTGGATGGCGCTGCTGTTAGTGATTAGATTAGATTACTTACAGTGTGGAAACAGGCCCTTCGGCTCAACAAGTCCACACCGCCCCGCCGAAGCGCAACCCACCCATACCCCTACATTTACCCCTTATCTAACACTACGGGCAATTTTAGCATGGCCAATTCGCCTAACCTGCACATCTTTGGAATGTAGGAGGAAACTGGAGCACCCGGAGGAAACCCACGCAGACATGGGGAGAACGTGCAATCTCCACACAGTCAGTCACCTGAGGCGGGAATTGAACCCAGGTCTCTGGCTCTGTGAGGCAGCAGTGCTAACCACTGTGCCACCGTGCCGCCCCTAGTGCTGGACTAGTTGAGGTGTTCAAAGTTTGGGTGAAGATTTGTAGCTCAGGTGCTCATTGTTGTGGTTCTGTTCAGCGAGCTGGGAATTTGGCTTGGAAACGTTTCGTTCCCTGTCTAGGTGACATCCTCAGTGCTTGGGAGCCTCCTGTGAAGCGCTTCTGTGCTGTTTCCTCCGGCATTTATAGTGGCCTGTCTCTGCCGCTTCCGGTTGTCAGTTCCAGCTGTCCACTGTAGTGGGTCCAGGTCGATGTGTTTGTTGAAAGTCTGTGAATGAGTGCCATGCCTCGAGGAATTCCCTGGGCGTTCTCTGTTTGGCTTGCCCTATAATGGTAGTGCTGTCCCAGTCGAATTCATGTTGCTTGTCGTCTGTGTGTGTTGTGGCTACTAAGGATAGCTGGTCGTGTCGTTTCGTGGCTAGTTGGTGTTCGTGTATACGGATCGTTAACTGTCTTCCTGTTTGTCCTATGTCGTGTTTTCTGCAGTCCTTGCATGGGATTTTGTACACTACATTAGTTTTGCTCATGTTGGGTATCGGATCCTTCGTTCTGGTGAGTTGTTGTCTGAGAGTGGATGTTGGTTTGTGTGCTGTTGTGAGTCCTCGTGGTCGCAGTAGTCTGGTTGTCAGTTCTGAAATGCTCCTGATGTATGGTAGTGTGGCTAGTCCTTTGGGTTGTGGCATGTCCTCGTTCTGTTGTCTTCCTCTTAGGCATCTGTTGATGAAATTGCGAGGGTATCAGTTTTTGACGAATACCTTGTATAGGTGTTCCTCCTCCTGCTTTTTGCAGTTCTGGTGTGCTGCAATGTGTTGTGGCCCTTTTGAATAGTGTCTTGATGCAACTTCGTTTGTGTGTGTTGGGGTGTTTGCTTTCACAGTTTAGGACTTCTCTGTGTGTGTGGCTTTCCTGTAAACCTTTGTGGTGAATTCTCCGTTCTGTGTTCTCTGTACCATCACGTCTAGGAATGGGAGTTGGTTGTTCTTTTCTTCCTCTCTATTGAATCGGATTCCTGTGAGTGTGGCGTTGATGATCTGGTGTGTGTTCTCTATTTCTGTGTTTTTAATGATTACAAAGGTGTCATCCACGTATCTGACCCAGAGTGTGGGTTGAAGTTCAGGTAAGACTGTTTGTTCTAACTTTTGCATTACTGCTTCTGCTGTGAGTCCAGAGATCGGTGAGCCCATGGGTGTTCCGTTGAATTGTTCGTATATCTGGTTGTTGAATGTGAAGTGTGTTGTGAGGCACGAGTCCAGTAGTTTAAGTATGCCGTCTTTGTTGATAGGTTCAACGTCCTGTTGTCTGTTTTGTCTGTTTTGTCTGTCCAGCAGGTTGGCTATTGTTTCTCTGGCTAGGGTTTTGTCGATAGAGGTGAACAGTGCCGTTACATCGAATGAGACCATAGTTTCTTCCTTGTCTCTGTGTATATTTCTGATGATGTCCAAGAATTCCTGTGTCGATTGTAGAGATTGTCTGGATCCGCTGATCAGGTGTTTCAGTTTCTGCTGTAGTTCTTTAGCCAGTTTGTGTGATGGTGTCCCTGGTAGTGATACTATGGGTCTGAGTGGGATGTCTGGTTTGTGCACTTTGGGTAGTCCATAGAATCTGGGGGTGTTGTTGCTTTCAGGTTTCATTAGATTAGATTAGATTACTTACAGTGTGGAAACAGGCCCTTCGGCCCAACAAGCCCACACCGCCCCGCCGAAGCGCAACCCACCCATACCACTACATTTACCCTTTACCTTACACTACGGGCAATTTAGCATGGCCAATTCACCTGACCTGCACATCTTTTTGGACTGTGGGAGGAAACCGGAGCACCCGGAGGAAACCCACGCAGACACGGGGAGAATGTGCAAACTCCACACAGTTAGTCGCCTGAGGCGGGAATTGAACCCGGATCTCTGGCGCTGTGAGGCAGCAGTGCTAACCACTGTGCCACCGTGCCGTGGTTCTTTGTAGGTCAGACCTGGTTATCTGTCCGTTTTTTTTGTAGATTCCTCAGTGTGTTGTTTATCCTATTGGTGAGCTGTGGGGTGGGGTCAAACTCCCTCTTTTGGTAGGTGTTGGTATCTGCAAGTAGTTGTTGTGCTTTTTGGATGTTCTCTGCTTTGTCCAGGATGACTGTCATTCTGCCTTTGTCTGCTGGTAGTATGATTATGTTCTTATCATTTCTTAGTGATTTTAATGCTTCCCTCTCCTTGGTGTTGAGGTTATGTGTTTGTCTTTTTCTTGTTATCAGCGGTACGATACTTTGTCTCACTGTTTGTTGTGTCTCTTCTGTCAGTCCATTGTTCCTGAGCGTGCATTCTAGTGCTGCTAGGAAGTCTGCTGTCTTGGTGTCCCTTGGCCAGTATTGTTCTTTCTGTGTCTGTGAGCTGTCTGTGGGAGAGGTTTTTAACCCAGGTGTGTGTTGTGGTGTCCTCGTCGTTGTCTGTTAGTTTGGCCATTTTTTTCTTTTTTTTAACCTTAGTGGCTATCCTTAGTAGCCACACACACAGATGACAAGCAACATGAATTCGACTGGGACAACACTACCATTATAGGGCAAGCCAAATAGAGATCAGCCAGGGAATTCCTAGAGGCATGGCACTCATCCACAGACTCTATCAACAAACACATTGACCTGGACCCAATATACCGGCCACGACAGCGGACAGCTGGAACTGACAACCGGAAGCGACAGAGACAGACCACTATAAATGCCGGAGGAAACAGCACAGAAGCGCTTCACAGGAGGCTCCCAAGCACTGAGGATGTCACCTAGACAGGGGACGAAACGTTTGCAAGACACATTCCCAGCTCGGCGAACAGAACCACAACAGGTGACGTGTGACATGGTGAGGTGGCCGGTCGGAGTCTGTCCATAGGGATGTATCCATGTAGTGCTATTAGTGTGCGGGGCTATTGCATCAGGGACAGAAAATGTGTGGGAGGGAAGGTGCTGAATGCAACAGTGAACGTGGTCGTGTTTGAGCCTTTTTGGAGTTAGAGTGTGAGCCTTGGTCGAGGGTAGGTGCTATAAGAGACATACAGTGAGTGTGAGTGAGCAGTGAGAAGATACGGTGACACTTATCCTGACAGAGCGTAATGGATATTGATGCTTGTCCTGTATTGCTGGACATGTCTTCAGATCATCTCAGCATCGAGGTTCGCTTCCCCGAATGTCTTATCCAAGTCTATCACTAATAACGACACAGGCTCTCTCCCTCAGATTCCACAGAATCAGTTTCGGTGGCTCTTACAAATAGCAAGGAGAAACAAACTTGTTGTGTTATATATCTGAACCAAAACTGTCGCACAAATATTTTGCATCATATGCTCTGGAAATTATATATGCAACTATATGCAAAGGGAAGCTATGACATACTGATATTATCACTGGGCTCTTAATGCAGAGACCCAGGTAATGTTCTGGGGACTTGGTTTCAAATCCTGCCATGGCAGATTGTGGAATTTGAATTCAATAAGTATCTGGAATCAAGGGTTTACGATGATCAGGAATCCATTCCTGATTGTTGGAAAAACTCTTCTGGTTCACTAATGTCCTTTAGGGAAGGAAACGGCTGTTCGTATCTGGTCTGGCCTGCATGTCACTCCAAATCCAAGGCAACACTGTTGCCTTTTAACTGCCGTCTGGCATGGCCAGTAAATGCTGGTTATCCAGCTAATCCCTCATCCTGTGAATGAGTAACAAATACTCGTGGGTTGTGCAGTGATAATGGATGGTGTCAAGTTGCATTGAAACTGAATTAACTAAGTGACTGCTAATGGTGTGAAAAATAAATTCCTTAACTGTATATCAGGTAGGTTGGAGAGTATGTTGTGAACCAAACTAGAGAGCGGATTATTTCGGATTTGGTGTTGTGTGGTACTGATTAAGGATGATCAGCCATGATCATATTGAATGGTGGTGAAGGGCCAGAATGGCCTACTCCAGCACCTATTATCTATTGTCTCTTGTCTATTGTGTGGTCGGAAGGACGAATTGCTAACCTTGCTCTGAAGCATCTTTGGAGGAGTAGTGACATTAATATGTTGTATTTTACATGGCGTCTGCATTCAATGTGGAATGTTTGAACATTCTGGTCAAACATCATGGAAGCCCAGAGGTTAGAGGGTCAAGTTCGCTCCAGTGAAATGGGAAAATACAATATAACATTCAGTAGGAGAATAATGGTTGTTAGACAAATATACTCTCACAGCACGGAGACAGGCCATTCGGCCCAAACTGGTCCATTCCGAACAAAATGCCCATTCACACTAACCTCATTTCCCTGTCATTCCCTGTATCCTTCTAATCCTTTCCTACCTCTGTATTTGTACAAATGTATTTTAAATTTTGTGAATGTACCCGCCTCAAACACTTCTGCTGGCAGCTCATCCCATATGCATACCACCCTGTTTGTAAAAGAAATTTCCCCTGAGGTTCCCTTTTACTCTTTCCCCTCTGACTTGAAATTGATGCCCTCTAGTCCGTGATTGCCCAATCCTGTGGAAAAAAAGACTGAGTGCATTGACTCTATCCATGCCTCCCATGACCTTATACACTACAATCAGATCTCCCTCAGCCTCATACATTCTAAAGTAAATCTCCTAGCTTGTTCAACCTCTCACGATAACTCAGACTATTGAGTCTTGGCAGCATCCTTGTAAATTTCTTCTGCACTCTTTCCAGTTTAATAACATCCTTCCTCGAGCAAAGTGAACAAAACTGAACATGACGCTACAAGTATGGACTCACCAATTTCTTGTATAACTGCAAAAGAACTCCCTAATTTCAATACTCAGTGCTCTAACTGATGAAGGCTAGTGAGTCAAAGCCTTTTTCAGTGCCTTGTCTACATGGGACTCCACTTACAGAAAACCGTGCACCTGAATTCTAAGGTCACTCTGTTCCACTGCACTCCTTAAGGCCCTGCCATTCACCATGAAACTCCTGCCTTGATTTGACTTTCTAAAATGGAAGAACTTACACTTATCTGAATTAAACTCAATTTGCCATTTCTCGGCCCAATTCCCCACCTGATCAAGGTACTGCTGCAATTTCTGAAATTTCTGATAACACTCCATCCTGTCCACGATACCACCTATTTTAGTGTCACCTTGAAACTTACAAATCATGCCTGTACATTCTCATCTAAATCATAGATATGTGTAATATATGAATATATGGTCCCAGCACCGAACCCTGAGGCATTCCACTCATCACAGACCTTCAGTCCGACAAGCATACTTTCACGATTACCCTCTTCTTCCAAACATCAATCCAATTTTGGACCTAATTTGCCAACTCTCCAACAATTCCATGTGATCTAACATTCCAGAGCAGCGTACCATGTGGAACCTTATTGAAGGCCTTACTGAAATCTATATATACAACCATGCCCTTACCAAAGTTACTGGTCACTTCATCAAAGCAGTCTAACAAATTTGTGAGCCATAATCCCCCATTCACAAGGCCCAGTTTTTCCAAATGCATGTATTATCTTCTCCCTCAGAATCTTCTCAAGTAACTTACCTGCTACAGATTTTAGCTTTATTGATCGATAGTTCCCCGGTTTTTATTTGTAGCCCTTCGTGATTAACGGCACAGCATTCACTACCCTCCAGTCCTCCAGGACTTCACCCGTTGGCTACCGATGATGCAAAAGTACCAACCAGGGCCCCCGCTATTTTCTTCCTGTCCTCCTGCAGTGTTCCTGAATACATATGGTCAGGACCAGGAGATTTATAGAAATACTACAAAGTCTGAAAAATATGTCTATTTATTTCAGATAAAACACCCACGAGTGAGAAAGTGAGTTAACAATGATTAGCATAATAAATTAAAGATTATATTAATCACAGGAAGTGACTTCAGAAGTATTCCACACATTGTGGAATCCTGAGAATTCTCAGAAATGTACGATCCAGTAAAGGAGGGCCATGAAACGGGTAAGGAAATCAAACAGCGAACATGCATGCAAACAAACAGGAACACAAAGACTGCATAAATCTATGTTCTATATTTCAAAGGAAAGAGAAAAGCATAGTCAAATGTGGAAATCTGCAATCAGGCGAGACGAGCTTATTATGGATAACAGGGAAATGGCCAAGCGAATAACCAGTTACTTTGCAATTGTCTTCATGGAGGAAGACCCAGAAAATCACCCAGAAATACGACGTCATCATATAGGACTTGTGGATCGAAAGAAATAAAGTCAATTTATATTAGTAACAAGGCTCTACTTGAACATACAGCTGGATTGAGCATTGCTAACCTTGACAAACCAGATGTACTTCATACCAAAATCTTCAGAAACAAACCACTAATAGAAGTATTAGTTGCATTGTCGATGATTGTGTTCTATTACGAAGTGCATTCTGCATGGTCTGTATCCAAGCACTATAGATGAACGGTAGTGATCCAAGCATCTACAAAGGGAAGAAGAGTTAGTGTGGAGAACTGCAGACCAATTAACTTGATATTTGTGTGAAAACTGTTGGAGTCTATTGTATAGCATGAGATATTCGTTATTCAGAAATTAACAGCAACATTGGAGAGAATCAGTATGCATTTCTGAAAGGGAAATCATACTTGACAAGCTTTGGAATTGTTTGAAGTTGATTCTTGCAGCATAGATAATGGGGAACCAGTACAATTGACATATTTTAGATTATCAGAAGGCTTTCTATAAGAACTCACACGATGAGTTCGTAAATGCAATGAATGTGAAGAGTATTTGGAGGAATATATGCAAGTGGTAAGTTAAAGTTTGGATTGCCTTCCTTTAAGGGAGTCAGAATATAGATGTAAAGACATGTTGAAGCAGTTTAACGGCGTGTTGGTGAGTACTGTACCTGGAATATTGAGTTCAGAATTGGTAACCAAATCTGAGAAAAAAAAACTGACCACAGAGAAAGTTCAGTGGACATTCTCCAGATTAATCCCTCAATTGGTGAGATTGCGTGATGAGGAAACTCGGCCTGTGTTCTCTAGAGTTTCAAATAATGAGAGATGGGTCACTGTGACATTTATAAAAGTCACAAAACATGTGACAAGTTGGAAATTAACGGAATGTTTCTCCGGCTGCCGAATACACAATCAAGGGAAATAATGGCAGGATAAAGGACAGACCATTTAAGGTTGCAATAAAGAGGAAATTCTGCACACGTCGGGGACTAATTGACAGAGGGGCTTGGAAACCTGCTGCCAGGGCAAGATTAGGGAGAATTCCCAGAAATTCTACAAGTGTGTCCAGCGGAACAGAATGACCAGGGAACAGGTAGGACTCATTAGTGAATTGCCAAATTGCATCCAAAAGAAGTTTAGTGATAGGAGACACAAGGTGGTGGTTGACTCCTTGTGTGACTGGAGGCCAGTGTCCAATGGTATACTACAGGGATCAGTGCTGTGTCCCTGATTATTTGTGATTCGGAGGTGCTGGTGTTGGACTGGGTGGACAAGCTAAAAATCGCATAACACCAGATTATAGTCCAACAGGTTTATTCGGAGGCACTACCTTTCAAAGTTCTGCTTCTTCATCAAAGCGCGCAATCACTTGATGAAGAAGTCGCGCTTCGAAAGTTAGTGCCTCCGAACAAACCTGTTGGATTCTAACCTGATGTTGCATGATTTTCCACTTTAATATTTGTGGTACTCATAAATGATGTCGCTGTGAATATGGACGAGGTGTGAGGAGTGTGATCAGTCTTTGATATGCAGATTGGCCCGTTGGTTGGCAGTGAGAAGAAAGGCTTTAAGTTACGGGAAGATACAGATGGAATGGTCAGCTAGGAAGATCAATGGCAGACGGAATGTAACCCTGATAAATATAAGGTGATACACTT
This sequence comes from Chiloscyllium punctatum, assembly GCF_047496795.1. Lineage (NCBI taxonomy): Eukaryota > Metazoa > Chordata > Chondrichthyes > Orectolobiformes > Hemiscylliidae > Chiloscyllium > Chiloscyllium punctatum. The sequence goes on from NC_092780.1 coordinate 57,930,874, forward strand.
TGGAAGAACGAACCAGATGGGGAGGACTCAATGAAATGGCAGCACATTAGGAAGGTCAGACGGTGTTTCTCCACACATCCCTGAATGTGATGGACAGGTTACTACACAATTTGAGAAAGCATAGGGGACTATAAACATAACCTTGATTCATTGAGGCACAGATTATAAGAGCTATGTGGAACTTTGGTGATTCCAAGATGGAATACTGTGTGTAGTTCTGAGAACCACATTACAGGAAGGATGTGACTGCACTGGAAGGGGTGCAAAGGAGATTCACCAGGATGTTCCCTGGGATGGAGCATTTCAACTATGGAGAGAGGCTGGATAAGCTTGGGTTGTTTAGTTTGGAGGTGACGAGGCTGAGGGGGATGTGATTCTGAAGGATAGGATTACGAGGAGCATGGACAGTGTGGAGGGACAGCAGCTGTTCCTTTTAGTCAAAGGGCTACACTTTTAAAGTGAAGGGTTTGGGGTTTAGTGAGGATTTGAGGATTGCTTTTCATCCAGAGTGTGTTGGGGTCTGAAATGCTTTTCTTGAGAGGTGAGTTGTCATGGTAACCTCAAAACCATGAGAAAATACACGGCAGTGCACTTGAAATGCCTTAAGATTCATGGCTACAGTTATTGTGTCAGATAGTGGGTCTAAAGAAGACCGTGGTGTATTTCTCATAGTACAGAGTCTTTGTGTCTGTGATTGTATGGCTGTGGACGGTCAATCACTGAGTACCTTAAAATAGGAATTGATAGGTTTCTGAAGAATATCTTAACAATGTTTATCAGACAGAACTTGTAATATTTTCTGAAAATATGTTAATGGCAAAATTCAGGGAAATAAATGTGCAGCTTTCCTACAGTGTTTGATACCAGATAATTGAGGACCCGGAAATAGCAGAACTATGGGGCAAATACTTCAGTTATGCCTTCACAGAAGAAAGCAAAACAAAAAAGAAAACTTCCTAGTAATACGAGGGAACTTTAGTCTGGTGAGAAAAAGGGAATAGAATTAAATTATCAACTAAACAGTTCAGAGAAAGTATCGGACTGAAATTAATGGGCATAGACAAAGTCAACAGAGATTCATGAAATAGGAATCATATTTGAGAAAGCGGCTTTTAGCAAAGTAATGTTGAAGCTATCAATGCAATACGAGTAGAATTTCAGAAAGATTTTTGATCAAGCCCCAAGCCTATTGTGTAAATTCGAATCCTGTGGGACTGTGGCGAATACATGGACATGGTTCTTGAAGGACAGAGCTGGCAGGAAACAGTGAGTAGGAATAAAACAAGGTAATTTTAAAGGAAGGCTAGGAGTATACAGGCAAGGATCATGGCTTCAGTGCCAACTATTGCCAATACATCATATATTTGGTTGAGTGTCTCAAGTGCAATATTCCCAAGGTTGCTGACAGCACTAAACGATGTCAGCTTGTGAGTGGGTGAGGAGGATGCAAAAAAGTTCCAAGGTGATTGAGACAAGTGAAATGACTGGGCAAATACATGGGAGATAGAGAGCAATGGGAGATATGAGATGTTATATACTTTGATGGGAACAATAGAATGGCAGCCTATCATTTGATAAAGGAGTGGTTGAAAAATGTTGCTCTATAAAGGAACTAAAGCTGCATTTTTGTTTTTTTCTGTGCAACCCCCGAGTCCATGTAAGGCAGTGAGTTCTGAATCCAGGAGTCAATACTGGGAATGGCATTGGCACGTTGACCAGTGTATATAGACCCAGCAAGTGGGGAGCTGTAACATTGAAAGGAATCTGGATCTCCCTGTACACCAGTCACTGAAAGCAATATTTCAGGAGCAGCAAGTAGGGAGGAAGATAAATGCTGTATTCACCTTAATTTCAGGGTGATTTGAGTACAAGAGTAAGAGCATCTAGAACATTGTGCAGCATTGTGTGCAGAATTGGTCTCTGTTCCTAATAGAGGACAAACCAGATATTGAGAGAGAGCAGTAAAGGATGACCAGACTGATCTCTGGGATGACAGACTTGTTGTGGGATCTGAGTTTGGGGGGACAGGACTTGTGTTCCATGCGGTTTAGGAAAATGAGTGGAGATCTCAGTGAAATATATAACACTCTGATTGGGCGAAACAGATTGGAAGCAGGGATGGTAATTCCCCTGGCTCGGATATCTAAAGCAAGGGGCCACAGTATCAGGTACAGACAGGCCGCTTTGCACTGAGGTGAGAATAAATGTCTGCACTCTGAGACTGGCGAACCAGGGGTACTCTCTCCCAGATAAGGCTGTGGAAGTCATGGAGCTGAATATAAATAAGGATTTCTGGAAATTAAAGGGATAGGGATAAAGCAGGAGTATGGTGTGAAGATAGAAGATCAGGTATCAGTCCAGGTTGTTCTCCAATAACACGGAAACTGTGTTTCTGTGCAACACTGCGTTGTCGAATATCATGCAATATTAATAATGTGTTCTATGGGAAAAAAAGAGGGTAAGGAGCGAACCACAAAAAATATCAGTAAAAACCAAAAATTAAATTTGGGCTAACACACACACTAGGACACTCTAAATAAATCTTTAAATCATATGTTGTAATGGAACAGTGCCGTCAATGTAACACTTTCACACTACAGTCACTCACTGGAGTACTGTACCTTTAACCAGAAAGCACGTGGGGTCTGAATAATCACGTGATGCCAATGGGGAATTCCGGGTCTCCTCAAAATTCTCTCCACAGTTTGAAATAAAGTTCTATCTAAATGTTGTCTACAATTTCAAGTTGCAGCCTCAGTTTCAAGGCTTCCAGAGCGCATTGCATTCCTGTTTTAGCTGACCACATTGTTTGTACATTTTGCAGAGAGAGGATCCTGAGGCAGGGTTTTGCTGTTCAGCTGCTTCCCGGCAAGAAATCGCGTCACCGTGAACGGGAATTCACTTTATAGAGAAAAGATTCACGATTCACATTGCAGCCAAATTGTATTTAATCAACACGTGTTATCAGAGAACTGTCTATATATTGAACTGATGGGCTGAAGGCACTACAGCAGTTCTCATTTTATATTTCACAATGTTTAAACATATTAAGGGATATGATTATTGTATGGGGAAAACTGCACTGAGGAGATGTGTGGCCATTAACTAGCACAGGGAAAGCTCAATGTGTTGTACGACCTACTCCTGTCAAAATGTTTATGTGCATTGTGTGGGAAAGCTCTGCAAATGTTGTCACAAGCTCTCAACTGTTAGGAAAGAGGTCTCTGCAGTGTCGACAGGATTGTGTTTCCCATTCCCTTTTCTACTAACGAGGCTGAGGCCTAGTGTTCAGTATGGGTTTATCATTTAAGACCTCAGTGCAGTTTGATACAATTGAGTGTCTTGTTTGGCCGATTGAGAGATCATTGAAGAGTTTAGCACATGTCTCTGTGTCTGGAGTCACTTTTAGGCCAGACCAGAAAAGCACGGGAGATTCACTTCCTGAAAGTACATTGGGGAAGGAAATCAAAGTTTACAACTGATATTGGACACAAGGTCACTATTACTGACACCAGATTTTAGATTTTGATATTTTATTAATTGTTTTTAATTTGCACCAGCTGCAAGAGCATTAGCCTGGTCGAAGTTAGTAATCCAGTGACATTTCCACAACAGCACCATCTTCACATGGGGACCTATCGGAAACCACACTGAGCAGATTATTTCTGTGCTGGTTGACAGCTCTGTCAAATTAGAACACCCACCAATTTAACTGTCGCTTTGGGACTGAAGGATAGTAAAGAGTCAGATTGCAGCAATCCTCCTCTTAGCGGATTGGATATAGTTGAGTAATTTTTCACATTGACAGGGAGATGTCTGAGTTGGAGCTGGAATGAAACAGCTTCCCCAGGGGCACGGCTTGTTGTGCAGCACAAGTCTTAAGTCCTATTGCAGGAATGGTGTCAGGGCCCACTGCATTAGTCGTGTCTTCAGCGTCCAGCTGTTTTTCCATGTCATGTGCAGTGAAGTGAATTGGTTGAAGACTGCCATCTGTGATTCTGTGGGCATCATGGTGAGGGTGAGATGGATAATCGACTCAACACTTCTGGTAAAGGATGGTGCAGATACTGCATCTTTTACACTGACATACAGGGCTGTTCCATTATTTAGGATGCGGATAATTGTGGAGTCCTCTCTTCCAGTAAGTTGTTTAATGGTCCATCGACTTTTATGCTTGGATGTGACAGGATGACAGAGCTTAAATTTGATTTGTTAGTCTTGGGATCATCTCTCTCTCTCTGTATCAGATGTTAGTCCTGCTATTTGTAGTGTAACCAGTCAAGTGCGGTAGCTTTAATTGGGTTCTAATCAGGTTTAGGTGCACGTGATTCCGACCCGTGAATATCTACAATTCAATTCTACTGACTGCCCCTCAGTTCACACCGAGGCCTATTCACCCATCAGCCCGGTATTCAGTGGCCTACTCTGTTTTCTGATGCGGAAATACTTTCATTTTCATATTCTCATTCTGCTGGAAGTCTTTACTTGGTGTCACGCCTCCAAATTTTTACATAAACAATATCCATAATGGTACTAATCTGAATCTTTTCCTTGCAGTAATGCCATCTTCTGTATTTGAACTGAATGTGTTTCCTTCTTTTTTTTCCCTTGACCATGATTCAGAGCTCTGCAGTGTCAGTGATGTCAGCCTTATGCAGTTTCAGAGTCAAGGAACTTGTCACCATGCGTTATCGTTCAGTTCCCAGTGTACGGCGCTCCATGTTGGACAGAATGTTTGGGCATCTTTGACAATATGTCGTTGGAAATTGTTCATAAACAGAAATCGATGAAGAAATTGCTAAAGATGTTGCAGAATTTTCTGGAGTGAATGCAGAGTTAAACTTTCAGGTCCAGTGAATCATTTATATAGGCTTTTTATTTTTATTTCCAGTATCCATAATTATTTATTTAATTGAAAAATTGTTCTGCGCCTATTCATTTCTGGAGAAACTCAGCAGGTCTTTCAACATCTGAATTAAAAGAGTTAGCATTTCCAGTCCAGTGTGACAATTCATCAAAACTGAATACAATTGCAAAATGGTCTTTCAATCACTTTCCAGATGTGGAGGATGGGTGGCAGGGAAAAGAGGGTGTGGCAAAAGAAAAACGGGCTTTTAGCAGTGGTGAACGAAAATATTTTGTATAACGGGTCGAATTTAAGGTGTGAATGGGGGAAAGGGGTTCTCTCTATTGAATGCAAGATAAAAAGACACAACCTCACAAAGTTATACGGAGGCCAGGAGGGAGTATGTTGACCGTGTGGTATATAAATCTGGCCACAGATACATTTTCACTGTCGTCATCAGGTTTAGGTGCACGTTATTCCGACCCGACCATGTTCACCCACACTCATCACTGACCCATGGATCGGCTTGATGGAAATGGTAGATGGATGGACTATCCTGGGGGAAAAGTTACAGATTGTCATTGGTAAAGGAATTCAGGTGCTTGACTTCTTATTGGCACTTGTAAGCGTTTCATGCTGCCTTAGTATTGTAATATGGAGAAAAACAAATCACAGTATGACGTTTGGGCTGAGTGTTGGTTACCTGTCATTTTTAATATTGTTTCAATTTTGCAGTGCTTATCTTTAAACGCTTGTTTTTGAAGTTAGCATCAGATGGAGTGTAGGATGTTAAGGAGTGACATTATAGAAACTTATAAAATCATGAGAGGTATGGATAGGTTGAATAACCAAGGTCTTTACCAAAGGGTAGGTGAATCCAAACATAGAGGGAATAGGTTAAAGGTGAAAGAGGATAGATATAAAAGGGACTAAGGGGCAGCTTTTTTACACAGAGTGCGGTTTTGGTATGGAATGAGCTTCCAGATGACGAGTGGGAGATGCAAGTACAGCTACAACATTTAAAACTCATTTCGACAAACATATGAATGGGAAACATTTAGAGGCCCATGGACCGAATGAACACAGATAGGACTAGTATAGTTTGGAACACCTGGCAAGCATGGACATTTAGAAAAGTTTCACGCAGAGTCAGGGCGGTTTTGTGAAAGGGAATTATATTTTGTCCTGTAAAATCATGCAAAGTATTTCTGGAGATGCCTGAAAATGTAACAAACGGACTTGATAAAGGGGATCTGGTGGACACCAGGCTTTCCAGAGATTTTCCACAAGGTTTTACAACACAGATATCAAAGAGTCAGGATTAACGGATCTTTATGGTAAAGGATTATCGCCTGGAGTACCACAAATAGCAGTCTGATGGCATCAGTTATTTGCAATCTAAGCTTACAGCCTGAAGGAGGGAGTTGAGTGCAACATACATCCGAGTTTGAGGATGACACTGAGAATCAAAAGGCAGGCTGTTACTTAATGGAGAGGACTTCCAGAAAAGGATCAGTAAAGGCATTGGAGTCTTCCTGTGTATGAAAATAAAGTCAGCATGATGATGCAGCAAGGAACTTGAACGGTATATTAGGCGGTTTCCTGGGAAGGAAGGGTTGTGTTATTGAGAATCTCTAAGATAGTGAGGCGATAATTCATTGGGGTTTAAATGAATGAGGAGTGATAATTCTGAAACCTACAAGACACAGAAGAGGTTGGAGAAGGTAGTTGTTGAGAAGTTATTTCCATTCTTGAGCAAAGTGTCGAACTCGATGATATAGATACCGAATAAGGAACATCGCTTTCAATCTGAGATGCAGAGTCATGTCTTCTCTCAGAAGGTAGTGAATGCCTGGAATTCCCTAACTCAGAGAGGTGTGGAGGGATAAAAGGAGTCGGCAAGTGAGTGGAGTTGAGCCCTGGAGTAGATCATCCATGTTCTTATTAAATGACAGGATTAGCTTGAAGGGCCGATTGACCTACTCCTGTTTCTATTTATTAATTTCACATGCTATGCTTTTGGAAAGTAACGGGTTATTTTGCTGGAAATCGTGTTGTACAATGTTGCATTCAGGGAGAGCAGAGGATTTGTTGTTTTAAACCTGGGTGGGGTATGTGGCTGTATTCCCAGCGTATCTGGGTCTGCAAAATGACCCACATCTGAAGCAGAAGTTACAGAGAGGGGAAGCCTGGAGACAGGGACTGGGGGTGGGGGTGGTGGTCACTTCCTGATCCAGTCTGCATTTTCCAAGTACATTTCCAAAACTACACCTAACCATCGGAGTGTCCTCGATCTGTCCGTGTGTAGCAGGTCCGAGGGCTGAATGGAACATCAGAACATAGGGCTGAGGGACACAAGTGGGCCATTCGGCCCTTTGACACTACTCCACCGGTAAATAAGGTCATTGCTCATCTCATTGTGATCCCAGCTGCACGTTTCTTTCTATGCACCATTATCCCCGATTCACCTGTCCATGGAAAATCAGACAAAGCCAGCTTCGATGTAATATAAAGGTCCAGCCACCCCAAACTTCTGGGAAAGAGAATTCCCACTTGACTGAAATCCCACTTTGTGCAGTTCTCCTAATTCCTGCTCTGACGGAGGTTGGAGGGTGTCACTGTTTCCTTTTCTCATCCCATTCCTCCACTGCTGACACCAAATTTTAAATGTAACCAGGTTGGTGATATGGCCGATGAGAAAGTTCTCAGACTGTATCAGGTTCAGTGACAGGAACAAGTCATGCAGATTTCTTTAGTTAGACACAAGTAACTAATAAAACTAACGCATGCGCACAGTGGATCTGTGGTTTGCACTGATACCTCCCGTCAGAAAGGAGCTGCGTTCAGTTCCAACCTCGGGCAACCCTCTATGTGGATTTTGAACATTCTCCCCATGTCTGTGTGGATATACTCCCAGTGTTCTAGTTTCCTCCCATTGTTCATAGATATGCAGCTTAGAGCGGATTGTCCATGCTAAATTGCCCACAGTGCCCAGGGATGTGTAGGTTAGATAGGTTAGTCATGGGAAATAGAGGGTCACATGGATAGAGTGGGGGGGGGGGGGGGGGTAGCAGGTCCGGAGGGGATACTGTTCCAAGGGTCAATGTGGACTTGATGGACGGAATGTTCTGCCTCCACACTGTAGAGATTCTATAAAAACAACAAGAAGTTTGGACTATACAAACACCCACTGGGTGTCTGTCTGATCACTCTCCTCTAGGTTTTGTACGTTTCAATAAGATCACTTCTCATTCCAAGAGTAACCTGTTAAAGCTTTCATAATATAAGACCATCATTCCTGAAATACATGGAGTGAAACATCTAACTGCTTCCAAATTAATTATATCCTTTCTCAGGCAAGGAGACAAAAATAATCTCTCACACAGATGAAGTTATTTTTTTGTTTTCTCAATGGTGAGAGTATTTGGAACTCTATTCGCTGTAGAGCATTGGAGGCAGAGATATTGAATATGTTTGAGGCACAGACAGAAGGTTCATAAAGAAGAATGGAGTCAAGGATTATCGGGGAATGGCAGGAATGTCCAGTGTTGGGGAAATGCTGACAGTGGTAAAAAAAAATCACACTGCTCCAGCACATCCAGGAATATAATGCAAAATGAAATGATAATATCGATAAAATGTTAAGGGGAAATCCAAGATGGTGGCGATCTGGAAGGTCTGCTTTGTTGGGCTCTGCATCACAGCACGGGCAAAGTGGTTCTCTAACCCACTCCATCCCAGGCATTTACTTAAAACGCTTAATTTTTGAAAGTTTTGAGAGTTGGCAGTTGTCGTAGCCTTAGTTTGTGTAGTTTTTAAGCTCTATGAAACTTTATTTATTAATGATCAGTAATTCGAGTTCTTCCTCTCTCGAGTTTAAATGTTGCTACAGTGTGTTCTGGGTAATGATGTACTTAAATGGTCTACCTGGAGCATTAAGGTGAGCCATTGGCCAGAAAAGTGGAAAAATTTACTTTCGAGTTCTTCTATTGCAGGAGATGCACCTTGATGACAAGGAACATCTGACATGACAGCAGGTCGGTCTTGATCGGGTTTATTTCTCCTCTTTTAATATTATGAGGAGGGGAGAAGCCATAATGGATAAAAAAAGAATCTTCCATTTAACCTAACAGATTGTATTTGACACTCACGGGAGGTTCATAAGACCCAAAGCCTTGAACTATAGTAAATAATATAGTATTTCAAATGTTTATTGCCCACTCCCCCCGCCCACTCCCGGCGCACCCTCTTAAATTCCTGGTAGATGCATTTTCCAAATTCAGTTATCTTGCATCGTGGCACATTATTGTAGAAGTTTTCAAAAGTCTTATGGACCCCACGGTGGACAGAATGTCCAAAGGTGCCCCAATACCCTCGTTATAATGTAAGCAATTAGTGGATATTTGTGCAGAACGAGAGCTGGTGGATGTCTGGTGGCAGATCCACATCACAAGTAGGGATTTCATTTTCTTCTTTAACCGGCATAAATGCTACACGAGGGTTGATATCTTCCCCATTCCTGCAACAATCTTAGATTCGTTGGCATCCTGCACAATTGGGAATATTACCATTTCTGACAATGAAGCAGTATACTTATTGATTAAGATTAAGGGCAATATAATAGATTCGAGACACGAGCGAATGTATCCGTTTATTCTTAAGACTAGTTGGTTAATTTAGTAGTTAGATTAGATTACTTACAGTGTAGAAACAGGCCCTTCAGCCCAAAAAGTCCACACCGACCCACCCCTTCACCTAACACTATTGGCAATTTGGCATAGCCAATTTACCTAACCTGCACATTTTTGGACTGTGGGAGGAAATCCATGCAGGCACAGGGAGAACGTGTAAATTCCACGCAGCCAGTCACCTGAGGCAGGAATTGAATCCAGGTCTCTAGCGCTGTGAGGCAGCAGTGCCAACCATTGTGCCACTGTGCCGACCATTGCAAGGAGCTCAGATCTTTCTTAGCCATTAATTCAGATTCAACCAGTAGCTCATCTATCTATGGGAAATTGCTAAGGCTTATGCCAAGGGAATAATTATTCCTTATGATGTAGCAGAAGGGGGAGCAGGAACGCTGGTTTGAGGCAAAGCTGATGGCAGCCGAGATGGCATACTGTGATTGTCCCTCAGTGGCTAAGCTGCAGAGGATTACTACGCTTCGGTCTACAGTGAATTCCACGCTCACACAGACAGCCAAGAAGGAACTTACTTTTGCAAAACAAAGGCTGTTTGAACATGGTGATAAGCCGGGCAGTTATTTAGTCTATCTTGCCAGGAAAACGAGCGTCCCCTCAAGCCATTACCTCAATGACAGAAGGTATTGGGATCCTTACCTTCAATTCCAAAAAGATTAATGTCTCCTCTGCGAGATTTTTCACAGAATTATTTCAGACTGAGCATTTTGAGAATAGATGGATTGAGATGGAGTCATTTTTCAAGAACCTGGGTCTTCCAGGAGTAACCCCTGAAAAGGCGTTGTGCTTTAATGCACCATTGTCAGCGCAGGAGGGTGTGAAGCAGCTTCAGAATGTAAAGGCGCACGTTCCTAATGGATTTCCTAGTGCATTTTATAAATAATTTATAAACCTATTGTCAGGGCTGATGTTTAACGTGTTACATCATTCATACAGTCACGAACCCCTCCCTCCATCCTTAATAGAGGCTCATATCTTTCTGATGCTGAAGAAAGGAAGATCCCGGAGGATAGTGCTTCTTACACGCCAATCTCTCTTTAAAATGTTGGTCTCAAAATCCTGTCTGAGATCCATGCATTAAGGTGGAAAATTTGCTGCCTTCCGTTAGCAAAGAAGACCAAACATGCTTTACAAAGGGCCCCAGATCTTCCTTCAATGTTAAGAATTTACTCAATATGATCCAAGAGTGTCAACAACAATCTGTCCAGGGATAATTGATCCCTTTAGATGAGCAAAGGCATTTGATTTGGTTGAGTGGCCGGATTTCTTGTGCACATTAGAATGCTTTGGTGTACGCAAAGTTTTTATCAAGTGGGTGAGGGTCCTTTACCGTGATCCTGTGGCTGCGGTTCTCACTAATGGAGTGCCCACCCATAATTTTAATATTTTTCCAGGCAGCCGCAAAGGTTGACACCTTTCACCATTGTTGTTTACGTTGGTGACTGAGCCACTGGCGGAGGCTATCCGTAGGGATGTCAACATATCTGCCCCAGAGGTGGGATCGAAGACTCGAAAGATTACATTGTATGCAGATTAGGGTCTTATGTTTTTGTCAAATCCCGCAATTTCGGTAATTCATGGGATGCAATGCATTGATTCGCTTGTTGCCTTTCCGGGCGATAAGATTAATTTTACAAAGTTGGAGGCCATGCCGATGGGAGGTCTGAGGGAATACCTGATACTGAGGGCAAATCCTGGTTTCCTTTTAAATGGTCACGGGGATTGTTTCCCTATATCAGTATATTCATTACATCTGTCTTTGATCATTTATTTAACGTGAACTGTGTGCATTTGTTTGACAAAATTAAACAAAACCTTCAAAGATGGGAGGCATTTTCAATATCCTGGCTCGGTCTAATAGCTGTTATTAAAATGAATGTCCTTCCTCATTTCCTACACCCAGTTCAAATGCTTTATATGATGTTTCCCAGACAGATATTTCGGAAACATAATGGCTGGTTTAGCTCTTTTATTTGGCACCATAAGCGATTCTTTATCTAGAACAAAATTTCAACTGCCCCACAGATTGTGAGGTGCAGATCTCCCCGATTAAAAGCAATCAATGAAGTTTTTTTTATCTTATGTTAGTGTCTGAGCCACTGAGGTCTCGGCATTAATATGGCTAGACATTGAGCCCTCTAAGACAAAGTGAACCCTTATTAGTCTGTTGTTCTTAGATAAAATGACAATATTTATGGAATATTGTCATAAAATAATGATTATCAATTCTGTTAAAACTTGAAGGACAATGCGTCAGATCGAGGCAATACAGCCAAAACCATGTTTCTTCCCCCTATAATTGGTATACCGTGGATAATGGATTCCAGGTTTAAACTGTGGGCAGCGAGGGGGATACCTTGTTTCGGTCATTTAGAATTAGTAGTATCCCTACAGTTTGGAAACAGGTCCTTGGGCCCAGCAAGTCCACTTCAATCCTCTGAAGAATAACCCACCCACACCCATTCCGCTACCATCTTATATTTACCCTGATTAATGCCCCAACTTACAGATCCTGGAACACTATGAGAGATTGAGCTATGGCCAAGTCATCGAACATGCATATGTTTGTAACTGTGGGAGGAAACCTACGCAGTCACAGTTGAGAATATACTAACTCCACACAGCCTGTCAACCAAGGCTGGAACCAAACCTGTGACCCTGGTGCGGTAAGTCAGCAGTGCAAACCACCGAGCCACCACGTGTTACTGGAAGGAGAAACAATGTTACCGTTTGTTCAAATAACTCGTAAGTATGGACTACCTAGTAGAGACTTTTTCTGTTTTTTGTTCCAGATTAGAGATTTGATTAAAAAACACAATTTTATATGACACTTCTAGATCCGATACAGAGAAGCAGGTGATTATTGTAAAGAATATACTCTCTGTCAGTACCCTTTAACATTTGTTGGAGAGTGTCCCTGCAGACAAGACTGTGCAGCTTCCTGACGTTGGTGCGAGAGAGTTGGGCATTTAGATCTTTTTGGAGACATGCGAGGATATGCTCGAAGGATTTTGATCTGTAATAGAACCCATTCAATGCAGTTGAAAAATCATCATAGGTTTTAACTGACCCCAGATTTTCTCTCAAAATTTAAAGTGGGATTATCTTCAGCATGTCCTAAATGCAGAATGACTACAGACACTCGTACTCATTGCATGTGGTCCTGCTGCAGGCTTTGTATATATTGGATCATTGTGTTAGGTGTGGTAGAGTGCGTCTTGGGGACCAAATTAGAGATGGACCCGGTTTCTCTTTTCCTGGGCCTGCCCAGAGTATCTTACGCATATGCACATTGGGAAAAAAAAGTATATCCTTATTTTCTATGTTAGGAAAACTATTATGTTGTGTTGTGTGTCTGAAAACTCCCCGGGTCTGTTGAGACTTGGTAAGCTCATCATGGAGAATATCCCTTTGGACTTTCTCACCAGTATGGTACACCAAAAAAACTGAGATTAATATAAGTCAGAGAATCATAGAGTCATGGAGAGGTACAGCATGGAAACAGTCCCTTCAGTCCAACCCATCCATGCCGACCAGATATCCCAAACCAATCTAGTCCCACCTGCCAGCACCCGGCCCAAATCCCTCCAAACCCTTCTTATTCATTTACCTATCCAAATGCCTCTTAAATGTTGCACTTGTATCAGCCTCCCTGACATCACCTGGCAGTTCATTCCATACACGTGTGTAACACACTCTGTGTGAAATAGTTGCCCAGTAGTTCTCTATTATATCTTTCCCCTCTCACCCTAAACCCATACCCTCTCGTTCTGACTCCCTGACCCCAGGGAAAAGACTTTACCTATTTACCCTATCCATGCTCTTCATAATTTTGTAAACCTCGATAAGGTCACCCCTCAGCCTCCAACGCTCCAGGGAAAACAGCCCCAGACTGTTCAGTCTCTCTCTATAGCTCAAATCCTCCAACGCTGGCAACATCTTTGAAATCTTTTCTGAACTCTTTCAAGTTTCACAACATCTTTCCGATAGGAAGGAGACCAGAATTGCACGCAATATTTCAACAGTGGCCTAACCAGTGTCCTGTACAGCCACAACATGATCTTACAACTCCTGTACTCAATACTCTGACCAATAAAGGAAACGCCTTCTTCACTATCCTATCGACATGCGACTCCACTTTCAATGAGCTATGAACCTGCACTGCAAGGTCTCTTTATTCAGCAACACTCCCTGGGACCTTGCCATTAAGTGTTTAAATCCTGCTAAGATTTTCTTTCCCAAAATGCAGCACCTCGCATTTATTTGAATTAGACTCCATCTGCCACTTCTCAGCCCACTGGCCATTTGGTCAATCTGAAGTGACCCTCTTCACTCTCCTCTACACCTCCAATTTTGGAGACATCTGCAAACTTACTAATTGTACCTCTTATGCTCGCATCCAAATCATTTATGTTAATGACAAAAAGTAATGAATCCAGCACCGATCCTTGTGGCGCTGCACTTGTCACAGGCCTCCACTCTGAAAAACAACCCTCCACCACCACCCTCTGTGTTCTACCTTTGAGCCAGTTCTGTATCCAAATGGCTAGTTCTCCCTGTATTCCATGAGATCTAGACATGCCATTCAGTCTCCGATGGGTAACCTTATCAAAACCCTTTCTGAAATCCATATAGATCACATCTACCCCTCTGCCCTCATCAAGCTTCTTTGTTACTTTCTCAAAAAAACTCAATCAAGCTTGTGAGACATGATTTCCCACACACAAAGCCATGTTGACTATCCCTAATCAGTCCTTGCCTTTCCATATACATGCACATCCTGTCCCTCAGGATTCTCTCCAACAACTTGCCCACCACCAATGTCAGATTCACTGGTCTATCGTCCACTGGCTTGTTCTTAACACCCTTCTTATACAATAGCACAACGTTAGCCAACCTCCAGTCTTCCGGCACCTCACCAGTGATTATCCATACTACAAATATCTCAGCAAGAGGCCCAGCAATCACTTCTCTAGCTTCCCACAGAGTTCTCGGGTCCACCTGATCAGGTCCTGGGGATTTATCCACCTTTACCCGTTTCAAGACATCCAGCACTTCCTCCTCTGTAATATCGAAATTTTGCAAGGTGTCAACATCTATTTCCATACATTTTATATCTTCCATATCCTTTACCACAGTAAATACTGATACACAATACGCCTTTAGTATCTCCCCCGTATTTCCTGTGCTAGTAAAAATATTCTGTTGTCTTGGATGTCTGAAAACCCTCCGGGTCTGTTGGGTCGTTGTAAGCTCGTTTTGGAGAATATCCCTTTGGACCTTCTCACCAGTATGGTGCACCGAAAAGCAGAGATTTATATAAGACATGGGAACCCTTTTTGGATTACCGCGATACAGGCTTATCTGCCATTCTAAAAAGGGCTTTTATATAGCCATGATGATATTGTCTAATGAATCACATATTAGGAATTATGTACGTATGAATGTGTATCAGTTGATGCGCTCGAAGAACGAGAGCTATCACTTTGTTATGCTGAGCCGTATTATTTATTTATTATTATTTTTTTTTTCTTCTGTCCGTTTAGAGACTTTAACTTATTTTGTACATACATGCACATGCGTATAATTTTGTTCAGTTATTTGAGTTGTTTTGTTATTGGTTTAATATAATAATAAAAATCTTTTTCAATAAAAAAATTGTCAAAAAATTAAAATGCTAACATTGACAGATTAGAGTCCCAAATAACGCTCATTAGAGAGACCACTCATGGTGGTTTATCCTGAGGGTCACTACACCTCGGGTGATGGGGTGAGGTTGAGAGAGCATCCCCTTCATGGTAACCTTTGTCAGTGTGGGGAATTGAAACTGCGCTGGTGGCCTCCCTCTGCATCACAAACCAACCATCCAGCCAACTGAGTGGGAGACTGTGTAATGTTGTACACAGAATCAGTCACAAAAAGGGGCAAGAGAAATTTTACTGAAAAGGGAAAAGGTGGATTCGAGATAAAAATGTTCTCTGCTAGAAATTATATTTTATAATGAGACAAGTGTTTGGAAGCTGTCTTTGGCTGAATACAATAAGGTGAGACAAGTGAAATAACCAGAATGACTAATTGTGATTGGAAATCTATAACCATAAAATAAGTGCATGTTTTTTATTGGTCTGTTGAAAGCATGCTGACTGTTGCATGAATTTATAAATCAGATGAAATATATTGTTAGGAGAGTCTGTCCCCATGAGAAATGCCTTCTGAACACATGTTAGAAGAAACCCGGGGTATGAAGTGTCTGAGAATCGTCTGCTCGGTAACAGGAACCTGGGGGTTGAATGACTGGAAGTTCCTGTAACATGGAGCTGAGAAAACCATCAGACCACCCCCAAAAGAATTGAACGTTGGAGCATATTTGAAGTACTGAATGGCCTCATGATGGATTTTAATTGTGTGTGATTTCAAAAACGTACATCACTACTCCATCCTCTTTCGTGCTACGCACTGGGGCACAGCCGTTTTTCTGAAACTGGGAATAAGTTGGGACAATACCTGGAACATTCCATAATTGACATTCTGCAGAATATTCTCTAACTATGTAGAGGGCATTAGATAGGCAAGAGAGAAAGAGAGGGAAGGTGCTGCATGCAGTAATGAGAGTGGTGGAGCATGAGCCTTGTTCGGGGGTCGGTACTATAACAGATATGCAGCGAGTGTGAGGGAGCAGAGAAAATATGGTGACCCTTATCCTGCCAGAGTGGGGAAGCTTATTGATGCTTGTCCTGTTTTGCTCGACATTTCTTCAGACCCCAGAAACTGCACTGAGCTGGGTGGTGAGCTCAGCCCATGCTCGTTGGATCTGGTAGTGTGGCCGCCTCTGGGAAGAGGATGATCCCGTTTGGTACTAGCCCATCCACTCGGACCTCCGTGCTGCTGTCGCCAAACCATAGTGTAATTTCGCCTACATTGCCATGCTCGGAGAAAATATGCAGGGCAGCTCCAAACTGAGAAAGCGCAACTGTGTGCCCATTGATCTTTTAAAGATGGCACCAGTGTCAGGGATCACAGAATATTCAGGGGCATCCGGGCGACTGTGAGTACCTCCAGTCATGATGGATGGGAGAATCGGGCTGGCATTGTATGAGAGGGACACTATGGAGTGGGATGTGTAGTTCATGAGATGAGTTTGGTACGATAGCACCAAGAAACTAGCTCGACCTCGTGCAGACAACCCCACTGTCCCACTCAATGAAAATGTCACTGAGACAGTTTTTTGTTTGGTTCAGCCCAGTGAGGCGAAGACTCTGCTGTCCTCACTCCCAGTTACAAAGCTGCAAAACAAAGGCTCATCCAAAACTCTCCATCGCCTGAACTCACAGCAATATCCCTTTCACTCATAATTCTTTGAAATACTGACCCGTGTTGCATTATACTATCGGAATGTCTTCATTTCAGCATTCTGAAACCTGTGAACATATCCTTCCATGACATTTTTCTCAGTCTCCCCCCCACCCTGTCTTCACCGCAAAACACACTCATTTACTGTCATATTGCACGAGACTGCCAGTATGACTGGCCATTTAGCCCAGCTCGTCCATGACAACCAAAACGTCCATTCAGAACCACCCATCCCCCTGCCCTTGTTCTGCATGCCTCAAATCCTTTCCTATCTGTGTATTTGTCCAATTGCCTTTTCAATGTTGTTATTGTACCCACCTCAATCACTTCCACTGGCAGCTCTGACCATATGCGTACCACACTCTGTTTAAAAACGTTGCCCCTCAGTTTCCTTTTTCTAAATTTTATCCTTTCCAAATATTATTGGATGTCCTCTAGTCCTCGATTCCACAATCTTGGGAACAAATTTTGAAGTATTCACCCCATGCACACCTCTCATGATTTTATAAGGGCTACACTTCTATAAGAACCCCCTCGGTTTCCTGCACTGTAAAGAAATAAGTTCTAACCTGTCCAACCTCTGCCTTAAACTTAGAGCCTTTAGCCCAGGAAAATCTTTGGAAATTTGTTCTACGTACTTTCTTGTTCAATAATATCCTTTCTAGAGCAAGCTGAACAAAACTGAACGCAATACTCCAATACAGCCTTACTAACATCCTATACAACTGCAACATAACGTCCCAACCTCTATACGCAATGCGTTGATGAAGGCCAATATGCCAACAGCCTTCTTCACTGTCCTGTGTATCTGTGACTCAAATTTCAGACAACTCTGCACCTGATCTCCAAAGTCCTTTTGTTGCACTACACGCCTTAAGGCTCTGTCAGTCGTCATTAAATTCCTACCTGGATTTGACTTTCCTAAATGCAAGACACTTATGTGTATTAAACACCATTTGCTATTTCTCAGCCCACTTCCTCAGCTGATCAGGGTACTGCTACAATTTCTGATAATGTTCCTCACTGTAAACGATGTCTCCTAAATTAGTTTCATCTGCAAACTTACTAACGTTGCGTTGTGCACTCTGGTCCAAATCATTGATATAGATAACAAACAGCAATGGGCCCAGGACCGATCACTGAGGCACTCCTCTGGTCACAGGCCTCCAGTCCGACAAGTATACCTCCACCATAGCCATTTGCTTCATAACGTCAAGCCAACTGTGTCGCCAATTTGCCAGTTTACATTGGAGTCCATGCGATCTAACCTTCCAGAGCGGCCTACCATGTGGAACCTTATCAAAGGCCTTACTGAAATCCATATAGAATATGTCTACCACCCTGCCCTCATCAACCTGCCTGGTCACTTCCTCAAAAACTCAATCAAAATTTGTCAGGCATGATCTGCCAGGCACAAAGCTATGCTGACTGCTCCAAGTCAAACTCTGTCTTTCCAAATGCATGCATATCTTATATCTCCGTACCTTTTCAGGTGATTTCCAGAAACAGATGTGAAGTTTACTGGTCTATATTTCCCAGATTTTTCTTTGCAGCCCTTCTGAATAAGGGCACAACATTTGCTACTGCCCAGTCTTCTGGGACCTTGCCCCTGAACTATCTTCTCTCGCCTTGTGCAGTGCTCTTAGATATATCTGATCAGGACGAAGAGATTTATCTGACTTTGTGCATTCTAATATGTCCAACAGCACCTCTACTGTGATATGGACTGTTATCACAACTAACCTCCCAAAGGTCAAAGGTCTTCATGTCTTTCTTCATGATAAACACAGAAAGGAAATTGAGGACCTCACCCATCTCTTGAGGTTTTACACATGCATGCCCATTTTGGACTTTAAGGCGTAATATTATCTTTCTAGTTGTTCTTTTTCCTTTTATATTGAATTTGGATTCATCCTAATCTGCTCAGTCAAGGCTATCTCATACCCCCTTTTCGCCTTGCTGATTTCCTTCTTCAGTATACTCCTGTATCCCCTGTGTACCTCCAGAGATTCCCTTGATCCCAGCTACCTGTACTTGAGCGACACCTCCTTTTTTTCTGGTCAGAGCCTCAATATCTCTTGTCATCCAGGGTTCTTCCTTCCAGCCTCACTTTCCCTTCACCCTCACAGGAACATGCAGACCTTGAACTTGAGCTATCTCACTTTTGAAGCCCTCCCACTTTCCCGGGATCAAATATTTGGAAACACACTAATCCAATCAAGCCCTGCAATCCCCTGCCTAATTCCAACAAAATTCGCCTTGCCCCAATTTAGAACTTGAATCTGTGGACCAATTTGCTTCCTACCATACCTATTTTAACATTAATACAGCTCTGGTCATTTTTCCCAAAATGCTCCCCCACTTTACTTCCGTCACCTATCCATCCCTATTTGCCAACAGTAGGTACAGTTTGTCCCTTCCCGAGTAAGATGCTCTATATATTGCTTGTGGAAACTTTCCTGAACACACTTCACAAATTATGTTCCATCGAAGTTCTTAATCCTCTGGAATTCCCCGTCTATGTTAGGATAATTAAAATCACCTATTATGACAACCCTATTGCTCCTGCAAGTCTCGCCAGCCTCCCTGCATATTTGGTCTTCTAATTCCCATTGAATATTTGAAGACGTATAGTACAACCACTATTTCATCTTTAAATACTAGAGTGATACGCGCCTTAATTAGAACTATTGGTCTTTAAATTGTTTCCATTTGCATCTCTTCCTCGCAGTGACTTTCACATTCGCAGCATCCCTTGTCAAGGCACAGTGGAGATATGGAGCTGGAAATGGATGGGAGCTGCACATCCTGTCAGTTCCAAAATTGGCTGCAAGTTTCCCCCACTGGACTGCGATCTAACACAGTGTTACCGAACAATGCAATGGCCTGGGTTTCTATGTGAATGAACCAGTGCGGACTGCACATCCCCCCACGCTGACATTTACTCCAGGATTATAGATCCAGTATTGGTGTGGGCTGCAAGTAGTTTCACTCTGGACATAGCTGGGTTTCATTCAGCAGACATTGGCCGGATCTACACAGTGCTCCATCCTGAATATGGAATGGATGGGCTGGTTATGTGAGTTGGATTGCGAATGTAAGAGAACTAAGCATCTGGCAATGCCTTTATTTTGTGTTTTCATTCTTGTGATTGGACTCTTCAAATCCTGACTCATCCGGTTTGACCCATCCCTCTGGATGAGTCATGGTGACTGTTGTTGCAGCATCTGGGTCTGCAAGAATGACCAACAAATGGAGCAGAGGCTGCAGAGAGGACAGTCCACGTAAAATGGAATGAGGGAATCACCATCAGATCAGCCGTGGTCTTAGTGAATGTTGGGGCAGGATTGAATGGATCA
Organism: Chiloscyllium punctatum; assembly: GCF_047496795.1. Classification (NCBI taxonomy): domain Eukaryota; kingdom Metazoa; phylum Chordata; class Chondrichthyes; order Orectolobiformes; family Hemiscylliidae; genus Chiloscyllium; species Chiloscyllium punctatum. Next base: position 57,951,129 of record NC_092780.1, read on the forward strand.
CTGATGCAATTTATTCATATATTTCTGTTTGTTCCAAGCAAACTCCCCTTCTCTCCCAGTGTCTCATATTGGTGGGGAGTGAGTCACCTCCTCCTGTTCTTGTGTAACAGGATCCTCGGGCCTCACTAGCCTCTAGATTTCCCTGTGTCCCAGTTTTGAGCAGTTGAGTGACTGCCTCCTGTCCCTGTGTCCCAGTTTCAAGCAGTTCAATGATTCCCTCCCGATCCCAAGTTTATGAAAATACATGTCCTCCTCCTGCTCCTGAGTAACAGGCTCCAATATCTCTGTGCTCAACTGCTGCACCTGTGGAATTGAGGTGAGGGACTGAATGACCTCTTCACATTCTGTACAGCTTTTTTATTGACTAAAGGCCTTTCCCCTGTTTCTGTAAAACATCATCAAAATCTGAATGATGTATCTTTGTATTTGACTCTCTGTGATTGAGCAAACAAGCCGACGGGAGGAATTCAGATGCTGAAAAGCCTCCTTCTGTTCCAGTGTTATACACTGAAGAGTCAATAGACTCTCAGAGATGTACAGAAAGGAAAAAAGATTGTTCGGTCTGGTCATCCATACCCCCAAATATCCTAAATTAATCTCATCCCCCTTGCCAGCAGGTGGCCCTTCTCCCTCTACACACTTCTCAGGCATATATCCATCCAAATGCTTTTTAAATGGTGTACTTGTACCTGCCTCCACCACCTCTTTTGTCTGTTCAATCCATACACACAGAGGTCTCTGTGTGAAAATGTTGTCCCTCATGTCCCTTTTTAAATCTTTCTCCTCTCACCTTAAACGTTTGTCTTCTAATTTTGGACTCGTCTATCCTGGGGAAAAGACATTGACTGTTTACCTTATCTATGCCCCTCATGATTTTATAAACCCCTATAAGGTCCCCACTCAGCCTCAATACTTGAAAATAGTCCTAGATTATTCAAAGTCTCCCTGCAACTCTAACCCTCCAACACCTGCTACATTCTTTTAAATCTCTTCTGCAACCTTTCAAGTTTGACAACGCCTTTCCGACAGCAGGGTGACCAGAATTAAAGGCAATATTACAAAAGTGGCCAAACCAATGTCCTGTACAGATTTTGTCATGCAAATGTTTTGACTCAAAGCACGCACCAATAAAGGGAAGATCACCAAGTGCCTTCTTCACTACACTGTCTACCTGTGACGGCACTTTCAAGGAACGGAGAACCTGCACCACGAGGCTAGCTTTGCTGCCCCACAGGGCAGCGACCTGGGTTTAATTCCATCCTAGAAAGACTCGCTATGTGGAGTTTGTACATTCCCCACTTGTCTGTGTGGGTTTCCTGCGGGTGCTATGTTTTACTCCAACCGTGTAAGGATGTACAGGTAAGAGTAGATTGGCCATGCTAAATTGCGCACCGTACCCAGGGTTGTGTAGGAGAGGTGGATTAGCAATGGGTAATGCAGGCTCAGAGGGAAAAGGTAGGGGTTTGTCCAGTGGGATACTGTTTAGAGGGTCGGTGTGGCCTCCATGGGCCGAAAAGCCTGTTTCCTCACTGTAGGGATTCAATAATTTTTATGGAGTTCTATCATGTCTTGCCTTGATTTGACTTGCCAAAATGCAACACCTCACATGAAAGTAAAATATACTCTATCTGCCACTCCTCGGCTCACTTAAACCAGGTCCCATTATAGTCTGAGAGACCATTCTTCACGGTCGACGGAATTTGTTATTACCTACAAACTTACTGACCATACTTCATATACTCAAATGCAAATGATTTGCATAAGTGACAAAAGGCAGTGGACCCACTATTGATCTTAGCGGCACGTCACTGGTCACAAGTCTCCAAATGTAATGAAAAAATGTCCACTCTCACGGCCTGTCTCCAATATTCAAGAAAATTTTGTATCTAACTGGCAAGCTCTCCCTGGATCCCAGGCAGTCTAACCTAGTTAACCAGTCTACCATGTCGAACGTTTTGGTTTTCTTACTAAATTCCATAAAAACAACATCCACTCTACTGCCTTCATCAATCATCTTCATCACTTCCTCAAAAGATTACACCGAGTCAGTGAGACGTGATCTCCATTGTACAATTCTCTCTTCAGTCCTTGTCTTTTCAAATGCATACACATCCTTTCCCACAAAATCCTCTCCAACAATTTAGTCACCATTGACCTCAGGCTCAGCGATCTATAGTTACCTGCTTTTTTTTCCTTACTTTCTTAAATATTGACACTATGTGAGCAGCCCTCCAGTCTTTTGACACCTCACCTGTGGAAGTCAATGATACAAATACATCAACAAAATGCTGATGAATCTCCTTCCTGGCTTCCCCCAAACATTTGGGATACAACTAATCAGGTCCCAGAGATTTGTTCACCTTTATGTGTTTTAAAATGTCAAACACCTCCTTGTAATATAGTCACTTTTCAATGCATCACTAAATATTTATTCATTCTCTCGCTCTTGTAACCTCCTCCTCATTAAATACTGAGGAGAAATTTTTTGTTTCATATCCCTCCAATCTCGTGTGGTTCCATAAATAGGTAGCCTTATTGACCTTTAAGGGGCCCTGTTCTCTCCCTAATTAATCTTTTACCATTACAGGATTTGTAGGAGTTCTTCAATGCCTCATTACCCTATTTTTAAAGCCATCTCATGTCCACATTTTTCTGGCCCGATTTCCGTATTGACTATGCACCATCTTCCCTTATTACATCCCTCTGGATTTACTTGATCTCAGCTCTGTTTACCTGACATACACCTCCTACCTTACCTTGACCAGAGCATCAATATATCTAGCCATCCAGCACTCCTTGCACCCACCAGCCTTGCCCCTCTCACTAATAGGAACACATTGCCTCTGGAATCTCTGAAACCAAGTTTTGAGGGCCTTGCATTTTCCAACCATCCCTTTACCTGTGAATAGGGTATTCCAATCAGCCTTTCACAGGGCTCGCCTAACATTTTCAAAATTGGCCTTGTTCAAAGTTAGAACTTTAATGTTTACATCAGGTCTTTCCTATTCCAAAACTAATTTAAAACTAATATTTATGCGTAACAGACTTGGAAGTTAAATAAACATTTCCTGCCCCTCGGTAACAGGCTCGAGAGGCTGAATGGGCTCCTCAAGGCCCTCTGTAATAGACTGGAGAGGCTGAATGGCCTCCTCCTGTTCGTTTGTAACATACCCGAGACATTAAATGCCACAGCAGTCCATGGATTACGAGCAGCCGTTAAACTGTATCTGATGGAGGTCAATCCCTTCTCAGTTACAGAAACCCAAACAACACAATGTACTCCAGGTGTCTTCTCAGTAACACCTCATACAGCTGCAGTGACACATCTCTCTGTTGGCAAACTGTACCAATATTCTAGATTTCCACCTTTTGAAGTGGCAACAGGCTAATATTGGCTAAATGGCCTTCTCTTATACCTCTGTAAGAGGCCCATAGGGACAGATTTGCTTCGGCCTGTTGCTGAGCAGCAATCTCAATGCTCTGTCTCAAGGTTATGAAAGTATTTGATATTAGGGCACTTAAAACCAGGAATAGCCTCACACTGATCAATAATATCATACGTTGTGTTAAGGTATCTGGAAACCTGCCCACTCAACATTTTTTTATGCAGCCGATCTGTTATTTTGTAACTGCCTCCTTTCATAAACAGAGTGGAACACATATAGACCCCTGCAGTGTGCTGTTAATACTCTCATATACAAGCTGCAAAAAGATTATAAAGATTTATGGTCTACCCCTCAGTAACCCTCACCCATTACATCCAAAGTCAGTAAATGTTTCTTTTATACTGATATCAAAAGTGATGTGTGGAACTGGTTAACTGAGCTGTTTGTTCAGTCATGATTTGGAGATGCCCGTGTTGGCCTGGGGTGTACAAAGTTAAAAATCACACAACACCAGGTTATAGTCCAACAGGTTTAATTGGAAGCACACGAGCTTTCGGAGTGCCGCTCCTTCATCAGGTGATAGTGGAGGGCACAATTCTAAGGCACAGAATTTATAGCAAAAGTTTACAGTGTGATGTAACTGAAATTATACATTGAAAAATACCTTGATTATCTGTTCAGTCTTTCATCTGTTCGAATACCATGATAGTTTCACTTATTTCTTGTGTAAATCACAAAACCCTTTTTTATAAAAAAGTTGCATTCTCAGGTTAACTGTAACATTGACTGTTACCTGGACAATAGGTTGAAGGTGTTAGCCCCCTGTGTTCTCTTGTCTATGCCATGATGTTTAGATTGATTCTCATCTGAAAAGTGAGAATACAGAGTTTTACATGAATTCATGCAATTTTTGAGCAAAGTACAATGTAACTCTGCAAGTACACATACACCCCACAAAACATATGTGTGCATGAAGATCGCCTGATTATGAGTTTGTGTATGTGTGTTTTTCTGGGTTGAGGGTTGTGAGTGTGGGAGGGAGCGTATATGTGTGTGTAGTGATGTAGAGTGTCTTAAGTCTGTGAGGGGGTGCATATGTGAGTGTGGCAGTCTGTGTGCGTGTCTGGGTGGGGGCTGTGAGTGTCTGTAAGAGAGATGTATATGTGTGTGCATGAGTATAGAGTGGTCTAAGTCTCTGAGAGGATGCCTGTGTGAGTGTGGGTGTCTGTAAGGGTGTGTGGTAGTGTCTGTGTGTGTGTCTGTGTACATGTGTGCCCATGTGTATGTGTGTGTATAGGAGTGCCTGTGTATGTGTGCGTGTAGTGGTGTCTGTGTCTGTGTGTATATAGTGCAATGGTGATCACCTGTAATGTGACATGAACTCAAGATTCCGGTTGAGGCCCTCCCTATGGGTACCGAAATTAGCTGTCAGCCTCTGCTCAGCCACTTTTCGCTGCTGCCTGTCCGGAAGTCCACCTTGGAGGATGGTCACCAGAAGGTCCGAGGTTGAAGATCCTGGACCACTGAAGTGTTCCCCAACTGGGAGGGAATACTCCTGTCTGTTGATTGTTGTGCGGTGTCCATTTATCCATAGTCGGAGCCTTTGCTCGGTTTTCCAGTGTTTGTTCAGCAACTGTGATTAATGCCAATCTTCATTGTTTCCAATTATCCCAGTGGAGGGTTTTAATGATAAATGGGCTCCGTTCAATGTGTTATCCCATAACATGAGTGGGAGCATCACCGACAGCACCGATAGGGATCAGCAGATCCAGAGACAGGGGGAGGAGAGATCAACATCTGAGAACATTAGACTGGAATATTCCAAAAATGGATCAGACTCTGGGATCATTGAACTGGCATGTTCCAACAATAGACAGGAGTTTATCCAATTATGTTTGGTATTTTTCTGCATTTTATTGGTGGTCATTATCATTGCGGATCTATTTCACTCTTCTCATTATTCAATATATTTATTATCCTTTCCCGGCTATCATTGGTGTTCCTGGTAAGTGTCACTGTCCTTTTTTTTTCTATACACTGATTATGACTGTATAATACTGTTCTTTCATATAGTCTACACTTCTGCCCCCTATTATTTTTCCTGTTGAAACTCTGAATCCAGATATTTACTCTACAGAGCACTACTAACTGCATCAATGAAGGTGTTCAAATACTGCCTCCCTCTGCTCTGGCAGTGTTAATCATGGGTTTCTATATTGACCTACTCAGTTTCAGCGGAGAACTACAATTTATTGTATCATTGCCTTTGTTATTTAAATATTAACAGCATGGAGGTCACTGTCTACTGCTCTGGTTACAAACTCCACTTCCTTTCTCTGTTTCCATCCCATCCCTGGCCAATATCTGCGGCTGAAGCAGACAAGTCACAACTGTGGGTGATCCCTTTGACCATGAGCTTATTCCTGACACCATTCCCTGACCATTTCTAACTTGAAATATTTCCCACTCCAGAATATATCTCACTGGTTTATTCCATCTGCTGTTTGAACCTTGAGCTATGAAATACAGTCTTAATGACACCAAACTCCCATCCATCCGTCATTCATGTGCACGCCGATGTATATTGCTATTGTGTCTGGCAATCCCTTTATTTTAACATTCTCAAACACTTCATCTCATCTGTCCATGAAACTTCTCTCGTTCTCTTTCTGTCGATTAACAAAAAGCCTGCCAGTCGTTAGTATTTAAAATAGTTTCCTCCTTGTGCGTTCCTTCTCAAACAATGAATTTCGCATTCAACCACGCCAATCGCGCACACACACTCTCTCCATCTCTGATGAACACATACACGCACGCAGAGAGAGCAAATCTTCCCATTGTAGACAGTATAGTGAGAGTATAGTTAGCATATGATAGTAAAGTTTGCAATACTCTCTATGCTGGGCAGATATTGCAGTTTACTGAGCAACACACTAGCATGGTCTGCACAGCTCTCCATGCTGGGCTGTCATCTTGTCCCAGTTTATGTTGTTTGTGGTGTTCTGTGAAGCAGATTGAGAATTTGATGTAACAAAACATTCCAGCTGATCTGACAATGCCTTTATTCAATGTTCTCATTCTTGTCATTTTACTTTCGAAGATCTCACTTCTCCAGTTAGTCCCACTGCCATGTCTTTTTCCCCATATTTCCACAATATCTTTTCAGTTAAGTAACTGTCTGTTTCTGTCTTTAATGTGAATCTCTCTGACCCTCTGTATCTTTCCCTGGCCTCGGGTTTTGGCTCCCTAGTATATCGATTGCTGGCATTGTGTAGCTCAGAAGCAATGAAATGGTGTGTGTCAAGCTGTTGTTCACTTCCCGGTATGTCCCATTTGATGGTCGATGGACAGGCGTGTTTCAGAAGTTATGACACACATCCTTGTAACTTGGTCTGTAGCTGTGTTTGCCCCACTCAGGTGACCTTGCAATCAGTATCACGAGGAAGCCCCTTGAATAAAGAAAAAGTCATTTAAATTGTGTGGCAATGCTGTCACTTTTTTAAATGAAAAGGTTATTTTCTCCTTTTTTTAGTGAGCGGTATTAAAGGCCAAAGTGCCTACTGAAAACGACTCATGTAAATAACTTATGAGGCTTTTATGTTTTTTTTAATAAATAGTAGGAACAATGGCCAGCTTGCACAGACCAGGCTTTCTAGTTTTTTTCCTTGTAGATGTAACAGTTACCAGGTGCTTGGGTTCCAGAAGTGTTGGAAGTTTTAATAAATTATCCCTAGCTGCTATTCTCTCTGAAACCTCACTTGATACTGTTTCCTCCTGGACTGGAGGACTGTATTCAAGAATGTATGTCTGAATGCTCATTTTTGCCAAGGGGTGTGTTTAGGTGATGTTAGTATATTGGAACAGTTCATTTGTAGCAGGTTCTGTGTCCATCATTCAGTTAAGTTTTCCAATAGCTAAGTTATTCTAAATTCCTATGGAATTTTGTATGGATTTTCATTAGAGTGTTTAAATATTGTGTGTTTTGCATAATGGTGAGTGGTTTGACATCTGGGACATCCAATTCCCATCTATCTTGTTATTAAGGAAAGGTTGGCATCCAAGCTACCTTCTTAAAATAGTTTGATGGAGTCTAGTTGGTCTATAGCAAACTGGGATCTCTTGTCTGGTTCTAAATCGGTAATTGGGTTTAGAATTACAAGCCCTACAGCGTGCAAACAGGTTATTTGACCCAACAAGTCTACACCTGACCCTTCGAGGAGTAGACTATCCAGACCCATTCCTCTACACTATTATGACACATTTACCTTCACGAAGGCAACTAACCCACACTTCCCTGAAAACTATGAACAACTAAGCATGGCAAATTCACCTGACATGCACATCTTTGGATTGTGTGTGGAAACCAGAGCATCCAGAATAAGCTCATGCAGACACTGGAGAGTATGCAACAGGAGGCTATTTGGATCAAACGTCACGTAAGGTCGTTGTCAGTGTCTTTTGTTCCAGATGTTGAATTTGGTTGGTTTAAACAGTGTTTTGTGTAGAAAGATTCTTTCAGTCACTAAGAGTTCTCTGTGTGTGGAAGAAGTAAAGTTTTACAGAAGGCAATGAAGGCAAAGCTGTTAGAATTAGCAGACAATCTGGAGTTGGGGTTGCATTTGTAAGAAAATGAGAGATAATTACAGCTATAGCTCGGCAATTACATTTGGTGGAAACGCCACAAGAATCTTTGGAAATGGCTAGAATTCAAATTTCAAATGAGGTACTTTGAACATGAGAAGGAATAGAAATAGTTTGAATTATGATGAAAAGTAGAAATATAAGAAAAGCAAATGAAGACGAAAGAGAGAAGAAAAGTAGAGAGTTTCAACTTCAAAAGTTAGCAATTAGAGAGGAAAGTTGACATAGAAGGCGGAGATGAAGATAGACGGTCGGCTGGATGAGGAGGATAGTGAGATTGAACAACCCTGTAGTAGCCAATGGTCTGATGCGGTTCTGTTTAAATACACCCAGGCATTATCTAAATTTGATGAGAAGGATGGGGAAGCATTTTGAACTTCATTTGAGAAAGTGGCTAAACAAATGCAATGGCCAGTGACCACGTAGGTTTAGTTGATCCAAACGAAGCTGGTGGGTATTTGCATCCCTATCGGAGGAGGTATCTGGCCAGTATGAGGTGGTGAAGAAAGCCATCTGAAGTGTATGTGAGGTTGTGCCAGAAGCCGACAGACAGCGTTTCAGGAATCTAAAAAAAGGGGCCCTGGTTAAACGCACACTGAGTTTGAAAGGATCAAACAAAGTCATTTTGAAAGTTAAGGATATTAAAAACAGAGCAAACCTATGACACTCTTAGAGAGATTCTTATTTTGGAGAAGTTCAACAATTCACTTCCTGCAGTTGTGAGAATTCGTGTGGAAGATTAGAGAATTAAAACAGCTGAAATGGCTGGAGATGATGATTGGGTTCAGAAATCAAAGTTTGGTTTCCGTGAGAGATTGAGAAGAATGTACGAGATTTTCTTAAAACACATACCTGTAAAAGTAAGGTTTACTGGCAAAGGCCAGGACGAGCAGGTAAAGAGGTTACAGCATTAAGAGTTACAGGATCATGTAATTCTTTTATGCTGAGACATGAGGAGCTATGTCATTTAGAGGGACTCTTGGAGAGATGAGAAGTGCTCTGTTATGTAAGGTGTGGTTGGAGTGTCCAGTGGAAACATCAACAGATTTATTCCACAATGGGGAAGGAGGCCTTGAGCTTGGTATTGACGTTACAACATTTCAGTATTTAAATTGCGAATAACATTCATGAGCCAAATCCTTTTCACTGATCGTGACCCCGTAAAGTTTTTGGAGATCTTTTAGGGAGAAAAATACCAGTCTGTTTCGATTGGGCTTATTATTGCTGCCATTGAGTTTGAAATTATACAGGTGACAGGGCGAGAAAACCTAAGGTTTGACACGTTATGGAGACTTGGATGAGGGAAAGACAAAGGCATTCTGTGGCAGGAGTAAAATGACTGAAATCGAAACTAGTTGTGAACATTTGTATGCTCACAGTCAATGTAAAGTATATGCATTTCAGTCTACTAATAGTGGAAGATTAGGAGATCTAAAATAAACCTATCTTTGTATATTGATGCATTAGTTTATTAAAGATGGAGTTGTGAGGATAATATCACAGTAAAAAGATTATTTTCTCTTGAGTTTTATGAAGAGAGGTTTTAAAGGCAGAGGTGCAGAACTGCTGTCTGAAAACAGTCCATGTAAATAACTGAGAAAGTCTTTAGGTTTTATTAAAACGGTGATAATAATGGAAGGGCAGTGGGCAGCTCTCCCAGATCAGGTTTCCACGTTTTGCTTTTAGCTGCAGCATTCCGAAGCTGCTGCGGATCCCAGAAGGGTTGGAAGCTTCAATACGTGATTCCCAAATAAACAACAAATGGAGCTGAGGCTACAGAGAGGGGAGGCTCGAAAACCACGGAGTGAGTGTATCTAGGGAAAGGGATTTGCTGTATCCACCCCGGGTTTTCCAGGAACAGCTTCCCAAGCTTCACTTAATCCAGGAGCAGAGTGTGAGGGACCCTGACTGAACAAAGAGCTGGTTCAAGAGCGGTGTCACCTCCTTCAACAGGACCTGCAGCTTCACACCAGGGGGATGATGGTGCTGCCAGGGGCTGTTAGGGTCGCTGTTTCATTCAGCTTCTATGATCCAGAACTTTTCAGGCAGAACTAGGTGACATATCTATCATCTCCCAGTGTCTCAACATCAATGTCACCATTCGGTGATGGAGGATATATATGGTGGATGAGGGAAATAGATTGTTTCTCCCACAGCAGGGAGCTGTCGTGTGTATCCAGTATAGTGGGATTTCCGATGGTGTACATGCATCTGCAGAGTCCCCATGACAATGGGAAGTGGTAGAGGAACTGAAAGAGCTCTCTCTCTATTAACATTGCAGCATCCCCATGCATAATACATCAGGTTGGTGAATACCCACTGTCCTGGCAGCATTCAGGGCCTCTTCATTCAGAAGCAGTCAGCCATTCCCATCGTCAGCGGGTCTCCACATAGAAAGAAATTAATATACATTGTACAAAGGCGGTCCCCTTGATACACATTTCAAAACACCATCCCCACCACCAATCAACCACATCAAAGTATTCCATGTGTATGGAGAGCAATGGGGGCACTTGGAGCGTCAAGGAGCAGATGATCAGGGATGGAGCAAAACCTCCCATGTCAGAACGAGTCTGAGTGAACCACCTAGTACACAGTATCATGAAGTCCTGTCATCCCTTTCCATTTCAGTATCATTCTGTCTTCCATTATTCCTGTAAATGGAATGACAGGTTATATCATGTTAAATTCCACCTGCCAAACTATTATCTATTGTCTTTACCTCTCTGAATCTATTTACAGATTCTCCACCCTCTCTTGATGAAATAATCTCCTGCTTACCACAGCGACATCACCAAACTCAGCATCTGTATATCTGTTCCATCCTCCTGATCATTAATATATACTGTAAATAGTTGAGAACCCAGCGCTGGTCACTGTGTGACCTTACCGTTACGTTCTCTCTAACTGATTTATCCTGAGTGCCTGCTTCCTGTATGATACCCAGGTGTCCACAATTCCTGTGCAACATAGTCGAAGGGTCGAATAAGAACAAGGAGCATCTGTGAGGAATCTAACTCCTCGATGAGGCTGATGTCAACGGGGCCTCTGTTCCACTTTCCTGCCATCTCTCCATCCTAAAACTCTAGTGTCTTGTTGTAGATTGTGCCACGTGAAAAAAAATGCACTCCACATCGACTCTTTCAATTACTTTTAACATTTTACAGACTCAATGAGCTCTCCAATCATTCTTGTCAAATCGAAAGTATAGAACTAAACTGCTCAATTTATCTTCATAAGACAAACACTTAAAATATGGAATCAATCTAATGAAGTTCTTCTGAATTGTTTCCAATGGAAATACCTCATTCTGCAGGACACCCACACTGTACTCCAGTTGCAGCCTCACAAATGCCTTGCATAGCTACGCCAACACTCCCTACCTTTCTACTCTATCCTTTTATAAATAAACACTAAAATCATGCTTGCATATCTCATTACTTGCAGTACCTGCAGGCAAGTTTTCTGTGATGTGCAAACAGACACTCAGATCACTCTGAACCTGAGCACTTTGAAGTTTCTCTCCATTTAGATAATAATTTATCTTTCTATTATACTGGCCAACTTGAATAGACCCATACTTATTCACTTTAATTTTCCTTGCCAAATGTTGGCCCATTCAGCCAACCTATCCATATGGTCTTCAAACCTCTTGCATCATCATTCCGAAGTAATTTCTCACCGATGTTAGTGTCATCTGAAAATGTGGTATCGCAGTTTCTATCCCGTCAACCTTGTACAGTAATACCATGGGTTGAAAATGTTTGAGGCATGAGTACTGAATTCAATGGCACCCCACAAATTGCATTTTCCAAATGAAAATGCGACATTTATTACATCTGACTGCATTTTGTTGGTTAATCAATCCTCCATCCGAGCTAATAAGTTACTCATAAACCCATGTCGTCTGATCTTACCACTTACTCTTTGGAGAAGTGACACATCCAATGCCTTCACGAAGACCAGATATATTCCATCTTCAGGATTCCAACTGTCCACCTTGTTTTTCACATCTTTAAGTAACTCAAGCAAACACTTCAAACCTGATTTATCCTTTGTAAAACCATGTTGACGCCGATGGATTGTGGCTTATCTTTTCAAATGTCCTCAACAATGGATTCTAATAATTCTCTTAAGTCACAATAGTTTTATCGTTACGTTTTACTCCTTAATGCATACATTTGTTATAAATACTTCCCTTTCGAAAACCTTCACGTTTCCTTTGAATTCCTGTTTAATGGGCAAAAGGTTTTAAGAGATGCTCTCCAATTGCTGTATAAGAGGCATGTGTGGTTGACTGGACTCATCATCATGCTGGTGTACAAACTCGATGGGCTGATGTCTTTCTGGTGTTCGCATGTTGTCACCTCCAAGGACAGAATGACCCCCTCCTGTTGATGTGTTCGAGGATTGGGAGATTATGGAATTTCATGTTGCTGTGTAACATTTTGAGGGGTTGATGGGTCTTCTCATACTTCTCCATAACAGGTGGAAACACTGAACGGTCTCCTCATGTATACCAGAGATGGGAGCGAGGGAGTAATTGGTCTTCTCCTGTTCACATACAACAGACACGTGTCTAAATTACCTCTTCCTTTCTCATGAAAGAAGTCTCAGATAGTTTTTATCCTTATCCAATTCCCTTGCAATAGGCTCGGTGGGTCTGAATGGCCTCCTGTTATCCCAGTGTAACAATCTCCAGTCACTGTGTGACATCTTCCAGTTCCTACGTTACAGACTTGAGGAGGCTGAATGGACTGATCCTGTTGCTGTTTAACAGGATAGTGGTGCAGCATGGCCTACTCTGGGTCAGTGTTATAGGCTCGAGAGGCTGATTAGATTAGATTAGATTAGATTAGATACAGTGTGGAAACAGGCCCTTCGGCCCAACAAGTCCACACCGCCCCGCCGAAGCGTAACCCACCCATACTCCTACATCTACATCTACCCCTTACCTAACACTACGGGCAATTTAGCATGGCCAATTCACCTGACCTGTGGGTGGAAACCGGAGCACCCGGAGGAAACCCACGCAGACACGGGGAGAACGTGCAAACTCCATACAGTCAGTCGCCTGAGGCGGGAATTGAACCCGGGTCTCCGGCGCTGTGAGGCAGCAGTGCTAACCACTGTGCCACCGTGCCGCCCACTTCTGTAAATGTATATCAGGCTCCAGGGGCTGAATAGCCTCGTCCTGTTTTGGTGTAACAGGGTCGACGGCCTGAGTATGTGTAACGGAATGGATTCCTCCATTATCTGTGTAATTCACTTCAGTTGTTGACTACTTCTGTTATCTATGTTGAAATAGGACACTTTTTAATTTTTGTAAACTCCAATGGCTACTTGGTCAACCTGATCATCCTTTCATTATAAGCTAGCACCTTCATTGCAGGAACCATCTTTGAGCTGCTTCCAATATAACAACATCATTTCTTCATTGAAGAGACTAAATCTGTACACACTACTCCAGATGTGATCTCACTAAGACCCTGTTCAGTAGCAGCAACACTTTACCAGCCTGCTGCAAAGTTCCCACCCAGGTTTGAGCTGTCTCAGCTCTTTGGGGATTACAAAGCATTGTTGGAAGATCATTGTCCTTCTCCATTCCACATTATCATTGGAGATCTGGAGAAATTAAAGTTTGAGAAGATCACAAATGATGTGGCGAGATGATCTTTACCATTAATCTCCCCAGAGCCCACGTCGCTCAGATTCCACAGAATCTAGTAAGGTGGAGTGCAAAAACAGCAAGGAGGAGCAAACATTGATGGGAGTTATATATCAAAGTGAAAGCTGCAATACAAATGCTGGACAATGTTATAAAACAGGAAATGAGATATACACATTTGAGGGTACTGCTAGCATAATGTACTGTTTACGTTATATCTAAACTGTGTTAACCCAAGTGAATGCTAATGCTGGGAAAATGGATTGCATGACCATGTCTGAGATGGTTTACATTAACATTATGTCGAGCACTGAGCTCGAGATCAGGTTATTTAGGAATTGGTGTTGAATGATCAGAAGAGCTAATTGAAACGTTTGCTGTAGAGGACCTTTTGGGAACAGTGACCACAATATATTGGTTTGCTTTTATGCTGTTTGATTACATGATAGTCTGTTTTTAATTAACCGTTATAAATCTGAGTCAGGCAAGCCATGAAGGTGTGAGGAGAAAGTGGGGACTACAGATGCTGGAGATCAGAGTCGAAGAGTGTGGTGCTGGAAAAGCACAGTCAGGCAGCATAGTAAGAGCAGATAAATCGATGTTTCAGGCATAAACCCTTCATCAGGAATTAAGCTTATGGGCCAAGGGGGCTGAGGGATAAATGAGAAGGGGGTGAGGCAGGGGATAGGTAGCTGAGATTGCGGCACGTAGATGAATGTGGGGTTGAAAGAGTTAGGTGATGAGGCGTTCTGTCTCTCTTCATCTCCTAACTCTTTCAACCCCATCTTCATCTACCTACCACAATGTAGTCTTCTCTACATTGGCGAAGCAAGAGGTCAACTTGTGCATCATTTCAGAGAACATCTCTGGGACAGCCACATTGAACAACTCCATCGCCTTGTGGCTGAGCACTTTAACTCCCCTTCCCACTCTGCCACGGACATGAGGGTCCTAGAACTGCTCCATCGCCAAACCAGAACCACCAGAAGCCTGAAGGAAGAAAGCCTCCTCATCTGCCTTGGGAACCCTCCAACCACAGGGGATCATAGAGGATTTCCCCATTTCCCCTTATCCCACCTTATCCCAGTCCAGCCTTCCAAGTCAGCACCGCCCTTTTGAATGTTCCTACAGGCCCACAGTCCTTCCTATCAATCTGGGCCACCCTCCTCTCCGACTATCATTTTCAACCCCACCTTCATCTACCTATTAGATGAAAGGAGGCAGCTTAGAAAAATGCCAAGTGTTGCAGTAAGCCAGTGGATTCAGAGAAATGTAGGACCTAGTAAAGGATGAACAAGAAACTGAGAAGAAAATCAAAAAAGGAAAAAGCGTGCAAACAAAAGAAAAACAGAAAGACTGCTAAAAAGCGTCTATCAATGTATGAAAAAAATTAAAACAAGATCAAATGTGGAACAGTTGGCGTGAGTTCAGGATAATTTATTGCAGAGAACAGAGAAATCGCAGGGAAAAGAAACAGTTTCTTTGTGTCTATCTTCATGGAATAATGTCCAGAAATTCTCCCAGAAATACCAAGTGACCATGGGACTTGTGTAAGTAAAGTCTAAGATCATTCTTATCAATGTTGAGGTCATCTTTGAAAAGAAAGCTTGATTGAGTATTTAAAAATCTGACAGACTAGATGTACTTCATACAAGAATTTCAGAGGAAGCAGCAATAGACATGTTAATTGCATCGCAGATTTTCAATTTATTTTCCGACACATTCCCGAAAGGCATTTAGCCAATCTGGATAAGGAAAAGGTTATAAATATTATCCAACAGTTTAAGAAAGGATGAATTTGGAGAATGGTAAACTACAGACTAGTTAACCTGTCATCAGCAGTCAGGTATCTCTTAGACTCGATTACAAAGAACATGCTACTAGATATTTAGAAGGTAATAACATCACTGGGGAGTGTGAGAATGGACCGATGAAAGGAAAACCAGAAGTGGCAGACATTTTTTTAGAATGGTTTGAAGATGATTCTTGTGGACATAAGCAATGAAGAATCAATGGATAACGTATTGTTGGATATTCATGAGCTTTTTATAAAGAACTCACACACTGAGCTCATAAGAAAAGTTAAACCGAGAGGTATTAGGAAGAACATATGCAAATGAGAAAGTAAAAATTAGGCCTCCATTCATGTGAATGTAATTGGAATATAGAGGATGTCGTACACCAGTTGCATCGAGCATTGGTGAGACTAAACGTAGTCTATTGTGTATCGTTCGGAGTCCCAATCTAAGAAAGAATTTCCTGACTACAGAGGAACTGCAAAAGGTATTCTCCAAATTAACCCCTAAATTGCCAAGGTTGTCTGACGGGGTAACTCAGCCTGTAATCTCGAATTTCGAAACATGAGAAGCGATTGTAGTGAATCTTAGAAACATCGAAAGGACTGAAAAACAGAGGGACATGGAGAAGTACAAGTAGGCGAGATCTGGGAGAATCTCACAATACTCTGCATGGACAAGTAGAACAGAATAATCAGTAAACAGTTAGTGTCCATTAGAAACCAAAGGGGCAATCTGTGTGTCAAGCTGGAGAACATTGATGGATTGTAACATGAGACCTTCACATCTATGTACTTGGGAGAAGGAGGATGCAGGTACAGAATTCAAGAAGATGGACTAGGAAGCTCTTGAACAGATTGATGTAAACTACGAGCAGGGATTTGAGGTTTTGTTCTGTATGAATTTGGACCAATCTCCATGTCTGAATGAGTTGTATCACAGGCGGCTGTTGGGGACAAGGGAGGAATGACCCTGACTGAATATGTTAATTAGAATCTGACCATAGGGGAGGTGCCAGAGGAGTGGAGGACTACTAATACGCTTCCCCTTCACAGTAAGGGTGGGAGAGATAGTCTAGGTTACTATAGACGAGCGAGTATTAGACCACTGTTAAGGAAACTACTGGAGAAAATAGGGAAGGAATAAATTGAACTCCAATCAGAGTCACAAGGTTTGATCAGGGATAGTTATCATGACTTTATCAGAAGGAAGTCACATCCAATGGATTTGATTGAATTAGTTGAGGAGGTCGATTGTTTAGTTTTGTAGGAAGGCCTTTGACAAATTTCCAGCTGGGATTCTGAGCATAAATGTAAAATCTCACAATATTAAGGATACCTTGACAGGTTACAAGGAGAATTGTCTTAGTGGCAGCAGGCAGAGGGTGGTTGGAGAAGGCTGTTTGAGCAGCTGGAAACCAGTGTCCTCTGGTGTACCACAGGGATCAGTGCTGTGTCCCTTATTGTTTGTGTTATTCACTTAAAAAGATGTGAATGTGGAGGGAGCTAGGTGCAGAGTGGTGGAGGTGTGATTAGTAAGTGTAGGTTTGACATAAAGATTGACCGGTTGGTTCGCAGTGAGGAGGAAGGCCTTAAGTTACAGGAAGATGCAGATGATTGGTCAGATGGGCAGATCAATGGCAGATGGAAGATAACCCTGATAAATATGAGGTGATGCACTTTGGGAGAAGGAAACAGACAGGGGAGTACTGAATGAATGGAAGTACACTGGGAAGTTCAGATTGTGCTTCTCCACACATCCCTGAATGTGACTGGACAGGTTAATGGACTAGTTAAGAATTGGACCTTGGGTGTAGCATTTCCTAATCAGGATGTAGATTATAAGACCAATGCAGGGCTTTGGTAAGGCCAAAATGGAGTACTGTATCCAGCTCTGGGAGCCACATTCCAGGAAGGATGTGATTGTACTGGAGAGGGTGCAGAGGTGATTCACCAGGATGTTTCCTGGGATGGAGCATATCAGCTATGGAGAGAGGCTGGATAAGTTCGGGTTGTTTACTTTGGAGCAGAGAAATCTGAGGGGTCCGTGATTCAGGAGGATAAGGTTATGAGGGACATGGACAGGGTGGATAGACAGCAGCTGTTGCTTTTAGTCAGAGGGTCAAGAACTAATGAGCACACTTTTCAAGTGAAAAGTTTGAGGTTCAGAGAGGATTTAAATATTTTTTCACCTCGAGGCTGTGGAGTTCTGGGATTACTTCCTGAGATGGGAATTATCACGGGTAACCTCACAATCATTAAAAAGTACTTGGAGTTGCACTTGGAAGTGTCATAACATTCCAGGCTATGGGCCTGGTGTAGGAAAGTGGGACTAATATAGATCGTGCTGTACTTCTGTTGGCACAAAGTCTATGCTCCTGTGAGTGAATTGTGTGGAAGGTCAATTATTGAGCAGTTGAAGGCAGGAATTGATGGCTTTCCGAAGAGTATATTCACAAGGGTAAAAAGAGTGAACTCTAATAACTTGTTGAATTATGTCAATGTGAGAAATATGAGAAAACAAGTGCAGTTTCCTTACAGTTTGAAACAAGAGAATGGAGAATGGGAAACAGGGAAATGGCAGAACTATGAAGCCACTACTTCAGTTCTGTCTTCATTGAACTTTCTAACAATACAAGGAAAACCAAGTCTGGTGTGGGAAAATGATAGAGTACATGGAACATAGAACATAGTAAGTAAATGGTTTAGGAGAAATTATTGTGGCTGAAAGTATTGGTCATAGGCAACACTAACATAGATTTATGAAATGGGAATTATGTTTGAGAAACAGAATGGGAGACAAATGAAAGAGAAGCAATGGATGTAAAACATGTTGATTTTTAGAAAGATTTTGGGAAAGCTCCAAGCCCAATTTGCAAAATCAAATCTGAGTGGATTGGGGCTAATATATGGCTTTGTTTCCAGAATGGGACAGCTGGCAGGAAACGGTGAATAGAAATAAACAGATTCGTCAAGCAACAGCCTGACATTGTCTGTAAGGTATGATTCTGGGAGTATGACTATATCGCAGACACCCCATTACCTACCCCGAATATCTCCTGTCTCATCAGCAGGACGGACACAGCAGAAGTGGTGGCACAGTGAGATACAGTTGGAAGGGAACTGCTCTTGGATTCCTCAAGAGTGACTCCGTATCCCATGAAGTCTCATGACACTAGTTTGCACATGGGAAAGGAAACCTCCTGCTGATTACCATGACTCCCTGAACTGATGAATCAGTATTCCTCCATGCTAATCAACACTTGGAGGAAGCACTGAGGGTAGCACGGACGCAAGATCTACTCTGGGTGGGGGATTTCAATGTTCACCACCAAGAGTATCTCAGCAACAGTATTACTGATCGAGCTGGCCAGGCCCCAAAGTATATAACTGCTCGACTGGTTCTGCAGCAGGTGGGGAAGGAACCAACAAGAGGAAAATACATAGTTGAACACAGCCTTACTAATCTGCCAGTTGCAGAAGTATCTTTCCATGACATTATCGATAAGAGAGACCACCGCATAGTCATTGTGGAGACAAAATCACACCTGCACATTGAGAATAACCTCCACCATTTTGGGTGGTACTATCACGTTGCTAAACAGGGCAGACTTGGAACAGATTAAGCAGCTCAAAACCGGATGTCCATAAGGTGTTGTAGGTCATCAATAGCAGCCAAGTTGTACTCCCGCATAACCTCATGGCTTGGCATATCCGCTCGAAACAATTGCCATCAATCTAGAGGATCAACATTGGTTCAGTGGAATGTGCAGGATGGCGGGAGCAGCACCAGGCATACCTGATAATGAGGTGTCAGCCTGGTGAAGCCACCAATCAGGACTACTTGTGCGCCAAACAGCATAACCAGTAAATGATAGACACAGCTATGTGATCCCACAAGCAAAGGAACAGATCTAAGCTCTTCAGTCGTTCCACATCTAGCCGAGAAACGTTGGGGACAATTAAACAATTCACTGGAGGAAGAGATTCCACAAATAACCCCTTCATCCATGATGGAAGAGCCCAGCACTTCAGTGTATAAGATAAGGCTGATGCATTAGCAATAATCTTCAGTCAGAAGTGCTGAGTGGATGATCCATTTCAGCCTCCTACAGTGGTCCTCAGCAATTCAGTTACCAGTCATCAGCCAATTCGATTCAGTCTATGCAATATCCAGAAACGATTGGAGATACTGGATACTCCAAAAGGTGCATAATCTGACACCATTATGGCAATAGTACTGTAAACTTGTGCTCCATAACTTGCCACTCCCCTCACCAAACTATTTCAATACAGTTACAACAATGGCTTTTCCTGATTATGTGGAAAATTACCCCAAGTATCTCCTGTATATAAAAAGCAGAACAAATCCAATCCGGCCAATTGCCGCCCCATCAGTCCACTCTCGATCATCAGTAAAGTGGTGGAAGGTCTCAGTGTTTTTAAGCAGCAACCTGCTCAGAAATACCCTGGTCAATGACGCCCAGTTTGGGCTCCACCAGGGCCACTAAGCTCCTGACTTCATGACCGTGGTTCAAACATGGACAAAAGAGCTGAATTCCAGAGGTGGGGTGAGAGCGATAGCACTTCAAATCAAGGCTGCATTCGACTATGTGTGGTATCAGGGGCCTTAGCAACACTGGAATCAATGGGTATCAGAGGGAAACTCCCCACTGGTTAGAATCATACCTGACACGTAGGAAGATGGTCATGGTTGATAAAGGTCAATCAACTCAACTCAAAGTCTGTAGGAGTCCCTCGAGCAGTGGCCGAAAACTTCTTCAGGGCGACTTCATCAATGACCTTCCCTCCATTTTAAGGTCAGCAGTGGGGATGTTCGCCAATGATTGTACAATTTTCTGCAACACTTGTGGCTCCTCAGATACCGAAGCAGTCCATGTTCAAATGCGACATGACCTTGACAGTATCCAGGCTGACAAGTGGCAAGTAATATTCAGGCCACACGAATGCCAGACCATGACCATCACCAATAAAATATAATCTAACCTGCCCCTTGGCATTCAATGGTGTTACTATCACTGAATCACCCAATATCAAATTCCTGGTGGATAATCATTGCTCAGAAACTCACTGGTCTCGCCACAAGAACACAGTAACTATAAGAGCAGGTCAGAAGCTAGGAATACTGCGGCGTGTAACTCACATTCTGACTTCCAAACGTCTGTCCACCATTGAAAATGCATAGGTCAGAAGTTTAATAGAAGACTCCCAATTTGTCTGGACGAGTGCAGCCCCAACAACACTCAAGAAGCTTTATACCATCCAGGACAAAGCAGCCAGTTTGACTGTCCCTTCATCCACAATGCTCCACCATCAACGCTCAGCAGCGGCAGCAGTGTTTTACTATCTACATGATGCAATGAAATGATTCACCAAAGATCCTCAGAGACCATCTTCCCAACTCCCATGTCTATCTCGAAGGACAAGGGCTACAGATATATGAGAATACCATCATTTTCAGGTTCGCTCCAAGCCATTCACCATCCTGACTTGGAAATATATCACCGCTCCTTCACAGTCACTGGGTCAGAATCCTGGGATTCCCTCCCTAATGGCATTGGAGGTCAACCACAGCAGGTGGACTGCAGCGTTCAACAAGGCAGCTCACCACCACCTTCTCAAGGGCAACTAGGGGCAAGCGATAAATGCTGGCCCAGCTAGTGACTCCGAGATTCACAAAAAAAATAAATATAAATTAATAGAGGACGGTTGCTGAGGTGTCAAAGGGATCAGTGCTTGGGGCCCAGCTGTTCACAATGCCCTTTCAACATTTGGTTGCTGGAATCAGATACAATATATCCCAGCCTGCTGACAGCACTAACTGATGTGGGATTGTGAGTGGGTGAGGAGGATGTAAAAAATCACCGAGAAGGCAAAGACAAGTGGAGTGAATGGGTAAATACATGACAGATGGAGAACAATGTGGATAGAGGTGACGGTGTGCCCTTTGATGGAAACGATAAATTGTCAGCCTACCATTTGAAAAGGATTGGTTGAAACATGTTGATCTACAAAGGGAGTATGCTCCTTTTTGTTGCTTCCTTCTGCATAAACATCTGAGCTTCCTGCAGCGCAGTGAGTTCTGTAAGCAGAAGTCAATACTGGGCATGGCATTGGCACGCTGCCCAGTGTACACAGACCCACCAAGTGGGGAGCTGCAACACTGAAAAGGACCTGCATCTCCTTGTACACCAGCCGCTGGAAGTCATATTGCAGAAACAGAAAGCAGTGAGGAAGATAAATGGTGTGTGGACCTTCATTTCAGGGGGATTTGAGTCCAGGAGAAAAGGTGTCTTACTGCAGCTGTTCAGGGCCTTGGTGAGATATCATCTTGAACATTGTGCAGTATTGTGTGCATTTTTGGTCTACTAATCTAATAAAGGACAAACCTGACATTGATGGAGAGCAGTGAAGGATGACCAGACTGATCTCTCGGATGACGGGCTTGTTGTGGGAGCCGAGTTTGGGCGGCTATGCCAGTATTCCATGGTGTTTAGGAAAATGTGTGGAGATCTCAGTGAAATATATAACACTCTGACAGGGTGAGACAGATTGGAAACAGTGGTGACAATTCCCCTGGCTGGGGCTTCTAAAACAAGGGGCCACAGTATTCGATACAGACAGGCCATTCTTCATTGAGATGAGAATAAATGTCTGCTCTCACTGACTGGGGAACCTGGGGAATTCGCTCGCACCTGGAAACCGAGACATTGATTATAGATAAGGATTTAGAGACAGTAAAGGGATGATGGGAGAGCAGTTGTACGTTATGGAAATAAAGGGACAACCAACATTATATTGAATTGGTTAGCAAACTCGATGGACCAAACGTACTACTGCACTGCCTATTTTGAAGCTTCCCATGGTTACTCACATTAACGGATATGTATATCGTGTGGGGTAAGTGCATTGAGGAGATTTTTTCCATGAACTAGAATGGGGGAGGCTAAATGTGTTTTCCATTTCCGCTGTTTCTGTGCAGTCTGTGGGAAAACACTGTAAATGCTGTCACAAGCTCTCAGATGTTAGGAAGGAGGTCTCTGCAGGGTCGACAGGACTGTGTTCACATTCCCTTTTCCGACACTGATGCTGAGGCCCGGAGTTCTGTCCAGTTTCATCCTTTCAGACCTCGGAGTAGTTTGATACAAATGAGTGCTTTGCTTGGCCGTTTCAGAGACCATTGAAATGTTTATCATATGTCAGCGTCTTTGGAGTCACTTTTAGGCCAGCCCAGGAAATCATGGGAGATTCTCTTCCTAAAACTACATTGGAGAAAGAAATTCTGTTTACAATCCATGTTGGCTTCAAGGTCACTGTTACTGACCCCAGATTTTAGATCTCGATATTTTATGAATTGTCTTTAACTTCCACCCGCTGCTAGATCATTATCCTGGTCTGGATTAGTAATCCAGTGACATTTCCACAACAGCACCATCTCCACATGGGGACTTGTCAAAAACCACACTGAGCTGATTATTTCTGTGCTGCTTGACAGCTCTGTCAAAAAGGATTCCCACCAATTTGACTGTCATAATGGGACTGAGGAGGTGGTAATTGGTCAGATTGTAATTATTCCCGTTTTAGGGGACTGGAAATAGCTGAGTAATTTTCCACATTGCCAGGGAGATATCAGAGTTGGAGCTGGAATGAAAAAGCTTCCCCAGGGACACGGCTTGTTGTGCAGCACAACTCTTCAGTCCTTTT
The DNA here is from genome assembly GCF_047496795.1 of Chiloscyllium punctatum. Lineage (NCBI taxonomy): Eukaryota > Metazoa > Chordata > Chondrichthyes > Orectolobiformes > Hemiscylliidae > Chiloscyllium > Chiloscyllium punctatum. The sequence goes on from NC_092780.1 coordinate 57,974,344, forward strand.
GCAGGAATGAGGTCAGGACCCATTGTCTGTGTCGTAACTTCTGTGTTCAGCTGTTTCTTCATGTCACGTGCAGTGAATTAAATTGGTTGAAGACTGGCATCTGTGATTCTGTGGGCATCATGATGAGTGTGAGGTGTATCATCGACTCAATACTTCTGGCAGAGGATGGTGCAGATAAAACATCCTTCTCTTTTACACTGATGTGCAGGTCTGTTCCATTATTTAGGAGGGAGGGTTTGTGGAGCCCTCTCCTCCAGTGATTTGTTTAATCGTCCGTCATAATTTATGACTGAATGTGACAGGACTGCAGTGCTTCGATCAGATCTGTTGGTCAAGTCTGGTAGCTTTAATGAGTTCGCATCAGGTTAAACGTCATGTGATTCTGACTCTGACATATTCACCCACACTCGTCACTGAGCCATAGATGCTGTTGACGGTAATGACAGACTGAGGTGTTATCCTGGCAAAAAATTAAAGGTTGTGGTTTAATGCATGTCTGCTTCTTCTGCTGCTGTGGTCTACAGCACTACATAAATACTCAGTTTTGAGCTGCAATACCTGCAATGCAAATCTGCTGTCTGTTCCCCAATTCTCACTGAGACCCATTCACCCATCAGCCCTGCACTCAGTGACCTAACCTGGTTTCTGATGTGGAAATACTTCCATTTTCAAACTCTCATTCTGCTGAGGGTCTCTCCCTGGGTCATGCTTCCAATCTGACACATTCCGCAAAAGAATTTAACTGATCTTAATGCAAATGTTTAATTGACCTGAATCTTCTTCCTTGAGAAATACCATCTTCTGTGTTTCAAGTGAATGTTTTTCCTCTGTTTCTTTCCCTGACCACGATTAAGAGCTCTGTAGTGTCAGTGATGTCAGCGTTTATGTAATTGCAGAGCCAATGAATTCTCTGGATTCCCAATCATTTTCGCCACATTGTTTATTTTCTCTTTTGGTTGGATGCCTTATCACTCATGGCTGCCTCGGCCTCCCAAGAGTATGTTTCATCTTCTTGGGGTTGCATTTCTGGTATTATCTTCCAAATTATCCCCAGAACCTCCTTCCATTGCTGCTCCATGGTCTTTCCTGCTCAGCTCCCCTTCAAATTAACTCTGGCCAGCTCCTCTTGCATGTCTTGGTAGTTACATTTCTTAATTATAACCACATTACATCTTGAAGAGAGCATTAAATATAAACTAAAAGAAGGAGTTTTGGAAGATGGGACACGAAGAATAATTGGTGGATTTCTTAACTAGATACAAAGGGAGACCGAGAGAGAGGATATAGATGTGGAGATGTGGAAAATGAGGAAACTACATTATCAAAAGAAGTAGATGAACATCCCTCAATGTTTTGGCAATGCCTGTGTGCTGTGGTCCTTTGTACAGTGCATGTACAACAGAGTAATATGTTCAAATGCTGAGTCTGATGCCAGAATATTTATCTCCAATAATATGACAGACACTAGCTTTGGAAAGAACCCAGCAGGCCAACATATTGAAGTCCAGGTAGAAAGGGAATTAACTAAAATAAGTTTGGACACCAGAATCAAGAATTTGGAGCACAGATCCTGGTAAGAATGAGAGATTAGAGTTGGGAATTCCAGAAAAGGAGGGAACGTTGAGAGGATCCAATCATGTTTTAATGCTTTATCAATTTTATGCATCGTATGCATCATTTTTCGTTTACTATGTCTACGTTGTTCATTTACAATGTGTTGTGCACATATGAAAAATGCGACTTATCTGCACACACACTTTGATTACACAGTATATATAAAATCATTTTTCCAGCATTGAAACTATCCTGTTGTCGTGTTACGAGGATACATGAACACCAACTAGCAACCAAAAAACATGACGCACTATCACTATGTTCCATACATAGACAAAGAAGGGCACCACTTTGACTGGGAAAAAGCACACACACATACTAAGACACGCAAGGACCTTATTAGAGGAATGGTATTCTAACCAGAAGTCCATCAATAAACGCATCAATTTAGATCCTGTCTACATTGTCTTGTTAAAAGAACCGGAAATGACATCACCCACTTTAAGAAACCAAGACCTTTAAATAGAGAGGCGGGACATACCACCAGCACTTCAGCAGATATTCTCATTGATGATGTCACCTAGTCAAGATGACGAAACTTCTGAAAACATACCTTCAAGCTCAGCGAGCAAAAATGCATACATATAAATTGTTATTTGTTGTTTATTAGTGGAATTTAGGAGTTCTCTGTCGCTCGCATTATGATAGATTATGATGTGAGGTGAGCTTTTCTAGGTGTGTGGTTTTAATTAACAGAGGGGTTCGACATTGATGTGATAACAGTTGGGGCCTTGCTGTATGGCACTTGGACCGACTTGAACAGATTTGAGATACGACAGGTCCCAGCAAATTCCAACTCATTGCAATTAATGACTTTGATCTTCAAATAAAACCAGTGGGAAAATTCATTTAATTTTGTTACTTGTGGTTGGTTAAATGAAAAGTGAGGGAAATGGCTTTTAACATGACTAAAGAGGTTCCCAAATTTTCGAAGGAAGTTTAGAAAGACAGAAGGAGGACATTTTTTAGAATTAGCAAATAGGTTGGAATTGGGTTTAACAGGGAGAAAAGAGAAGTAGAAATTGTAATGGAGTTAGTTAAGCACTTTGATGTATCAGAAATAGGTAATTGTAGTAGAGTTACAAAAACGTAAATTGCAAATGTGGAAACTGGAGTTAGAAGATAAAACAGGGACAGAAACAGAGAGAGACGAAAGAGAAAGAGAGGAAAAAGAAAGAGAGAGGGGATTTGAAATTCAGAAATTGGGAATTAGACAAGAAAGTTAAATTAACAGGATAGAGATGAAGGTAGAACGTAGGGATGTATACAACTAGGTTAGTAACTTGCCATATTTCGATGAGAAAAATGTCAAAACCTTTTTTATTTCATTTGAAAAAATGGCTAGGCAGATGACGTGTCCAGTGAACTTGTGGGCAATGCTAGTTCAGACTAAGCTGGTGGGCACAGCTGGTGAGGTTTGTGCAGCGCTGTCAGATGAGGGATCAAGAGATTATCAAGATGTCAAATTGGCTATTTTGATTGGTTATGAATTGGTACTAGAAGCAAATAGACAGAAGTTCAGAAAAATAGAGACAGAACCAGGTCAGACTTATACTGAGTTTGAAATAATTAACCACAGTCATTTTGACAGGTGGGTGCTAGCCTTAAAAATGGATAAGACCTGTGAGGCTTGAAGCGAGATTAATCTGCTGGAGAAGTTAAAAGACTTACTTCCAGAGATAGTAAGAATTCATGTGAATGAATAGAACGTTCAAGAAGTGAGAAGCAGGGCAGAAATGGCAGGTAAATATGCATTGTGGCATGTGATGAAATTTGGCTTCTGGCACGAATTTCATCCTGTGAGGGATAGAAATTGGGAGAAGGGATGATCACACATTACAAAGCGAACAGTAGCTCACAATAGTTTACCACAGGTGAAGAAAGAAGCACAAGGGGGTTGAAAGGTGGTGAAAGGCCTCAGGTGCTCTCACTAAAAGGGAGTGGAACACATAAAATTACAATGCTGGTGGTTTAAGAAGGGCACAGGGAAAAAGTTGTTTTCACTGCAGTAAGCTGGGACACACCGTGCTGGGCGTTAAAGGAAGACTCTTTGGGGAAAGATGCGGTAGAAGAGGCAAAACCCAGTGTCATTAGTGAAACTGGTAAAGGAGAACCCAAGTGGAGCCGAGGAGCTGCAGGAAATTGTACAGCCTAGGCAAGGGCTGGGTATGGAGGCAGTGCCTGATCTCTCTAAAGAATTCACCTCTGTAGATAAAGTTTACTCAGAAAGAACAGAGGGAGATGAACAAGAAGTTATAATTTTGTGAGATATGGGATCTGCTCAGTCTCTAATAGTTGAGAAGTGAGGTGCCGGAAAAGCACAACAGATCAGGCAGCATCCAAACAGCAGGACAATCGAATATCAGGCAGAAACCCATCGTCAGGAACATGGTGGGGGGACAAGGGGTTGAAAGATAAATATGAGGGTAGTAGCTGAGCTGGTGGAAGGGTCACTGGGAAGGCAATAAGAAGATGTAGGTGGGAGTGATAGTGATATGTTGGAGGGTAGGGTGGAGTCGATAGGTGGGAAGGAAGATGGCTAGTTAGGGCAGTCCAAGAGGGCAGTGCTAGATTGAACGATTGGATCTGGGAGAGGTTGGTGGAGGGGAGATTTGGAATTTGGTGAAGTAACATTGATGCTGTACAATTTGAGGGTTCCAGCTGTCCTACCACCGATAGGAGTCCTATCACCCTCCTCTCCGACCTACCACCATCACACCCCACTTGCATCTTGCACCCCAAACTCCCTTCCACCCCAGCTCCACCACCACCCTCCCATTTATTTCTCAACCTCCTTCCCCCTCCCTTACCTCCCACTTTCCTGATGAAGCATTTATGCCTAAAATGACAACGCTCCTGCCCCTTGGATGCTGCCGACGTGCTGTGCTTCTCCAGCCCCACACTTTTCAACTCTCATCTCCAGCATCTGCAGCCTTCACTTTCTCTCACCGTCTAATAGTAAGAAATGAAGTTTTTTTTCACTCTTTCTGGCATGTTAATCAAGAGCGTGTTAATTTGTGGTATTGGGACAGAAATTAAGCATTCCCTTGTGTAACATCAGGATGCAATGCCAAATCAAGATTAGGGAAGTAACAGTGACAGTGAGTAACAGAGTGTCAGTTCCAGGGATACAGTTTGCTCTTGGGAACGATTTAGCAGGAGGCGAGGTGGGATAGGCACCCCTTGTGGTGGAGACTCCAAAGGAAGACTCGAGAATTGGTGATTTAAAAGAAAATTACCCAGGAATGTTTCCAGACTGTGTAGTAACAAGATCCCACTGTCATAAGTTACAGCAGGAAGGAAGAACGAACAAAAAAGACAAATGGGTTGATGCTCGGTGAACTGACACCCTGTTTGATGTAACGGTGCAGGAAAACCCTGAACAGGCAGAGGATCAGGCAGAGGTGTTTAGTCCAGAAAGGCTAATGGACTTACAACAGACACATACACACACATTCACAAACACATACACATGTGCACACACAGAAAAAGAATCAGAATATATCGTTGAATGTTATTAACTTAAAGATAGAATCATAAAATTAAAATGGAAACACCGATAGGTGCCTGCAGAAGGGAAATGGGCCGAAGTGCACCGGATTGTGTTAGCAGTAACGTACAGTGTTACGGGTAGCTCATAAACTAACTGCAGGCGGTAACTTGGGTGTACAGAAGACTCAGACTAAGGTACAGAAGCATTTCCACTGGCCTGGAATGCACAAGGACGCTGTTAGTTTTTTTTTTGTACGTGACATACATACCAAATGGTAGGTAAGTAACAGGCAGTAATAAAACCAGCACCCTTCTTGCCAATTCTTGCATTCGAAGAACCTTGCACGTGAATTATGATTAATTGTGTAGTTCCCCTTTCTAAAGTAAAAGTGGAAACCAATATTTGCTGACCATATTGGATGTGTCTACCAGACTTCCAGAGGCAATTCCATTATTGGAGTGTCAAGGCAAAAAGGGAGGTGGAGGAGTTGGTAGCTTTCTTGACTCGCTGTGGGCTGCCCAAAGAGATTCAGTCAGACCAAGGGTCTCATTTTACCGCTCAACTGTTTAAGGAAGTCATGGATGGCTTAAGCATACAGCACTTCAAATCAAGGGCGTCCGATCCTGAATCCCAGGGAGCCTTGGGAAGTTAGCATCAGACGCTGAAGACGATGTTAACAGCGTACTGTCAGGGTTGGCCAAATGATTTGGATAAAGGTGCCCCATTAAATTGTTTGCCATTAGAGATTCCCCAAATAAATCTACTCACTTTACTTCCTTTGAGTTAATATTCATACATGAAGTGAGAGGTCCTTTGAAATTAATTGAATATAAATTGACAGGGCCGAAGTCGGAAATCTCACACCTGGATTATGTGTATGAGGTGAAGGAGAGAGTAGACGGAGTAGGTGAGTTTGCTAAACAGTATCTGAAGAGCACAGCATAGAGTGAAGCAGGTGGCAGATAAAAACACTGAAACTTTGACGATTTCCCGTGGGGATGACGTATTAGTATTGCCACCAGTGGTAAGAAATCTCTTCAAAGCCAGGTTTTGTGGCCCCTTTCAAATTAAAAAAAATGTGGAGTCAGTTAAGCTATCTAGTAAAGATATCAGAGATGACAAAAAACTTTATCGAGTATTTCATATGGATGAATAATGCAACAGCCACATTTAAGACTCAGAAACAGAGTTGTGGTCATATGAACAAATTGTGCGGCTTATCTGTATGATGTCGTGATCTTTAGCAAGTGATTGAAAGCTCACGTGTTACAGTTAGTAGAGCATGTTGAACGATTACAAGAAGCAAACTTGGTAATGACTGTAATAAAAACATAATTCGCGACGGCAGAGGTGACATTGTTGGGACATTACATTGGACACGGGAGGTTGACCCCATGGAACACAAAGACGAAGGGCTTTGAGGAATTTCCACGACCATCCTCGAAGAAAGAGATGCTTCGATTTTTGGAACTGAGTGGATTTTATTGGAAGTTTGTTCCAAACTTCAGCAGCGTATTGGCACCACTGATGGATTTACGAAAGAAGAATACAGAATTGTGGTGGACAGAACAATGCCAAGAGGCATTTGAGGATTTTAAAGCAGGATTAAACACCACACCAGCTTTAGCTACACCAAATATTCTGAAAACCTTTGAAAATTGTGTTTGATGCTCGGGATATCGGGGTCGGAGATGTATTGATACAGAATGAGGATGATGTAATTGAATGGCTAATTGGCTACATGTCGAAAAAACTCAATATCCACCAGAACAAAAATACAAAATCTCCATTATTGAACAAGAATGATTAAGTTTCACACTGGCCTGACAATATTTTAATGTGTATATGACAAACAAATTGTCGGGGATGTTTGGGGACAACGACAAATCTCTCGCATTTTTTGGAATATTTAAAGACCAGTATATGAGACTATTTAATTGGAGTCTTACCTTACCGACTTTAAACTCACAAAATGTACATTCTGTGGCTCCTACAATGTGATAGCAGATGGGTTTTCGCGGATTTAAAGGAAAGCAGTGGAGATAAGATTTGACTTATTCCAGTGTTGTATTGGTGTGCAGAATTAATATGAATGATATAACTGAGATTAATACTTTTGTATTTCATATAATTGGGATTAAGAATGAGAGGAAAAGGAATGATGCCATCTTTTCAATCTGCTGGTTCATTTTATTTTCTGAAGTGGGAAGATGTTATGAAGCCAAAAACATGTATGGGCACTTTAAGACAGAACGGGTTTTGTTGAATAGAAATGAAAGCCACAGATGCCAGCTAAAGCTCACACTGTTCCACATGTCACCATTAGCTGAGAAATGGATACCTGAGTTTTGGTTGCTGTTTTGACAGCCATTCAAATGCAACCAAAGAGTTTAAGTAACGGTCAGGATCCCAGAAACCAACAGAATTTGAATGTTATTGTTTGGACACCTGGACAGCAATCAAATTATGAGAATTAGTATATCATTGGGGGTTAACAAACCAAGCATTTTGAACACTGGTGGGAGAGCTACTGCCATCCAACAGCAGAGCAACTGCTGTAGAGCAGGAGTCCTAACTGGCCATCTCAAACGCTCTCTATCAAAGACACATGTTCATGTTAACCTACTTGCAATAAAAAAATGACCCAGGGAGATCAGCAGCTGGAAGAGTGAACACAGCGGGGAAGATAGAGACTGTATGGTCTTGAGATTTTAATGTTTCATATGTGGGTTGTTGGAACAGCATATTTTTACAGAGTTGGAGTCAGATAGTAAGTAGCGAAGAAAAGTGGGGCGTGTATTTGTGAATAGTTGTTGTTCAGTGTTCACGATTAAAGTAAAGAAACTAACTTGATAATTTTTGTTTAAATAGTGGAATGTAGGAGATCTGTGTCGCTCATATTTTAACAGATTACGAGGTGAGGCGAGCTTTTCTTGGGGTTTGGGTTTAATTAACAGAGGGATTCGAGTCCACCTTGTAAATATACATCCACACTTACCCCATTTCCCTGCACTTGGCCCATATGCTTCCAGTCCTTTCCTATCCACATATTTATCCAAATGTTTTTGAAATGTTGTTCATGTACCCCCCTCAACCACATCTGCTGGCAGCTCATCCACGTACCAGATTCTGTGTAAAGAAGTGGCCCCTCAGATTCCCTTTTATTCCTTCCCCTTTAACCTTAAACTGATCCCATCTCGTCCTCGATTCCCTGCACCTGGGAAAAACAGAGAGCATTAACCCTATCCATACCCCTCGTGACTTTATACAGCTCTATAAGGACTCCCTCAGTCTCTTACATGCTAAAGAAAAGGTCCTTGCTTGTCCACTCTCTCCCTATACCTCAGACCATTGGGTCCTGGCAAAGTCGTTGTAAATTTCTTCTGCACTCTTTTTGATTTAATAACATCCTCCCTATAACAAGGTGACAAAACTGAACACAATACTCCAAGTGCGGCCTTACCAAAGTTCTGTGCAATTGCAACATAAATTCCCAACTGCTATTCTCAATGTCCTGCCTGATGAAGGCCAGTGTGCAACATCCTTCTTCACTGCCCTGTCTACCTGTGTCTCCACTCTTAGAGAACCATGCACCTGAACGCCAAGGTCCCTTGCCCACTGCACCCCTTAAGACCCTCCCATTCACCATGAAACTACTACCTTGATTTGGGTTTCTAAAATACAAAACCTCACGCTTCTATATTAAATTCCATTTGCCATTGCCATTTCTCGGCCCATTTCCCACCTGATTAAGGTCCTGCTGCAATATCTGATAAACTTCCTCACTGATTATGCTCCTAATTACTTTAGTGTCATCTGCAAACTTACTAGTCATACCTTGTACATTCTCAACCAAATCATAGATAACAAACAGCAATGGACCAAGCCTTCGGTCTGACAAACATCCTTCCACTCAACCCTCTGCTTCCTACCATCAAGCCAACTGTGTTTCCAATTGGCCAGCTACCCCCGCATTCTACGAGATGTAACCTTCCTGAGCAGCCTGCTATGTGGAACCTAATCAAAGGCCTTACTGAAATCCACAGAGACTACGTCTATCACTCTGCCCTCATCAAACATCCTGGTAACTTCATCAAAGGACTCTAAGAAATTTGGGAAGCATGATCTCCCACTCACAAGCCTATGCTGACTGCTCCGAATCAAACCCTGTATACGTAATGGGTGCAGTCAATGGTATGCTGTCCTTCATTGTAAGATGATTTGAGTACATAAGTAAAGCCATCTTCCTGCTCTTATAGAGCCCAAATGAGAGAGCATTTGGTGCACTCTGTACAGATTTGATCTCCTTTGTAAGGAATGATCTCCTTACCACAGACACGGATGATAGTAACATGAGGATCGAGTGAATACGCTGAGTGTTTAATCTGTAGACCTGTGTGAGACGAAGAAATGGTGACACTGAAACATGAGGAGTGGCAGTGATCTCTTATTTCCAAAACAGACATTGACAGGGAGAGAAATTCCATACTTTACCCAGGATTGATTGGTTTGATTTATTGTCACGTGTACCTCAGTCCAGGGAAACACTTTGTTAATGAGCAGTGGAGGCAGATCATAGTAAGCATGGCCAGACAGATCATAGGTTGGAAATAGACTTGGACAGAGTAAGGCACACAGGGTACACTGCACAGGACGTGCACTCGACAAGATCAACATGAACAAGATATGCATTATTTGAGCATAGAGAGTCCATTCATCAGTCTAACGTGACTTTCCTTATAGTTTATATGCCTAAATTAACTCTCCCCATGTTATTGTGCAGTTGGCGAGTGAACCCTGTACTGAACGTCAGGTTGCTCACAATCCCCAACAGCAGCCACAATACATTCCGTCGGAAACAGTTAGCGATTCCTACCAGCTTCCGACCTACACAGAGAACACTAGGCTGGCTGCTTGGAGATGGAAGATGCCTTCTTGAGACTCCACACAAGACATATGGCTTCCCTGCTCATCACCAGAAAGCCATGTTAAAGTCCCACATGTGTGTCATGAGCAACGGAGCCACGAGGAACAGCGTGGATCAGTCGATCTGTGCAGCCTCTGCTCCACTTGTTCATCATGTTGGAGCAGATATTAGGAGATACTTAAGACTGCCGATGCTGGAGATCAGAGTAGAGCATCAATTGCTGGAAAAGCACAGCGGGTCAGGCAGCATCCTTGAAGCAGGAGAATCAACGTATTGGGCATAAGACATTCATCAGGAATCAGCAAAAATTACCTCATACTGCCCCCGTGTAAGTGCATTGAGGTGGGAATGGCCTCCTGCTGTTCCTGTATAAGTGAATCAAGGGAGTGATTGGCTTCAACCTCGTCCGATTGGACAGGGCTAAGGGCCTGACTGGTTACCCCTGGTTCCTGTTTGACAGCTTGATGTGCTGACAAGTGTGATGGTGCTGCCGCTTTAAGAGGTTATTTTTTCTGGATTTCTTTTAAGAGAGAGATTGATCGATTGTTACCAAGCTGGCTAGTTAAGACCACTTGAGTAACAGCGAGGGAGGCCTTGTGTTTATTTTAATGCAGCCTGAATGTGTGTGGCCAGTTCTCACAGGTTAGGATCACTGGGTTTTGGTTTCTCAGTAACATCAGAAAATATTGACGTCTCCACAGAGTTGGAAGCTTCAGTGAATGTTTCCTGTTTGCTATCATTTCTGAAATTTCTCTTGATGCTGTTTTTAATTCCTGTATTGGAGAAATGTTTGTGACAAGCTGTGTCCTAATATTCCTTTTTGCCAAGGGCTGTGTTTCTGGGATTTACCTATATTGAAACAGTTCATTGGTAATAGTTCTTAGATCTATTATTCTGTTAACTTGTCCAATAGAATTACGTTATTCTAAATTCCTCTTTCTTTGGTTTCATTTTCTATTTCGTGTTTCAGTAGATGGTGTTTTGCTTCACACCGAGTAGTTTGACCAGTCACATTGCATCTGGAACAGACACTTTACATTTCCTTTAAAATAAGAAAACATTAGAATCTACACTACCGCCTTCAAGTATTTTCGAGGGGCTCTGTTGTTATCCATCACACTAGACTCCTTCTCTTCCTGAGTAATAGGCTGGAGGCACTGAATGGGCTGTCCCTGTTCTTCTCCAATTATGTCAATGGGTTGAACGACTTCCTCATATTCCTGTGAAACCAGCGTGAGGTGCTGAATGAACCCTTGTTTTACTGTGGCAATGTGCAGTGCCCACCAGTGCTGTTACATGAATGTGACAGACACTTTAACAGCACAAGTCTCAATGGAGTCTGGATCCTGCTACACACGGACAAAGACCAGTTCAGGAGCTGATGGGGGACAAAATGTTCTGAACATTGTGGAATCTTCAGCGACCATCCCCACTTCTGATCTTATGGTGGGGAGGGTGGGGGCGGGGAGACATTGATGAAGCAGCTGAAGATGTTTGTGAAGAGGAACCTACCCTGAGGATCTTGTACAGAGGTGACAGCGTAGGTTCACGAGGTCAATTCCTGGAATGGCAGGATTGCCTTACACGGAAAGACTGAAGCGACTGGGCTTGTATACCCTTGAGTTTAGAAGACTGAGAGGGGATCTGATTGAAACGTATAGGATTATGAAAGGTCTGGACACTCTGGCAGGAGGGAACATATTTCCGTTGATGGGGGAGTGCCGAACCAGAGGACACAACTTAAAAATACGGGGTAGACCATTTAGGACAGAGATGAGGAGAAACTACTTCACCCAGAGAGTGGTGGCTGTGTGGAATGCTCTGCCCCAGAGGGCAGTGGAGGCCCAGTCTCTGGATTCATTTCAGAAAGAATTGGATAGAGCTCTTAAAGTTAGTGGAGTCAAAGGGTATGGAGATAAGGCTGGAACAGGATACTGATTAGGAATGATCAGCCATGATCATATTGAATGGCGGTGCAGGCTCGAAGGGCAGAATGGCCTACTCCTGCATCTATTGTCTATTATCTATTGACCCAGGACTGAGATGATGAAAATCTTCCTTTGTGCCATGTTTGACCCCAAACACTGGAGAGGTTACTCTGATTCCCATTAAGTTCAGTTTTGTTAAGCTCTTTGATGTCAACAGAAGTTAACCACTGCCTTGATATCGGGGCCAGTCATTTTTACCTGAACCATTCTGTCAACCTCTTTTGTTCACATCAATAGGCCATGATATAGGAGCAGCAAGTGTTTTCTTCAAACAGGTGGGATTGAATGTCAGGATTTCTCTCCTCAAGGGTGTTCGGGGAGCTAGATGACTGAATGTATTTGAAGAGGAGGTAGATGGACATTGACCTGTCAGAGAGTTAAGGGCTATGAATTGGATATGAAAAAGGATTTGAGACGAAGAGCAGATTAGTCATGATCTTAGTGAAGGGCAAGGCAGGCTTGGGGGGTGAACAACATGCCCCTGTTTCTGATGTGCCCCCATTCTGTTATTGGAAAGTTAGTGGGTGTTATTTTCATGCATATTCTGTCATTGAATGTTGCAGACAGGGACACCAGACGATTTTGTGAGCCATCCCTGAGTGAGGTATGAGGGCTGTATTCACACTGAATCTGGGTGTACAACATGACCAACAAATGAAGCACAAGTTGCAGAGAGGGGAAGCTCTGTGAAGAGAGATGAGGGGCCTCTTTCGTACCCAGCCTGGGTTTTCCAATTACATTTCCCAATTCACTTCAAACCATGTGGGACAGTACTGAGGGGCTGAATAGTCTCCTGTGTTTCCGTGAAACAGGTTATAGAAGTAAGTGGCCTCCAACTGCTCCTGTCTAGCAGGTTTGAGGGGCTGAATGGAACACAGGAACATGGGACTGAGGAGCAGGAGTGGGTCATTAGATAATTTGAGCCTTCTCCACCAGGCACTAAAATTGTAGCTGATCAGGTTGTGGTCTCAGCCCCACTTTCCTGTCTGCGTCTCATTGTGCATGACTCAATTCTTTGTCAAATATTTAACTAACGCAGCTTTCAATCAATGTGAACATAGAGACACGATAACCTTCCGCTGAAGAGGATTCCGACTTGAAAGGTCCTTTCAGAACTATTCATCATCCCTCTTATAGAATCATAGAGTCATGCAGAATGGAAACAGACCCATTAGTCCAATCTATTCACTCCAATCAGATATCAAATCTAATTTAGTCCCATTTGCCAGCATTTAGCCAATATTCCTCCTGTGATTGTACCCGCATTGACCACTTCCTCTGACTGCACTTTCTGTACACACACCACTCTCTGTGTGAAATACTTACCTTAAGGTCCCTTCTAAATCATTCGCCCTCTCCCCTTCAACCTATGCTGTCTTGTTCTGGACCCTACTATCCTTGGGAGCAGAACCCGGCTGTTCAGAATATCCTCCCCCTGATGATTTTATAAACCTCTATAATGTTGTCTCTCAACCTCTGACACTCCAGGAGGAAACACCTCAATGTAATCAGCCTCTCCCTATAGCTCAAGCCTCTAGTCCTGGAACATAAGTGTAAGTCATTTCTGCAGAAAACCAAGTTGCACGCAGTATTCTTAAAGTGTCATCACCAACATCCTGCAACATGCCAACACAACTCCTATACTCAATGCTCTGACTGATTAAGGCAAATGTGCCAAATGTGTTCAGCACTACTCTGTCTACCTGCGACTCACTGCGACAGGTAATCATGTATGGAAACATCAGAAAGTTAACAAGATGGTAGTGCCTGCAGATAGGAGGACCAGTGATACATTGATCATTATTGAGATTAGATTGTGTTGGGAACTTGAGCTTAACATGTCAGGAAGTGAAATCAAATCAATGGGTTCAGGGTGGTTTATATACAGAATAACAGATAGCCCAAAGTGAATTACAGCCTGGAATCTAATCGAGGGGTTCAGGGTTGTTTATATACAGAATAACAGATAGCCCAGAGTGAGTTACAACCTGGAATCTAATTGCAGGGTCCAGGGTGGTTTATTTACAGAATAACAGATAGCCTGAAATGTGTTACAGGTTGGAACCTAATCGAGGGGTTTAGGATGGTTTATGTACAGAATAACAGATGCCATGGAGTGTGTTACAGTCTGGAATCTAATCGAGGAGTTCAGGGTGGTTTATATACGGAATAACAGATAGCCTGGAGTGTATTAGAGATTGGAAACTTATCGAGGGATTTAGGATGGTTTATGTATAGAATAACAGATATCCTGGAGTAAGTTACAGCCTGGAATGTAATCGAGGCGTTCAGGGAGTTTTAGATACGGTATAACAGATAGCCCGGAGTGCGTTACAGACTGGAATCTAATCGAGGAGTTCAGGGTCGTTTATATACAGAACAACAGATAGCCCAGGGTGAGTTACAGCCTGGAATCTAATCGAGGGATATGTTAACCTTTTTATGTGAAATAACTTGTAACTGGGAGTGAGTCACAAAGTGTACTATTGGCCAACTGGTTTCAAATCTTGACTCACATAAACATAATGCAGTCACAGACTACACAACTTTACTGACTCCCAACTTCATAGTTTGAGGACTATCCTCCTCTGTTTTCCCCTTTCACTGAAGCTATTAATATAGCTTTAGTACTGCACTGCCATTCTGGTTAAAGTGCTACCTATCTCTCACTGTCTCATTTATCTTCAATCCTGTTGAAAGATACTTAAACCAACAGATGCACAAAGTTCCAGAAAGAGTTTTGTTTAATTGCAGGTGTATTATTTTCTTTTATTTGTAGACAACACACAATTTGAACCCAGAGAAGGTCAGTGTGGGATTTGAAAAACCCTTCAATTTGGAATGAGGCCTAGCCAGGCAGGATTCTGATCCAACGCTGGAAATCTACAATTCAGAGGCTGAGGTCTTTCAGGTATTTTATATTATGTTTCTCTCATATGTGAGCAGCTTGGAAAGTAAGGCAGAACTTACTGGAATGTCACATTGTCTCTCCGCATTCACTGTAAACAGGTTCTGGGATTTGCATTTTAACCACCTTCAAAGAGTTGTCTCCATTTCTTATCTCTGCTAGCATCAATGAATGGAAATGGCTTTTGACACATTGCCCCCTCTACCTTGCTGAAAGTATTCCTGACACAAATCAGTCAGACAGACATTTTAGATTTGACCACAGCCACCATTTTATATCAGCAAAACGATGACACTGAGTATATAAATAAGGAAAAGCAAGAGAGACTGGCAACATCAATACAGTTCGAAAATATATACAACATTGAACATGCATACAGAATCACACACACCCAGAAACACACACACAGAGATACAGACACCTTCCAGGGGCTGTCTCCATTTCCTATCTTGCAAGATAATTCATATTATGATGATGAATTCATGCAGGACAGTAAACAGCTTTTGAGACTTTCCCCATTGTGACAGAAATTCAGCCCCAATGTGAAACTTGGAGGTATGTAACAGAACAGAAATGAACCAGCAGCTTTCTGTGTTCTTGTTCCCAATGTAACATTTGACCATTTAGTTTATCTTGTCTTCAGTCTAACATCCAACAAAGATCACTTCACAGATCCAATAACAGATCCCCAGGAGTGAGTTCCAGACTGGAATCTAATTGAGGGGTTTAGGGTTTACATACAGCATAAGAGATACCCAGGAGTGAGAGAAAGAGTGAAATGTAATCGAGAGGTTTGAGGTGGTTTACATACAGAATAACAGATAACAAGTAGTGAGTCACAAAATCGCGGAGTCATACAGTCATAGAGATGTACAGCATGGAAACAGACCCTTTGGTCCAACCCGTTCATGCTGACCAGATATCCTAACCAATTCTAGTCTCTTTTTCAAGAACTTGACCCATCTCCCTCCAAATTTTCCCATTCATATAACTATTGAGCTGCATTTTAAATGTTGCAATTGTACCAGCCTCCACCACTTCCTCTGACAGTTCATTCCATTCATGTACCACCCTCTGAGTGAACAAGTTCCCCCTTAGGTCTCTTTCATATCTTTTCCTCTCACAGTAAACGTATGCCCTCTGGTTCTGGACTCCCCACCCCAAGGAAAATACTTTGTCTATTTATCCTATCCATGCTCGTCATGATTTTATAAACCTCGATAAGGTTACCCCTCAGCCTCTGATGCTCCAGGAAAACAACCCCAGCCTATTCAACCTCACCCTGTAGCACAAATCGTCTAACCCTGGCAACCTCCTTATAAATCTTTTCTGACCCCTTCCAAGTTTCACAACATCCTTCCGATAGGAAGGAGACCAGAATTGCACGCCATATTCCAACAGTGGCCTAACCCATGTCCAGTCCAGTCACAACATGACCTCTCAAAGCCTATACTCAAAACTCTGACCAATAAAGGAAAGCATACCAAACGCTGCCTTCATTATCTTATCCACCTGGCACTCTATTTTCAAGGAGCTACAAACCTGCACTTCAAAGTCTCTTTGTTCAGCAACTCTCTCTCGGACCTGACCATTAAAATATAAGTCCTGCTCAAATTTGCTTTCCCAAAATGCAGCACCTCGTGTTTATCGAAGTGGAATAGAATTGAAGGTTTTGGGGTGTTTTTGAAACATGCCAGTCATGGAAGTGAGTTACACGTTGGAATCTAATCGAGAGGTTTCCGGGTGATTCATATAATCCCGACAGTGGGGAAACAAGCCCCTCAGCCCAACAAGATCACACTGACCCTCAGAAGAATAACACATCCAGACCGATTTCCCCACATTTACCCCTGACTAATGCACCTCACCTACACATCCCTGAATACCATGGGCAATTTTAACAGGGTTTGGATTGGATGGTTAATATACAGACTAACAAATACCCAGGAGTGTGATACAGACTGGAATCTAATCAAAGGATTGAGGTGGCTAATGTGCAGAGCCTCATAAAATTGGAAGTCTGTTCCAGATTAGAATTTTATCAAGGGGATTCGGGACGATTATGTGTATACTAACAGATATCCCAGAGTGAGTTACGGACTGGAATCTAATCGAGGGTTTCAGGGTGGTTTATATGCAGAATAACAGGTATCCCGGAGTGAGTTATAGAGTCAGAAAATCATAGAGATGTACAGCATGGAAACAGACCCTTCGAACCAACTTGTCAATGCCGACCAGATATCCCAACCCAATCTAGTTCCACCTGCCAGCACCTGGCCCATGTCCCTCCAAACCCTTCCTATTCATATACTCATCAGAATTCCTCTTAAATGTTGCAATTGTACCAGCCTCCACCACTTCCACTGGCAGCTCACTCCATACACGTACCACCTTCTGCATGAAAAAGTTGTCCCTTGGGTCTCTTTCATATCTTTCCCTTCTCAAACTAAACCTATGCCCTGTAGTTCTGGACTCCCTTGCCCCAGAGTAAACCTCGATAAGTTCACCCCTCAACCTCTGACACTCCAGGGAAAACAGCCCCAGACTGTTCAGCCTCTCCCTGTAGCACAAATCCTCCCACCCTGGCAACATCCTTGTAAATCTTTTCTGAGCCCTTTCAAGTTTCATAACATCTTTCCGATAGGAAGGAGACCAGAATTGCACGCAATATTCCAAGAGTGACCTAACCAATGTCCGGCACAACCGCAACATGACCTCCCAACTCCTGTATTCAATACTCTGACCAATAAAGGCAAACATACAAAACGCCTTCTTCACTATCCTATCTACCTGCGACTCCACTTTCAAGGAGCGATGAACCTGCACTCCAAGGTCTCTTTGTTCAGCAACACACCCTAGGATCTTACCATTAAATGTAGAAGTCCTGCTAAGAATCGCTTTCCCAAAATGCAGCACCTCGAATTTATCTGAATTAAACTCCATCTGTCACTTCTCAGTCCATTGGCCCATCCGGTCCAGATCCTGTTTTAATCTGAGGAACCCTCTTCGCTCTCCACTGCACCTGCAATTTTAGTGTCATCTGCAAACTTACTCACTGCACCTCTTATGCTCGCATCCAAATCATTTATGTAAATGACAAAAAATAGAGGGCCCAACACTGATCCTTATGGCACTCCACTGGTCACAGGCCTCAAGTCTGAAAAACAACCCTCCACCACCTCCCTCCCACTCTCTGTCTTCTACCTTTGAGCCAGTTCTGTATCTGAACGGCTACTTCGCCCTGCATTCCATAAGATCTAACCTGCTAATCAGTCTCCCATGGGGAACCTTGTCGAACGCCTTACTGAAGTTCATATAGGTCACATCTACTGCTCTGCTCTCATCAATCTTCTTTGTTACTTCTTCAAAAAACTCAATCAAGTTTGTGAGACATGATTTCCAATGCACAATGCCATGTTCACTATCCCGCATCAGTCCTTGCCTTTCCAACTTCATGTAGATCCTATCCCTCAGGATTCCCTCCAACAACTTGCCCACCGCCGAGGTCAGGCTCACCGGTCTATAGTTCCCTGGCTTCTCTTTACCACCCTTCTTAAACAGTGGCACCACGTTTGCCATACTTCAGTCTTCTGGCATCTCACCTGTGACTATCGATGATACAAATATCTCAGCAAGAGTCCCAGCAATCACTTCTCGAGCTTCCCACGGAGTTTTCAGGTACACCTGATCAGGTCCTGTTTCAAGACATCCAGCACTTCCTCCTCTGTTTCTCTGGACATTTTGCAAGATGTCACCATCGATTTCCCGGCAGTCTATATCTTCCATATGCTTTTCCACAGTAAATACTGATGCAAAATATTCATTTAATATCTCCTCCATTTTCTGTGGCTCCACACAATGGCCACCTTGCTGATCTTAGCGGGGCCCTATTCTCTCCCTAGTTACCCTTTGTCCTTAATATATTTGTAAAAGCACTTTGGATTCTCCTTAATTCTATTTGCGAAAGCTATCTCATGTCCGCATTTTGTCTTCCTGATATCCCTCGTAAGTGTACTCCAACTTCCTTTATACTCTTATAAGGATTCACGCGATCTATCCTGTCTATACCTGACATTTGCTTCCTTCTTTTTCTGAACTAAACCCTCAATTTCTTTAGTCAGCCAGCATTCCCTATAACTACCAGCCTTCCCTTTCAACTCTGACAGGAAGTTACTGTCTGGAAACTAATCGCGGGGTTCAGGGTGCTTTATATACAGAATAACATATAGCTCGGAGTGAGTTACAGCCTGGAATCGAATCGAGGTGTTCAGGGTTGGTTATATACCGAAATAACAGATAGCCCGGATTGAGTTACAGCCTGGAATCGAATCGAGGTGTTAAGGGTGGGTTATATACAGAATAACAGATAGCCCGGCGTGAGTTACAGCCTGGAATCGAATCGAGGGTTTCAGGGTGGTTTATATCCAGAATAACAGATAGCCCGCAGTGAGTTACAGCCTGGAATCTAATCATGGGGTTCAGGGTGGTTTATATACAGAACAGCAGACACCCCGGAGTGAGTTACAGCCTGGAATCTAATCGAGGGGTTCAGGGTGGTTTATATACATAATAACTGATATTCTGGGGTGTGTTACAGCATGGAATGTAATCGATGGGTTCAGGGTTGTTTATATACAGAATAACGGATACCCTGGAGTGAGTAACAGCCTGGAACCGAATCGAGGTGTTCAGGGTGGATTATATACAGAATAACAGATAGACGGCAGTGAGTTACGGCCTGGAATCTAATCGAGGGGTTTAAGGAGCTTAGCATACAGAATAACAGATAGCCCAGGGAGTGTTACTCTCTGGAAGCTAATCAATGTCTGTTCACTTTAAGATAGGGCGGGTTTTGCTGAATCTAAAGTACAGCCACAGTTGCCAGCTAAAGGTCAGACTGTTCCAAATGTAACCATTAGCTGGGAAATGGATACCTGAGTTTTGGTTGCTGATGTGACATCAGTTCAAATGCAATCAAAGAATTTAAATAATGCTCAGAATATCAGAAGCCAATGGAATTTGAATATTATTGTTCGTACACCTGGAAATCAATCAAATTATGAGAATTATTGTATTAGGGGAAGTAAATAATCCCAGCATTTTGAAAATAGAGGGAGAGCTGCTGCCATCCAACAGCAGATTAACTGCTGTAGAGCAGGAGTGCTAACTGACCATCTCAAATACTCTCTATCAAAGACACATGATCATGTAAAACATACTTGCATTAAAAAAACATGACCCAGGGAGATCAGCAGCTCAAAGAGTGAACACAACTGGGAAGATAGAGACTGTGTGCTCTTGAGATTGTAACGTTTAATATGTGGATTGTTGGAACAGCATATTTTTTACAGAGTTGGAGTCAGATAGTAAGTAGCTAAGAAAAGAGGGGCGTGTATTTGCGAATAGTTTTTGTTTAGTGTTCACTATTAAAGTTAAGAAACTAAATTGCTAATTTTTGTTTAAATAGTGGAATGTAGGAGATCTGTGTCACTCATATGGTAACAGATTACGAGGTGAGGTGAGCTTTTCTGGGTGTTTGGTTTTAATTAACAAAGGGGTTTCGACTCTACCTTGTAAATGTCCATTCACACTAGCCCCATTTCCCTGCAGTTGGCCCATATCCTTCTAGTCCTTTCCTATTCACATATTTATTCAAATGCTTTTTAAATTTTGTTAATACATCCCCCTCAGCCACATCTTCTGGCAGCTCATCCACGTACCAGCCATTTATGTAAATAAGTCATCCCCCAGGTTCCCTTTTATTCCTTTCCCTTTAACCTTAAACTGATCCCCTCTCGTCCTCGATTCTCTAAACTTTGGAAAAGACTGAGACCATTCACCCTATCCATATCGCTCATGATCTTATACAGATCTATAAGGTCCCCCCTCAGTCTCCTACACTCGAAAGAAAAGGTCCCAGCTTGTCCACCCTCTCCCTATAACTCAGACCATTGGGTCGTGGCAACGTCCTTGTAAATTTCTTCTGCACTCTTTCTAATTTCATTATATCCTCACTATAACAAGTTGACAAAACTGAACACAATACTCCAAGTGCGGCCTTACCAAAGTCCTGTGTAACTGCAACATAAATCCCAACTTCTATACTCAATGTCCTGCCTGACGAAGGCCAGTGTGCCAAAAGCCTTCTTCACTGCCCTGCCTATCTGTGACTCCACTCTCAGGGAACCATGCACCTGAATTCCAAGGTCTCTCTGCCCACTACACACGTTAAGGCCCGCCGAATCACCGTGAAACTCCTACCTTGCCTTGAGATTCCAAGCTGCAAGACCACACACATCTATATTAAATTCTATTTGCCATTTCTCAGCCCACTTGCCCACCTGATTAAGGTCCTGCTGCAATTTCTGATAAACTTCCTCACTGATCATGATCCCACTTATTTTAGTGTCATCTGCAAACTTACTAATCATGCTTTGTACATTCTCAACCAAATCGTAGATAACAAACAGATATGGACCCAACATCCAGTCTGACAAGCATCCTTCTACTAAACCCTCTGCTTCCTATCAACAAGCCAACTGTGTATTCAATTGGCTTGGTCCCCCAGTATTCTACGAGATGGAACCTTCCAGAGTCGCCTGCCATCTGGAACCTTATCAAAGGCCTTACTGAAATCCATAGAGACTACATTTACCGCTCTGCCCTCATCAACATTCTTGGTCACTTCATCAAAGGACTCTAAGAAATTTGGCAAGCATGAATTCCCAATCACAAGTCTATGCCGACTGCTCCGAATCAAACCCTGTGTAAGTAATGGGTGCAGATAATGGTATGCTGTCCTTCATTGTAAGATGATTTGAGTACATAAGTAAAGCCATCTTCCTGCTCTTATAGAGCCCAAATGAGAGAGCATTTGGTGCACTCTGTACAGATTTGATCTCCTTTGTAAGGAATGATCTCCTTACCACAGACACGGGTGATAGTAACATGAGGATAGAGTGAATACGCTGAGTGTTTAATCTGTTGACCTGTGTGAGATGAAGAAATGGTGACACTGAAAAACGAGGAGTGGCAGCGATCACTTATTTCCAAAAGAGACATTGACAGGGAGAGAAATTCCATACTTTACCCAGGATTGATTGGTTTTATTTATTGTCAGATGTACCTCAGTACAGGGAAACACTTTGTTTATGAGCAGTGGAGGCAGATCATAGTAAGCATGGCCAGACAGATCATAGGGTGGAAATTGTCTTGGACAGAGTAAGGCATACAGATTACACTGAACAGGACGTGCACTCGACAAGATCAACACGAACAAGATCAGCATTATTTGAACTGAGAGCATCCATTCATCAGTATAACATGGCCTTCCTAATAATTTATAAGCGTAAATTAACTCTCCCCATGTTATTGTGCAGTTTGCGTGTGAACCCTGGGCTGAATGTCATGTTGCTCACAATCCCCAAAAGCAGCCACAATACCTTCCATCTGAAACAGGTACCCCTCCCATCATAGAGAACACCAGGCTGTCTTCTCGGAGATGAAAGCTGCCTTCTTGAGACTTCACACAAGACATATGGCTTCCGTGCTCACCACGATAAAACCACGTTAAAGTCCCACATGTGTATCATGAGCAACGGAGCCACGAGGAACAACGTGGAACAGTCTGTCTGTGCAGCTTCTGCTCCACTTGTTCAACATGTTAGAGCATCAATTATGAGACACTGAGGACTGCCGATGCTGGAGATCAGAGTAGAGCGTCGATTTCTGGAAAAGCACAGCGGGTCAGGCAGCATCCTTGAAGCTGGAGAATCGACGTATTGGGCATAAGACATTCATCAGGAATCAGCATCAATTACCTCATTCTGCCCCCGTGTAAGTGCATTGAGATGGGAATGGCCTCCTACTGTTCATGCATAAGTGACTCAAGGGACTGACCGGCTTCTTCTTCGTCCGATTAGACAGGGCTAAGGGCCTGACTGGGTTACCCCTGGTTTCTGCTTGACAGCTTATTTTACTGACTAGTGTGATGATGCTGTAGCTTGAAGAGGTTATTTTGTCCGGGTTTCTTTTATGAGAGAGATTGAACGATTGTTACCAAGCTGGTTAGTTAAGACTCTTGAGTAACAGCTAGCGAGGCCTTAGGTTACCTTTAATGCAGCCTGAATGGGTGTGGCCAGCTCTCACAGGTTAGGATCACTGGGTTTGGGTTTCTCAGTAACATCCGAAACTATTGGTTTCTCCACAGAGTTGGAAACTTCAGTGCATGTCTCCTGGCTGCTACTCTCTCTGAAATTTCTCTTGATGCTGTTTTTAATTCCTGGATTGGAGAAATATTTGTGACATTCTGTGTCTGAATATTCCTTTTTGCCAAGGGCTGTGTATATGGGATTTCCCTATATTGGAACAGTTCATTAGTAATAGTTCCTAGATCTATTATTCTATTAAGCTGTCCAATAGAATTACGTTATTCTAAATTCTACTTTCTGTGGTTTTATTTCTTCTTTCGTGTTTAAGTAGATGGTGTTTTGCTTCACACCGAGTAGTCTGACCAATCACATTGCATCTGTAACAGACACTTTACATTTCCTTTAAAATAAGAAAGCATTAGAATCTCGGCTATTGCCGTCAAATACTTTCGAGGGGCTCTCCTTCTCTTCCTGAGTAATAGGCCGGAGGCACTGAATGGGCTGTCCCTGTTCATCTCCAATAGTGTCAATGGGCTGAATGGCTTCCTCATATTCCTGTGAAACCAGCGTGAAGTGCTGAATGAACTCTTATTTTACTGTGACAATGTGCAGTGTCAGGCAGTGCTGTTACATGTATGTTACTGATACTTTAACAGCATAAGCCTGAATGGAGCCTGGGTCTTGCTGCACATGGACACAGACCAGTTCAGGAACTGACGGGGGACAAAACGTTCTGAACATTGTGGAAGCTTCAGTGACCATCCCCACTTCTGATCTTATGGTGAGGAGGGTGAGGGTGAGGAGACATTGATGAAGCAGCTGAAGATGTTTGTGAAGGGGAAGCTACCCTGAGGATCTCCCATAGAGGTGACCCAGGACAGAGATGATGAGCATCTTGCTTTGTGCCATGTTTGACACCAAACACTGGAGAGTTTACATTGATTCCCATTAAGTCCAGCACCTTGATGTCAACAGATGTCAACCACTGCCTTGATATCAGGGCCAGCCATTTTTACCTGAACCCTTGTCTCAACCTCTTTTGTTCATATCAATAAGCCATGATATTGGAGCAGCAAGTGTTTTCTTCAAACAGGTGGTATTGAATGTCAGGATTTCTCTTCTTAAGAGTGTTCGGGGAGCGAGATGACTGAAAGTATTTGAAGAGGAAATAGATGGATATTGACCTGTCGGAGAGTTGACGGCTATGAAGAATTGGATAGGAAAGAGGATTTGTGGCCAGGAGCAGATCAGCCATGATCTTAGTGAAGGGCAAGGCAGGTTTGGGGAGTGAACGACATGCCCTTGTTTCTGATGTTCTCACATTCTGTTATTGGAAAGTTAGTGGGTGTTATTTTTATGAATGTTCTGGTATTGCATATTGAAGTCAGGGAGACCAGTTGATTTTGTGATCCATCTCGGGGTGAGGTATATGGGCTGTATTCACAGTGAATCTTGGTCGACAACATGACCAACAAATGGAGCACAAGCTGCAGAGAGGGGAAGCTTTCTAAAGAGTGATGAGGGGCCTCTTTCATACCCAGCCTGGATTTTCCAATTACATTTCCCAAATCACCTCAAAGCATGTGGGACAGTCTTGAGGGACTAAATGGTCTCCTCTGTTTCTGTGCACCCGGTTATAGGAGTAAGTGGACTCCAACTGTTCCTGTCTAGCAGGTATAAGGGGCTGAATGGAACACAGGAAAATGGGACTGAGGAGCAGGAGCGGGTCATTAGATACTTTGAGCCTTCTCCACCAGGCAGTAAGATTGTGGCTGATCAGGTTGGGGTCTCAGCCCCACTTTCCTGTCTGTATCCCGTTATCCGTGATTCACTTCTTTGTCAAACATTTAACGATGCAACTTTCAATCAATGTGAACAGAGAGGCACGATAAACTTCCAGAGAAGAGAAGTACGACTTGAAGGACCTTACAGAATTTTTCATCATCCCTCTTATAGAACCAGAGAGTCATGCAGAACGAAAGCTGACCCGTTAGTCCAATCTGTTCACTCCGATTAGATATCAAATCTGATCCAGTCCCATTTGCCAGCATTTGGTAAATATCCCTCCTTTGTTAGATACTTTTTAAAATGTGCGATTGTACCCGCCTTCACCACTTCCTCTGACAGCACTGTCTGTACACACACCACTGTCTGTGTGAAACATTTATCTTCAGATCCCTTCCAATACAATCCCCCTCGCCTTCAACCTATGCTCTCTTTGTTCTGGACTCCCCTCTCCGGGAGAGCAGAACGTGACTGTTCAGAATATCCATGCCCCTGCTGGTTATATAAACCTCTATAATGTCACCCTTCAGCCTCTAACACTCCAGGGGGAAACGCCTCAACCTAATCAACCTCTCCCTACAGCTCAAGCTTCCAGTCCTGGAATATCTGTGTAAGTTATTTCTGCAGAAAACCGAGTTGTATGCAGTATTCTTAAAGTGGCCTCACCAACATCCTGTACAGATACAACATACCACCACAACTCCTATACTCAATGCTCTGACTGATTAAGGCAAATGTGCCAAATGTGTTCAGCACCACTCTATCTACCTGTGACTCCAATTTCAAGGAACAATGCACCTGCAGCCCTATGCCCCTTTGTTTCACAACATGCCCCAGGACCTGACCATGAAGTATATAATGTCTGCCTGATTTGCCTTTCCAAAATGCAAAGTTTCATATTTATCTAAATTAAATTTCATCTGTTACTCCTTGCGTCATTGTCACACCTAATTGCGGTCTTGTTGTGCTATGAGGTAATCTACTACACCACCTTTCTGATGTAATTTGTAACCTTACTAACTATTGCCCCGATATTCACATCTAAATCCTTTACATAAATGATGAAATGCAGTGAACCCAGTACTGATTCTTGCAGCACACTGCTGCTCACAAGCCTCCAGGCTGAAAAATATCCCTCTTCCTTCAAGCCAATTGTGACGAGCTTCCTCTGTATCTTATGTGACTGAAACTTACTAAACTGTCTACCAATCAGAATGAAATACTAGCTATGAAGAGATGCTGAGTAGTTTAGGTTTATTTTCACTAGATAAAAGGAGATTGGGGGGGGGGGGGGGGACCTGATTAAGGTTTGCAAAATCATGAAGGGTAGAGCCAGGGTGGATAGAGACAAGCTTTTTCCCAGGGTGAAGGATTCAATAACGAGAGGTCGTGCTTTCAAAGTGAGAGGTGGAAAGTTTAAGTGGGATACACGCGGTAAGTACTTCACACAGAGGGTAGTGGGCATTTGGAACGCGTTGCCAGCAGAGGTGGTAGAGGCAGGCACGGTCGATTCATTTAAGATGCGTCTGGACAGATGCATGAGTCGGTGGGGAGCAGAGGAAGACAGATGCTTATGAATTGACCGACAGATTTAGACAGTATATTTGGATCGGTTCAGGCTTGGAGGGTGAAGGGCCTGTTCCTGGGCTGTAAATTTTCTTTGGTCTTTGTTCTTTAAAAGATCAACTTGCTGAAGTCCATATAGACAACGTCTATCAAATTGCCTTCATCAATCTTCTTTGTCACCTCTTCAAAAAACTCAATCAAGTTAATAAGATATGATTTCCCATGCAGAAAGCTACGTTGTCTACTCCGATCAGCCCTTGCCTTCCCAAATGTATGTAAATTCTGTCCCTCAGAATCACCTCTCCCAACTTACCCACCACTGACATCAGGCTCACCCGCTTATATTTCCTCGGCTTTTTGGGTCACTGTTTCCTTTTCTAGTCCCACTCCTCCACTGCTCACAACAAAAGTAATATGTAAGCAGGTTGGTGATATCGCCGATGATATCGGTCTCAGACTGGGTCAGGGTCAGTTTTAGGAACAAGTCATTAAATTCTTTAATCTGCTGAAACAACACATTTATAATCCAGAGCAATGTTACTCAAACTATGGTGGAAAGATGAATGGCAAACTGTTTGGGTATTGCAATTATATAATCAATATTTCCCTTTCTAAAAATACACACACACACACACACACACACACACACACACACACACACACACACACACACACACACACACACACACACACACACACACACACACACACACACACACACCAAATCTCTGCAATTTCAACTGGAAAGAACTTGGTCCAAATATTATTGGAACTCATGACAAAGGAAAAATTGTGAGATTGTCCAAAACGTTATTCTGCTTCTGAAGATATTGTACTCACACAAGCTGCTAGCAATGGGATTTTATCCTGGGAGAGTTTGGATTTGGCTGAATTCCCTTTGCTTTAGGCAGTGAGTAGATTCCAGTGAATTCTGGTTAGGGATCATCCAAAGGGTAGCACGGTGGTTAGCACTGCTGCCTCACAGCACCAGGGACTTGGGGTCGATTCCAGCCTTGGGTGACTGTCTGTGTGGAGTTTGCACATTCTCCCCTTTTCTGTGTGAGCTTCAAATGGGTGATCCAGTTTCCTACCACAAACTATGTAGGTTCGGTGGATTGGTCATGCTAAATTGTCTGTAATGTTCAGGGATTTCTAGGTTATGTGCAATAGTCAGGGTAAATATAGGGAAATGGGTTGGGAAGGTTGGTATGGACTTGTTGGGTCGAAGGGCCTGTTTCAACACTGCAGGGATTCCATAAAAAGAAGAATAGTAACGATGACTGTAGAGGTTCTTTTTTAGCTCACGCACATTGCTGCGATGAGGAATAATGAAGGAGAGAGAGAGCAATAGGCCATTCCTTGTTAGGCAGATAACATTTTCTCCCTCTCTGAGTTGAATCACTCAGTAATGTCATCCTCTCCCAAACTGGACCATGTGAGGACTATATCTCCATCACATTCCCTGTTCCATGTAGGTGCATCGTTGCTGCTGTCATACACAAAGCCATATCCTTTGCAGAAAATGGTCTCAGTCAATTTGGTCTCAGTCAGGGTTTATATGTCCCTGCGTCATTAAAAAAATAAAACTGTTTAATTTATTCACAATACCAGTGTTAAACTGAATGCATTTTTAAAAAGAAATACAGAAATTGCTGGAAAAGCTCGCCAGGTGTCTCAGTACCCAGATGCTGTAGTTGTACCAGCCTCCACCTCTTCCTCTGTCAGCTCATTCCATACGCACACCACCCTCTGTGTGAAATGGTATCCTTTAGGCCTGCTCAAAACCTTGCCCCTCTCACTTTCCACCAATGCCCTCTAGTTTTGGACGCCCCTAACCTGGGGAAAAACCCCTGTCTACTCACCCTATCCATGGCCATTTTGATTTTATAAACCTTTACTGCTGCAAGATGTGACCCCAATCCACACAAACGGCTGTACTTTGAGTCATCCTGGGCCTAAATTCTGAAATGCAATACTGACACCACTTCCTTCTCCATCAGGTCACGATTCTAAATCCATTTTTATCAGTTTGTTCAGATGTATCCTGAGACACTTCTGTGGGCTTTACACCTGGACCTTTGTGCCCGGAGGTAGGGACACTAGCACCACTCAGCAATATCCATAAAGCTGCAACAGTATTCTCCTGTGTGTTTGTTCATCAGACTGTCCTGACATGCTGGGACATACCTCTGCAACAGGCAGGACTTCAATGCAAGCCTTCTAGCCCAGAGCTAGGAACACTACCACACAAGTTCAGGAATTGGAATCAAATCCAGAGCTCTGGCTCAGAGGCAGGGACACTACCCACCACACTACCAAACTCAGATTTTGGATCATATTTTAGTGCCCGCTTTCAGCTCGTTGTGGATTTATTATAATCAGGTTACCATTACTGAATTACAAACAATACTTTGTATTACTAAACAAATGCAAGATATTTGTCTCAACTGTAGGATATTGAGTGTACTTGCTACGCCATCGAAAATAACTATAAACATCTTTAATTGCTATTATCTGTAGTCTGCAATATTAAGGAAAGAAATCCTGCAGACACACTCTGCCCAATAAAGGGTCTCAAACAGATATTTATTACTGAACACCAGAGACGAAAGAAGAGCTTAATTTCTGACCCCAAAACACCGATCACTCTTATCCAACTCTCACGTGCGACTTCCCTTTTCCTAAAACCATGAAATGACACCAGGCCACTGATTACTGTCCAGCCTCTCCTCCCCACTGACTGTGTCTGCAATCTGTCCCTCCTCCCCCTCACCACACAAGGCAAACCAAGCTCAGGGTCTTTGTGAAACTCAAGGCCGGAGTGTACAGGCATCCTGGAGAGGGATGGGCGTTTTAAAATTGAAGGGGGAGGGTGAGGTGACAGTAATATCACTCACTGGGCTGAGGGGTGGCTGATGGAGTTTAGTTTGGATTAATGCGAGGTATTGGGTTTGGTAAATCAAACAACAGCAGGATCAATACAATTGAAAGTGGAGCATTTGGCAGTGTTGTAGGATAGACACCTAGGCCGTCAGGTATAATTCTTTAAAATTTGCATCTCATATAGATACTGTGGTTAAGAAGCTGTTTAACACACGTGTCTTCATCGGACAGACCTTTGAGTATCGGAATTGTGACGTCATGTTGTGGTTGTACAGGACATTGGTGAGACTTCTTCTGGAATACTGTGTCCAGTCTGGTCACGCTGCCCGCTCATTCCATAGGCACACCACCCTCTGGGTGAAAAAGCTGCCCCTTAGGTCACTTTTAAATGTTTCCCCTCTCACCTTAAGCCTATGTCCTCTAGCTTTTGACTCCCCATACCCTTAGAAAAAACCTTGAATATTAACGTTGATATTACTAACCTTGATATTATTAAGCTGGAGAGGATTGGGAAGAGATTAACCTGGATGTTGCTGGGAAAGGAGGGTGTGAGCTATAAGGAGAGGCTGGATCGGCTGGGACTTTTTTCATTGAAGAATATGAGTTTAAGCAGTAACTTTACAGAGGTTTGTAAAATAATGAGGGTTACAGATAAGCTGAAGGGCTGATGTCTTTTCTCTAGAGTTGAGGATTCAAAACTGAGGGATATTTTAAGGTGCGAGGAAAAAGATTTACGAAAGTCACGAGGGGTAATTATTTTAGACAGAAGCTGGCTTGTGTGTGGAATGAACTTCCAGAGGAAGTGGTGAAAGCAGGGACAGTTACAACGTTTAAAGGACATTTAGATCAGTCCATGGATAAGACATCAGTTTGCATGGAGCTGTGAGCAGCTGCCCTCTCCCTCCCCATCACTGAATGAATCCCTGTTGGTTTTTCCCCTCTGCCAATGCCTGTGCAGTGGCGTGTGGAGGCCAGCAGAGGATGGCATTGCATCACTTTCAGCACCATAGAGACTGGCTGACCTGCCCCACAGAGAGACACACAGATACACACACGGGAATGGTTAGGACACGGCGTGAAGTTCATCTGGTAATTTGAATGAAACATAAAGAAATACTCAATTGACCTCGTAAACTGTTAAAATATGAGTGACAGATCTGCCAAATTCTATTGTTTAAATAAAAAATAACATCATTTTATTTTTTTCACTCTGAAAGTGAACATTTTACATTAACTATTCACAACTCTGGGACTCCCTTTCTCTTAACTGCTTATGACCCGACTCCAGCTCTATAGCAATATACTGTTTCTGGGTCTGCCATCCTCTCATACCACAGGTGTTTGTAAGCTCTCAGTTCAGAACAGCATTCCCTCTCTCTTAAAGGTATAGTACACACTTTCAACTTCGTCACATTGTACCCTGATGAATATCGATAAGTGGGACCTGTCCGAATTTCTTTTGCTCTGTAGTTTGTCAATATTTCATTTGCTCCGTCTGGTGTGTGTCAGGACTTTTGTTGCTCATTGACAGATTGTCATTATTCGACTCTGTCCGTGTGAATATATCGGTATTTCACTTGCTTACACTCGTGAGTGTGGCAGGATTTCAGTTGTTTCATGGGGACTGTGACGCTATAACAATCTCAATGTTTGTAGATGACACCGAACCTGGAAGAACTCTGAAGTCTCTGGAGGAGAGTGTGGAACTGTAACAGGACAATCACATTTTGATGTAGTGTTCTGGTTTATGGCAGATGGGGATCAATGCAGAGCAGTTTGAGGTGATAAACTTTGGTAGGAAAGACAATGAAAGACAATGACCACAGTTTATTGAAGATATCAGGACAAGTGGGGAAAACAGTAACTATCACAGATTACTTTCAGTATCCAAGCTGTTTACAGGAGGAGGTGTAGGAGGAAGTCTTCATGCTTCCTTCCTGGGAGTGGTGGTGACGATGTGTTGTGAGCCCATCCTCCTGCCCACAGAGACCGCGGGAATTCCATTTGTACCAGCTCGACACAAAAGGGAGATGGCATCAGGGCCATGGTTTCTAAGTTGTGTAGAGGAAAAGGAGATGCCCGTGGATTTAAAGTGTGAAATGCCCTTCACTGAACATTGCTCCTCACTTGGTCGGTGGGATGTGGATGTTTCACAATCTCCACATGAGGTGTCCCTGTGCTCTCCAGCTCGTGGCGGGAGGAGGGGGGGATGGGGGAACGGATATCGGGCACTCCACCACCTGGTTTTGCCTTTCTGTCCTATTCCAGGCTCTTTCTCCTGGAATGGGAGAACGGGAAGGAGAGAGTGAGGGTGGGAGTGGGTAGCCCTACTGTTAGTGCTGGTGTAGGTGGGGATAATTGCAAATGGTGAGGGAGTCTGTCGACAGCGTTGTATCCATGCAGTATAATTAATATGGGGGGTAAAGTGGACGGGGTGACAGACAGAGAGAGAGGGAGAGAGAGAGATAGAGACAGAGAGACAGAGATAGAGACAGAGAGAGTGAGAGGGAGAGAGAGAGAAAGTGAGAAGGTGCTGCATGCCACAGTGGGAGTGGTGGAGCATAAGCCTTGTTCGGGGGTCGGTGATATAACAGATAAAGAGTGAGAGTGAGGGAGCAGAGAGAATATGGTGATCCTTACCCTGACAGAGTGGGGATGGTTATTGATGAATGTCCTGTATTGGTGGGCATTTTGTTCGACCGCAGATACTGCACTGAGCTGGGTGGGGAGCTCAGACCATGCTCGGTGGGACTGGTGGTCTGGCCTCCTCTGGGAAGAGAATGGTCCCCCTCTATACTAGCCCATTAACCTTTACCTCCAAGCCACTGTCGACAAACTGTGGTGTAATTGCCCTTTATCTGCCATGCTCAGGGTAAACTGCACAGGGCAGCTCCTAACAGAGAAAGCTCAACCGTGTGCCCTGTTGCCTTTTTCGGATGGCGCCTGTGTCAGGGATCATGGAATATCCAGGGGCATCCGGGCGATGGTGAGTATCTCCAGCCATGATGGGTGGGAGAATCGGGCTGGCATTGAATGAGAGGGACACCATGGGGTGTTAGTGAATAATGCACTGGCATGGTATACATAATCCTACATGCTGGGAAGGTAACTGCTCCTGGTCTAAAGATCAATGCACTTGGCTGGGGTACACAGTCCTCATGATGGCAGGGACAATGCACCTGGTTTACAGATCTATCCACTGGGGTATTGTACACGGTCTTACATGCTGGGAGGTTAAAAGCTCCTGGTTTACAGATGAGTGCATTGTGGTGGGGTACACAGTCCTACATGCTGGGAGGGTAACTGCTCCTGGTCTTTCAGATCAATGCACTGGGGCTATGTAAACAGCTCTACATGCTGGGAGGGTAACTGCTCCTGGTTTACAGATCAATGCACTGGGGTGGGGTACACAGTCCTACATGCTGGGAGGGTAACTGCTCCTGGTTTACAGATAAATGCACTGGGGTGAGGTACACAGTCCTACATGCTGGGAGGGTAACTGCTCCTGGTTTACAGATCAATGCACTGGGGTAGTGTACACCGTACTACATGCTGGGATTGTAACTCTGCCTGGTTACAAATTGGTGATCACTGTACTAGTACCCAGTGTACCCAGTGCTAGACAGATATCTAAACCGGGTTTATCGATCAATGCATGGATATGGTGCACATTGCTTCCCACACTGAACAGGCAGGAGGCTGGGGGAACACAGCAAACCAGGCAGCATCTGGAGGTGTGGAATTTGACATTTTCGGTGTGAACCTTATTCAGGGCTCCTGCAGAAGGGTTACTCCTGAAACGTCGACGTCTCCACCTCCTGATGCTGCCTGGTGTGCTGTAATCCCCCAGCCTCCTACCTGTGTTCGTTGGATTCCAGCATCTATAGATTTTTTGTCTCTATCCCAGCTTCCCATACTCGACAGATGGTTTAAAGATAAATGCTCTGACATGATCTTTGCAGTGTTCCACTCTGGACAGTCTGCTGGGTTGTACTGAGCAGTACACTGACCTGGTCTGCACAGTGTTCCACGGTGAACAGATATCTCCCCTGGGCTCGTTCTGTGAGATGGATTGAGAATGTGCTAAATCTAACCATTTCAAAAGATCTTTAGCTCGCATTCCTTTGATTGAACCTTCCGTTTCTCACCCCATTAATGTTACAGTGTACCCATGCACAGTACATCATGTTGGTGAATACCGTCTGTCCTGGCATCAGCCACAGCCTCTTCATTCAGAAGCAGGCACCATTCCCATTGTCCTCGGGTCTCCACGGAGCAAGGAATGATGGCCTTTCAGATAAAGGCTGTCCCGTTGGTACAGGGGTCAAAGCATCCTCCCCCTCTCCAGGTCCCACCATCAACCACATCAAAATATCCGGTGTGTACTGAGAGTAATGGGGCCACTGGGAACATCAGGGAGCAGACCATCAGAGAGATGAGGCCACACTTCCCATGTCTGGACAGATCAGAGTGAACTTTCCAGTACACGTGGTATCACTAAGTCCTGTAATCCCTCACCATCTATGTAATACACAGCCTGTTATTCTTCCTGAAAAAAAATCACAGGTTCACAGTTACCCACATTATATTCGATCAACTAAGCTGTTGTCTGTTCCTTATCCATTTACAGAATCTCTACCGCCCCTTGATAACCTCCGTTCCTCTCGATCTTACTGTCAGTTTAAATTTAGTTCCAACATGTTTGTTCCATTGCTGGAATCCATTGATATAGTTTGCAAATAGTTGAGGTCCCAGCACTGATCACTGTGTCACTACATTCGTTAATTTGTGTTAAACTGATAGAGACTGATTGCTCCTTAATTTATTCCTGCTCCTGGCTCAGTAGCCCGTCCCCCCATATTCCTGTGTAGCAGCGTTGAAAGGTTGAATATTCCCTTCCATTTCTGTGTAACAGGTATGAGAGATTAAAAGATCTGCTCCAATCGCTGAGTAACAGCCTCCAATGGCCGAAAGGCCTCATTCTGTTCCTGCTTACAACTCCTGATGGGCTAAATAGCCTGCTTTAGTACAGGTGTAGTTGGGAATGGTGCAGAACATTTTGGAACCATCAGTGAACAGCCCACTTCTGACTTTACGATGGAGGGAAGGCCATTGATGTTGCAACCGCTGCTAGCCCACAGTGCCTCATGAATGCGCAGTTTCCATGTGCTCGGTCCTTTAGAAGTATGTCCTACTTCACAGGAGGGAATGCCACATCACACAGTGGGCAGGGTCTTCAATATGAGGCTGAGGCTTTCCCTCCACAGGACTGTGTGTTGGCTGCTCCTACAGATACTGTCAGGGACAGATCTCTCTGGGACAAGGGGTTTGGTGAGAATGTTTCCCTCTTGTTTGTTCCCCCATCATTTGCCCCAGTCTGGCTGCTGTGTATGTGAGGTCTCTCCCTGCTCAGTCAGAGCTGGGCCTGTGGGGACACTCCTGGTGATGGACATTGAAGCCCCACGCCCAGAGAACGGTCTCTGTTCTTGCCACCCTCAGTGCTTACTCTGATTTGTTTTCAACATCGATGGGAACTGAGTTATCACCAGGGGTAAGGATGGGGTAGGAGATGACCGTCCTCAGGCAATTTCCTTGACCATGTGTGACCTGTTACCACGAGCCTTCCCGAGTTCTGGAATCAATTTTGGAGAATTGCAGGGTAACTCCTTCCCTGATTGTATCCCAGGGAGTCCCCACCACTGGTGGGTCTGTCCTGCCGGTGGGACAGGTTATACCCAGGGATGGTGATGGGGCTTCATGAAACATGACCCATCAGGCCTGGTCCTGTGAGTATGACGGTGTCAGACTGTTTCCTGAATGGGAGTGTGGTGCTGGAAAAGCACAGCAGGTCAGGCAGCATCCGAGGAGCAGGGGAATCAACGTTTCGGGCATAAGCCCTTAATCAGGAATGAGGCTTGCGGGCCGAGGGTCTGTGAGATAAATGGGAGGGTGCTAGGGCTGGTGTTGGGGCTGGGGCTGGGGGGACGGAAGCTGGGAATGTGATCGGAAAATGGGCGTGGGGGAGAAGTGATAGGTCAGAGAGGAGGGTGGAGTGGATGGGGGGGAAATGTGATTGACAGGTCAAGGTATTCCCTGGAACGTCCTGTCCCCGACATTTTATAACTGACATTCCCCGGAACGTTCTGTCCCTGACATTGTTTGTGAACGGCTGGACGTCAGTGAATTGAACAAACGATAAGATCCCGAGGGAAGAGATCCCGTTCCAGGGAGAAGGAGACACTGTTCCGAAGGCCCCTCAGGCAGTTAAAGGGGTGAATACATTTTCCCTGCGTTTACATTTCTTCACGACACAGGATCGACCACAATTTAGACCAAAATACAGGAATTCCCAAACTCCGTTAGTCTTCAGGAAACTGGGAGAGAATCCTTCAGGACAGCAACGTTTCCACCCTCCTTATTAGGAACTGGGAAGGAGTTACCTGTGTCTGCTCTCGAGTGATCGAGAGTATGGGAATGTTCTAGAAACAATCTGTCCTTATGGATGTGTCTCTGTGAGTTTGGGGAGGGAGGGTTTCTTGTGGTTTATGTCATATTTTTGTCAGTAATTCAGACCTTCCCATTTGTTATTCCAGCTCCAATTATTTTAATAAATCCCTGAATACAGGGAGACATTTGAAAATCTCACTGGGTCCCCGATCAAACGGGTCCCTTTGCCTCCAGGCTGATGGATAATGGTTTTGTTTTCCTTCCTCACAGTTAACCTAGTGACCATCTACGTCCTGCTTTATAAAGATTGTGGATTGTCTCCATGTGTCAGACGTTACCTTGTGGCCATGGCAGCGGCGGATCTCCTGGTCATTATCCTCGACCTGACCCTGAGACACATTCCCATTGTTTATGATGAACAGTTTTATTTCCTGAGGGATTCCGTCCCCGTGTGTAATATCCACGCCGTCCTGCTTTATGCAGCCACTGACTGCTCTGTCTGGTTCACCGTCACTTTCACCTTTGATCGGTTTGTGGCCATTTGTTGCCAGAAGCTGAAAAGTAAATATTGCAGTGAGAAAACGGCGGCTGTGGTTCTGGGAGCAGTGACTGTGCTGAGCTGTTTAAAGAACATTTATTGGTATTTTATGCTCGAGGCTCGCTATCGTCTGATGAACGACCCCTGGTTTTGTGAGGCAACAGACACTGTTTATGACTCCATAGTCTGGGTCACAATCGAGTTCCTCCACCACATTCTAACCCCGTGTGTCCCATTTCTCCTGATTCTGCTGCTCAATGTTCTCACCGTCAGACACATTTTAGTGACCAGCAGAGCCCGCAGGAGACTCCGCGCTCACACCAATGGGGACGCTCAGTCTGACACTGAAATGAGAAACCGAAAAAAATCGATCATTTTCCTGTTTGTGATCTCGGCCAATTTCATCCTGTTATGGTCAACGTTGATGCTGTATTCTATATGGTAGCGGATGGATGATATTTGGTATAAGTCTGTGTATCTCCATTATTATGTGCAGGAATTGGGCTTCATGCTGCAGCCCCTCAGTTGCTGCACAAACACCGCGATTTATGCCGTGACCCAGACTAAGTTCAGGCAGCAGCTGAAGAATGTTCTGAAATATCCCTTCACCCAAATCCATCCATCAATCAAATTCCCTCATTAATCAATCTATCCGGGATTTTCTCATTTCAGTTCAGTGTTTCAGCGATGGAGCACTGTTACTATCGCTATGGTAACAGACTGAGGGTAGCGCTGGTTTGTCCATCCTTATCCCACAGGGGGGTTACAGGGACACATTTCAATGTTTCTCACAACTCAGGGGCCGGTGAGAAAAGGCATCATCCCACTGACTGGATCCATCACTTCCATTTGTAAACAATAAAAATGTTGATTAAAGTGTGCCGAGCAGCAGAGTGACCGATGTTATTGTGTGTCTTTGTGTTGGAGAAGCTGGGCTGGAGAGAGACAGACTCAGCCCCAAGTCATGGTCCTCAGGGAAGGGGAGAACACCGCGCCCTGAGCTCAGGAAATGGGGTTAACTCCCTCTGTCCCCCCCCACTCCAACCTGACCTCCCCATTTCCTCTCCCCCCCCTCTTTCTCCTCATTTCTCACCCTCTCTCTCACCACCTCTACCTTTCACTCTCCCTCGTCCACCCCTCACTCTCACACACAAACCTAACCCTGGTTTCTGCACCTGCCTCCACTCTTTCCTCTCCCCCCTCCCCTGCACTCTCTCTCTCTCTCCTGCCGCCTGTCTACTTCCCACAATTCCGTTTCTACCCCATTTTCCCCCTCCTCCCACCTCTCACATCTCACTATAATGTCACAACCACCCCTCCAACCACATGCAGCCACAACAACAACCACCCAACCCCACCACCCCACTGTCTGGATCAGAGGGAGAGGGACGCATCAGGGAGACAGAGTGCGTCAGAGAGAGAGGGAGGGACAGGAGGGAGAGAGATTTAGTCAGAGAGAAACAGAGGGAGGTTGGGAGAAAGAGAGACCAAAGTAGGGGGATCGAGTGAGAGGAGGTAGAGAGAGAGTGAAGGAGCAGGGAGAGACAGAAAGAGAGAGAGAGAGCCAAGGGAGGGAGGGAGAGAGAGAGAAAAAAGAGGGGAGTACATAATGAGAGGGGTCAGAGAGAGGGGGACGGACAGTAGGGGACAGAGAGTGGGCAGAGAGAGAGAGGGGAAAAGAGAGAGGGAGACAGACAGATGGGGGGCAGAGAGAGGGGGGACAGAGAGCGGGGGGAAAGAGGGAGAGGGGAGGAGGGGAGAGAGACTGGGGCAGAGATAGGGGAAGAGAGAGGGCGACAAAGAGAGGGGGACAGAGAGTGGGGGAGATAGAGGGGGACAGAGAGAGAGGGACAGAGAGAGGGGGCAGAGAAAGAGGAACATAGAGAGACAGTGGGCGGGAAGAGGGGGGAACAGAAAGATGCGGGACAGAGAGGGGGAAGACAGAGTGGGGACAGAGAGTGGGACAGACAGAGGGGTGACAGAGAGACTGGGGCAGAGAGAGAGGGGACAGGGATAGATGGGGGAACAGAGAGACGGGGACAGAGAGGGCTGTGGACAGATAGAAGGGGAGAAAGAGAAGGGGGGCAGAGTGAGATGGGGATGGGGGCAGAGAGAGGGGGGGACAGAGGGGGACAGAGAGGGTTGGACAGATATGGGGGACATAGAGAGAGGGGGCAGAGAGGGGTAAAAGGGAGAGTGGGGACAGAAAAAAGGGAGTACAGAGAGGGGGTGGACAGAGAGAGGGGGAAAGAGAGGTGCGCAGAGAGAGAGGGGACAGAGTGTTGGGGACAGAGGGGGGGAGATAGAGGCGTGGAGAGAGAGTGGCGGAGAGAGGGGAGAGAGAGGGGGCAGAGATGGGGCAGAGAGAGAGTGAACAGAAAGTGAGAAGAGAGAGTGGTGGCAGAAAAAGCGGGTGTACAGAGAGACGGGGCAGAGAGAGGAGTACAGCCGGGTGGGGACAGAGAAAGGGGGACAAAGAGTGGGTGGAGGGAGAGTGGGGGGACAGTGATAGGGTCTCAGAGACAGCGGGACAGAGAGAGGGGAGACAGAGAGAGGGGCGATAGAGAGCGGGGACAGAGAGCGGGTGACAGAGAGAGTGGGGACAGAAAAAGGGGGGTACAGAGAGAGGGGTGGACAAAGACAGGGGGAAGAGGAAAGTGCGGGACAGAGAGGGGGACAGAGAGAGAGAGGGGGCCAGAGGGGGTGGACAGAGAGAGGGGGGAAAGAGAGATGGGCCACAGAGAGAGATGGGGACAGAGAGAGGGGGAACAGAGAGAGGGGGGACAGAGAGAGGCATGGAGAGAGAGTGGCGGAGAGGGGGAACAGAGAGGGGGTTCAGAAGGGGAGCACAGAGAGTGTGGGACAGAAAGTGGGGAAAGAGAGTGTGGGGACAGAAAAGGGGGATGTACAGAGAGACGGGGCAGAGACAGGAGTTCAGATGGGCGGGGACAGAGAGAGGGGGACAGACAGAGGGTGGAAAGAGTGAGGGGGTCAGGGAGTGGGTGGACAGAGAGTGGGTGGACAGAGAAAGAGGCTCAGAGAGAGGGGGACAGAGAGCGGGGGACAGAGAGAGAGGAGGACAGAGAGCAGTGGAAATAGAGCGAAAGAGAGAGGAGGGACAGAGGGGAGGACAGAAAGGGGATACGTAGAAGGGGTCAGAGAGTAGGGGGACAGAGAGTGAGGAGGCAGAGGTGGGGAAAGCGAGGGGGGACAGAGAGGGGGACAGAGAGTGGGTGGACAGAGAGTGGGTGGAGAGAGAAAGAGGCTCAGAGAAAGCGGGACAGAGAGGGAGGACAGAGAGAGGGGCGACAGAGATAGAGGGGGAAAGAGAGCCGGGGTCAGAGAGAGGCGGAACGAGAGCGCGGGAAAGAGAGCGGGGGGACACAGAGACGTGACAGAGACAGAGAGGGGGCAGAGAGAGAGAGGAGGACAGAGAGCGGTGGACAGAGAGGGGAAACAGAGAGAGGGGGACAGAGAGCAGGGGGACAGAGACAGGGGGACAGAGTGCTGGGGGACAGAGAGAGGGGGGGAAGGAGGGAAGAGAGGGGGGACAAAGAGAGAGGGGGACAGAGAGAGGGGGCCGGGAAAGGGGGAGAAGGTGGAGAGAGTGGGGCAGAGATAGGTGCAGAGAGGGGGACAGAGATTGGGGAGATAGAGGAGGTCAGAGAGAAGGGGGACAGAGAGAGGAGGACAGAGCGAGTTGGAGAGAGAGTGGGTCAGAGATAGGGGGTCAGAGAGAGGGGGTACAGGGAATGGGCGGATATAGAGACTGGGGAGACAGAGAGTGGGGGAGGGAGAGAGTGGGGGACAGAGGGTGGACAGAGAGGAAGTCAACAGAGAGAGGAGGGTCAGAGAGTGGGAAACGAGAGAGAGAGGGGGCAGAGGTGGGACAGACAGGAGGGCACACAGAGAGAGGAGGACTGTGAGAGGGGGACAGAGGAGGGACAGAGAGACGGGGACAGAGAGAGATGGGACAGAGAGAGGGGACAGAGAGGGGGGACAAAGGGGCTGGACAGAGAGAAGGGGACAGAGAGGGGGGAGGCAGAGGTGGGGACAGCGAGTGGGGACAGAGAGAGGGGGCAGAGAGAGAGGGGACAGAGAGTGGGTGGACGGAGAAAGGGCCTCAGAGAGAGCGGGACAGAGAGGGAGGACAGAGAGACGGGCGACAGAGATAGAGGGGGAAAGAGAGCCAGGGTCAGAGAGAGGCGGAACGAGAGCGCGGGACAGAGAGCGGGGGACACAGAGAGGTGACAGAGAGAGAGAGGGGGCAGAGAGAGAGAGGAGGACAGAGAGCGGTGGACAGAGAGGGGAAACAGAGAAGGGGGGACAGAGAGCAGGGGGACAGAGAGAGGGGGACAGAGAGAGAGGTGGGGAGAGAGAGTGGCGGGACAGAGGGGGACAGAGAGGGTTGGACAGATATGGGGGACATAGAGAGAGGGGCCAGAGAGGGGGAAAAGGGAGAGTGGGGACAGAAAAAAAGGATTACAGAGAGAAGGGCGGGACGGAGAGAGGGGCACAGACAGAGAGGGGGACAGACGGGGTGGACGGAGAGAGGGGAAAGAGAGGTGCACAGAGAGAGAGAGGGGGCAGAGAGAGAGAGAGGAGGACAGAGAGCGGTGGACAGAGAGGGGAAACAGAGAGAGGGGGACAGAGAGCAGGGGGACAGAGAGAGGGGGACAGAGTGCTGGGGGACAGAGAGAGGGGGAGAGGGAAAGGAGGGAAGAGAGGGGGGGACAAAGAGAGAGGGGGACAGAGAGAGGGGGGCAGAGAGAGGGGGAGTAGGGGGAGAGAGTGGAGCAGAGATAGGTGCAGAGAGGGGGACAGAGATTGGGGGAGATAGAGGAGGTCAGAGAGAAGGGGGACAGAGAGAGGGGGACAGAGGGAGTTGGAGAGAGAGGGGGTACAGAGAATGGGCGGATAGAGAGTGGGGAGACAGAGAGTGGGGGAGGGAGAGAGTGCGGGACAGAGGGTGGACAGAGAGGAAGTCAACAGAGAGAGGAGGGTCAGAGAGGGGGGACAGAGAGATCGCGGGGACAAAGTGGGACAGACAGGAGGGCACACAGAGAGAGGAGGACTGTGAGAGGGGGACAGAGGAGGGACAGAGAGACGGGGACAGAGAGAGATGGGACAGAGAGAGGGGACAGAGAGGGGGGACAAAGGGGCTGGACAGAGAGAAGGGGACAGAGAGGGGGGAGGCAGAGGTGGGGACAGCGAGTGGGGACAGAGAGAGGGGGCAGAGAGAGAGGGGGACAGAGAGAGAGGTGGACAGAGAGAGAGGGGGAGAGAGAGGAGAGGTACAGGGATGGGGACACAGAGAGAGGTGGACAGAGAGAGGGGGGACAGAGAGAAAGGTGGAACAGAGGGAGGGAGGGCAGAGTGAGGGGGAGAATGGGGAGAGAGTGGGGCAGAGATAGGTGCAGAGAGAGGGACAGAGAGTGCCGGAGATAGAGGGGGTCAGAGAGAGGGGGGACAGAGAGAGGGTGACAGAGAGAGGGGGACAGAGAGAGGGGGCAGAGAAAGAGGAACATAGAGAGAGACAGAGGGGGTAAGAGGGGGGAACAGAAAGATGCGGGACAGAGAGGGGGACAGACAGAGTGGGGACAGAGAGTGTGACAGACAGAGGGGTGACAGAGAGTGTGGGGCAGAGAGAGAGCGGACAGGGATAGAGAGGGGACAGAGAGAGTGGAACAGAGAGGGCTGTGAACAGATAGAAGTGGAGAAAGAGAAGGGGGGCAGAGTGAGATGGGGACAGGGGCAGAGAGAGATTTGGGGAGAGAGCGGTGGACAGAGAGGGGAAACAGAGAGAGGGGGACAGAGAGCAGGGGGACAGAGAGAGGGGGACAGAGTGCTGGGGGACAGAGAGAGGGGGAGAGGGAAAGGAGGGAAGAGAGGGGGGGACATAGAGAGAGGAGGACAGAGAGAGGGGGGCAGAGAGAGGGGGAGTAGGGGGAGAGAGTGGAGCAGAGATAGGTGCAGAGAGGGGGACAGAGATTGGGGGAGATAGAGGAGGTCAGAGAGAAGGGGGACAGAGAGAGGGGGACAGAGGGAGTTGGAGAGAGAGGGGGTCAGAGATAGGGGGTCAGAGAGAGGGGTACAGAGAATGGGCGGATAGAGAGTGGGGAGACAGAGAGTGGGGGAGGGAGAGAGTGCGGGGACAGAGAGAGAGAGTGGGAAAAGAGAGAGAGAGGAGGCAGAGGTGGGACATACAGGACAGAGTGAGGGGGAGAAGGGGGAGAGAGTGGGGCAGAGATAGGTGCAGAGAGGGGGACAGAGAGTGCCAGAGATGGAGGGGGTCAGAGAGAGGGGGGACAGAGAGAGTGGGACAGAGAGAGGGGGCAGAGAAAGAGGAACATAGAGAGTGACAGAGGGGGGAAGAGGGGGGAACAGAAAGATGCGGGACAGAGAGGGGGACGGACAGAGTGGGGACAGAGAGTGTGACAGACAGATGGGGGACAGAGAGTGTGGGGCAGAGAGAGAGAGGGGACAGGGATAGAGAGGGGACAGAGAGAGTGGGACAGAGAGGGCTGTGAACAGATAGAAGTGGAGAAAGAGATGGGGGGCAGAGTGAGATGGGGACGGGGGCAGAGAGAGAGGTGGGGAGAGCGAGTGGCGGGACAGAGGGGGACAGAGA
Source organism: Chiloscyllium punctatum (assembly GCF_047496795.1). Lineage (NCBI taxonomy): Eukaryota > Metazoa > Chordata > Chondrichthyes > Orectolobiformes > Hemiscylliidae > Chiloscyllium > Chiloscyllium punctatum. Next base: position 58,017,274 of record NC_092780.1, read on the forward strand.
GGGTTGGACAGATATGGGGGACATAGAGAGAGGGGGCAGAGAGGGGGAAAAGGGAGAGTGGGGATAGAAAAAAGGGAGTACAGAGAGAGGGTTGGACAGAGAGAGGGGGAGGAGAAGAGCGGGACGGAGAGAGGGGCACAGAGAGAGAGGGGGACAGACGGGGTGGACAGAGAGAGGTGGAAAGAGAGGTGCACAGAGATAGAGGGGACAGAGTGTTGGGGACAGAGAGGGGGAGAGAGAGAGGCGTGGAGAGAGAGTGGCGGAGAGAGGGGCGAGAGAGGGGGCAGAGATGGGGCACATAGAGAGTGGAACAGAAAGTGGGAAGAGAGAGTGGTGGCAAAAAAGGGAGTGCACAGAGAGACGGGGCAGAGAGAGTAGTACAGACGGTTGGGGACAGAGAAAGGGGGACAAAGAGTGGGTGGACAGAGAGTGGGGGGACAGAGATAGGAGCGATAGAGAGCGGGGACAGCGAGCGGCTGACAGAGAGAGTGGGGACAGAAAAAGGCGGGTACAGAGAGAGGGGTGAACAAAGAAAGGGGGAAGAGAGAAGGGCGGGACAGAGAGGGGTACAAAGAGAGAGAGGGGGTCAGAGGGGGTGGTCAGAAAGAGCGGGGAAAGAGAGATGGGGCAGAGAGAGAGATTGGGACAGAGAGAGGGGGGACCGAGAGGGGGGGACAGAGAGAGGCGTGGAGAGAGAGTGGCTGAGAGGGGGAACAGAGAGGGGGTTCAGACGGGGGGCACAGAGAGTGTGGGACAGAAAGTGGGGAAAGAGAGAGTGGGGACAGAAAAGGGGGATGAACAGAGAGACGGGGGCAGAGGCAGGAGTTCAGATGGGCGGGGACAGAGAGAGGGGGACAGACAGAGGGTTGAAAGAGAGAGGGGGTCAGGGAGTGGGTGGACAGAGAGTGGGTGGACAGAGAAAGGGGCTCAGATAGTGTGGGACAGAGAGAGGGGTCAGAGAGCAGGGGGCAGAGAGCGCGGGACAGAGAGAGGGCACAGAGAGAGAGGAGGACAGAGAGCGAAACAGAGAGGGGGGGACAGAGGGGAGGACAGAAAGGATATAGGTAGAAGGGGTCAGAGAGTAGGGGGACAGAGAGTGAGGAGGCAGAGGTGGGGAAAGCGAGGGGGGACAGAGAGGGGGACAGAGATTGGGTGGACAGAGAGTGGTTGGACGGAGAAAGGGGCTTAGAGAGAGCGGGACAGAGAGGGAGGACAGAGAGACGGGCGACAGAGATAGAGGGGGAAAGAGAGCCGTGGTCAGAGAGAGGCGGAACGAGAGCGCGGGACAGAGAGCGGGGGACACAGAGAGGTGACAGAGAGAGAGAGGGGGCAGAGAGAGAGAGGAGGACAGAGAGCTGTGGACAGAGAGGGGAAACAGAGAGAGGGGGACAGAGAGCAGGGGGACAGAGAGAGGGGGACAGGCTGCTTGGGGACAGAGAGAGTGGGAGAGGGAAAGTGGGGAAGGGGGGACAAAGAGTGAGGGGGACAGAGAGATGTGGCCAGAGAGAGGGAGACAGAGAGAGGGGGAGAAGGGGGAGAGAGTGGGGCAGAGATAGACGCAGAGAGGGGGACAGAGAGTGGGGAAGATAGAGGGGGTCAGAGGGAGGGGGACAGAGAGAGGGGAACAGAGGGAGTTGGAGAGAGAGGGGGTCAGAGATAGGGGGTCAGAGAGAGGGGGTACAGAGAATGGGCGGACAGAGAGTGGGGAGACAGAGATTGGGGGAGGTAGAGACTGGGGGTCAGAGGGTGGACAGAGAGAGGAGTGACAGAGAGGGGGGACAGAGAAACAGGGGGGACAGAGAGATCGCGGGTAGAGACTGGGGGTCAGAGGGTGGACAGAGAGAGGAGTGACAGAGAGGGGGGACAGAGAAACAGGGGGGACAGAGAGATCGCGGGGTCAGAGAGAGAGAGTGGGAAAAGAGAGAGAGGGGGCAGAGGTGGGACAGACAGGGGGGCACACAGAGAGAGGGGGACTGTGAGAGGGGGATAGAGGAGGGACAGAGAGACGGGAACAGAGAGAGATGGGACAGAGAGAGATGGGACAGAGAGAGAGGGAACAGAGAGGGGGGACAAAGGGGCGGCACAGAGAGAAGGGGACAGAGAGGGGGGAGGCAGAGATGGGGACAGCGAGTGGGGACAGAGAGAGGGGGCGGAGAGAGAGGGTGACAGCGTGAGAAGTGGACAGAGAGAGAGGGGGACAGAGAGAAAGGTGGAACAGAGAGAGGGAGGGCAGAGCGATAGAGACAGAGAGAGGGGCCACAAAGAAAGGGGGGCAGTGTGACGGGGACAGAGAGAGAGGGACAGAGAGAGGGGGGACAGAGAGAAAGGTGGAACAGACAGAGGGAGGGCAGAGCGATAGAGACAGAGAGAGGGGCCACAGAGATAGGGGGGCAGTGTGACGAGGACAGAGAGAGGGGGACAGAGAGAGGGAGACGGGGGGGTTGCAGAGAGAGGGGTACAGAGAGTTGGCGACAGGGAAAGGGGGACAGCGACAGAGGGGGACAGAGAGAGGGGGGAAAGGGAGGGGGGATAGAGAGAGGGGAACAGAGAGAGTGAGTGACAGAGGGGGGAAGAGAGGGGGACAGAGAGATGCAGGACAGAGAGGGGGACAGACAGAGGGTTGACAGAGAGAGTGGGGCAGAGAGAGGGTGGGACAGGGAGAGAGGAGAACAGAAAGAGGAGGACAGAGAGGGTGGTGAACAGAGAGAGGTGAGAGAGAGAGAAGGGGGCAGAGTGAGACGAGGGACGGGGGTGCAGAGAGAGAGGAGACAGAGAGAGGTGGGGAGAGACAGTGGCGGGACAGAGGGGGACAGAGAGGGTTGGACAGAAATGGGGGACACAGAGACAGGGGGCAGAGAGGGGGAAAGGGAGAGTGTGGAAAGAAAATGGGGTTACAGTGAGAGGGAAGGACAGAGAGAGGGGGAAAGAGAGAGGGGGGATAGGGAGCGGGGACAGCGAGAGGGGAACAGAGAGAGAGAGAGAGTGACAGAGAGGAGGGAAGAGAGGGGGACAGAGAGCTGCGGGACAGAGAGGGGGACAGAGAGAGGGGGGACAGAGAGAGTGGGGCAGAGAGATAGGGAGACATGGGAGAGGGGGGACAGACAGAGGGGGACAGAGTGGGCGGTGGACAGAGAGAAGGGGACAGAGAGTGTTGTGAACAGAGAGAGGGGAGAGAGAGAAGGGGGCAGAGCGAGACGAGGGACGGGGGTGCAAAGAGAGAGGAGACAGAGAGAGGTGGGGAGAGAGAGTGGCGGGACAGAGGGGGACAGAGAGGGTTGGACAGAAATGGGACACACAGAGACAGGGGGCAGAGAGGGGGAAAGGAAGAGTGGGGAAAGAAAATGGGTGTACAGTGAGAGGTTAGGAAAGAGAGAGGGGAAAAGAGAGAGGGGGATAGGGAGCGGGGACAGAGAGAGGGGAACAGAGAGAGAGTGACAGAGCGGGGAAGAGAGGGGGATAGAGAGATGCGGGACAGAGCGGGAGACAGACAGAGGGAGGACAAAGAAAGTGGGGCAGAGAGAGGGGGACTGGGAGAGAGGGGGACAGATAGAGGGGGACAGAGAGGGTGGTGAACAGAGAGAGGTGAGAGAGAGAGAAGGGGGTAGAGTGAGACGAGGGACGGGGGTGCTGAGAGAGAGGAGACAGAGAGAGGTAGAGAGAGAGAGTGGCGGGACAGAGGGGGACAGAGAGGGTTGGACAGAAATGGGGGACACAGAGACGGGTGCAGAGAGGGGGAAAGGGAGAGTGGGGAAAGAAAATGGGGGTACAGTGAGAGGGTAGGACAGAGAGAGGGGGAAAGAGAGGGGGATAGGGAGCAGGGACAGAGAGAGGGGAACAGAGGGAGAGAGTGACAGAGAGGAGGGAAGAGAGGGGGACAGAGAGATGCGGGACAGAGAGGGGGACAGAGAGAGTGGGGCAGAGAGAGAGGGGGACAGGGAGAGGGGGAACAGAGATAGGGGGACAGAGAGGGCGGTTGACAGAGAGAGGGGAACAGAGAGGGTGGTGGACAGAGAGAGGGGAGAGAGAGAAGGGGGCAGCGTGAGACGAGGGACGGGGTGCAGAGAGAGAGGAGACAGAGAGAGGTGGGGAGAGAGAGTGGGGGACAGGGAGAGGGGGACAGAGAGAGAGGGACAGAGAGGGCGGTGGACACAGAGAGATGGAGAGAGAGAAGGGGGGCAGAGTGAGATGAGGGAGGGGGCAGAGAGGGGGGACAGAGAAGTTTGGACAGAAATGGGGGACACAGACAGACGGGGCAGAGAGGGGGAAAAGAGTGAGTGGGGAAAGAAAATGGGGGTATAGTGAGAGGGTAGGACAGAGAGAGGGGGGAAAGAGAAGGGCGGGACAGAGAGAGGGGCATAGAGAGAGAGAGGGACAGAGGGGGTGGACAGAGACAGGGGGAAAGAGAGAGGGGGCACAGAAAGAGAGGGGACAGAGAATTGGGGACAGAGAGAGGGGAGACAGGGAGAGGCATGGAGAGAGACTGGCGGAGAGGGGGGACAGAGAGGGGAGCAGAGATGGGGCACAGAGAAAGATGGGGACAGAGAGAGGGGGGACCGAGAGAGGGGGGACAGAGAGAGGCGTGGAGAGAGAGTGGCGGAGCGGGGGAACAGAGAGGGGGTTCAGACGGGGGGCACAGAGAGTGTGGGACAGAAAGTGGGGAAAGAGAGAGTGGGGACAGAAAAGGGGGGTGTACAGAGAGACGGGAGCAGAGACAGGAGTTCAGATGGGCGGGGACAGACAGAGAGTGGAAAGAGAGAGGGGGTCAGGGAGTGGGTGGACAGAGAGTGGGTGGACAGAGAAAGAGGCTCAGATAGAGTGGGACAGAAAGAGAGAGGGACAGAGAGCAGGGGGCAGAGAGCGGGGGACAGAGAGAGGGCACAGAGAGAGAAGAGGACAGAGAGCGAAACAGAGAGGGGGGGACAGAGGGGAGGACAGAAAGGGGATAGGTAGAAGGGGTCAGAGAGTAGGGGGACAGAGAGTGAGGAGGCAGATGTGGGGAAAGCGAGGGGGGACAGAGAGCGGGAAAGAGAGTGGGTGGACAGAGAGTGGGTGGACAGAGAAAGGTGCTCAGAGAGAGGGGGACAGAGCGAGGAGGACAGAGAGCGATGGGCAGAGAGGGGAAACAGACAGAGGGGCACAGAGACAGGTGGGACAGAGGGTAGGACAGAAAGGGGATAGATAGAAGGGGTCAAAGAGTAGGTGGACAGAGAGTGGGGAGGCAGAGGTGGGGACAGCGAAGGGGGGGAACAGAGAGTGTGTGGACAGAGAGCGTGGACAGAGAGACGGGCGACAGAGGTAGAGGGGGAAAGAGAGACGGGGACAGAGAGCTGGGGACAGAGAGAGAGGGGGCACAGAAAGAAGGGTGACAGAGAGAGGGGGACAGAGAGCGGGGGGACAGATAGAGGGGGACAGAGAAACGGGGAAGAGAGAGGGGGGACAGAGAGAGGGAACAGAGAGAGGGGACAGAGAGTGGGCGACAGAGAGACGGGGGACAGAGAGACGGGGACGGGGGGAGAGAAAGAGGGGGGACGTAGAGGAGGGGATAGATAGAGGGGGGACAGATAGCGGGGACAGAGAGAGAGTGGTGCAGAGAGAGAGGGGGACAGAGAGCGAGGGGGAACAGACAGAGGGGGGACACAGAGAGGGGAGACAGAGAGAGAGGGGTCAGAGAAAAAAGGGACAGAGAGAGGTGGGGAGAGAGAGTGGCGGGGCAGTGGGGGGAAGAGAGCGATGGGGGCACAGAAAGAGGGGAAAGGGGAGTGGGGAAATGAGAGATTTGTGACAGAAAAAGGGTATACAAAGAAAGGGGGGAAGAGAAAGGGGGCACAGAGAGAGGAGGCAGAGAGAGAGGGGGACAGTGTGGGTAGACAGAGAGGGGTGAAGAGAGAGGGGGCACAGAGAGGGGGGCAGTGAGACTGGGACAGAGAGAGGGGGACAGAGAGAGAGGGGGACAGAGAGAGGGGTAACAGGGAGAGGGGGATAGAGAGTGGGGGACAGAGAAGGGGTTAGAGAGAGGGGCGACAGAGAGAGGAGAGAGAGAGGGGGAACAAAGAGAGAGTGGGACAGTGGGGGAGAAAAAGAAAGGTGGACAGAGAGATGCGGGACAGAGAGAAGGGGACAGAGAGTTGGGGACAGGGAGAGCGGGGCAGAGAGGGGGACAGAGAGAAGGGGGACAGAGAGAGGCACAGAGAGAGGGGTGTACAGAGAGAGGCGAGAGAGGGGGGCAGAGTGAGAGGGGGACAGAGAGAGAGTGTGGAGAGATAGTGGCGAAGAGGAGGGACAGAGGGGTTCGACAGAGAGGGCGGCTCAGAGATAGGGGACAGAGAGGGGGAAAGAGAGAGTGGGGACAGAAAAATGGGTTTACAGAGAGAGGGGGCAGAAAGTGGAGTACGGGGAGGACAGAGTGATGGGGACAGACATGGGGGGAAGAGACAGTGGGGCACAGAGAGAGGGTGGACAGAGAGAGGGACACAGAGTGTGGGGGACAGAGAGAAGGGACAGAGAGTGAGGGGCAGAGAGAGGGAGACAGGGAGAGAGGGGACCCTGAGAGGGGGACAGAGAGTGGGAGGACAGAGAGCGAGGGGACAGAGAGCGGTGGACAGAGAAAGGGGCGACAGAGATAGACGGAGAAAGAGAGACGGGGACAGAGAGACGGGGACAGAGAGAGGGGAACAGAGAGATGGGGAATACAGAGAGATAGGGGACAGAGAGCTGAGTGACACAGAGAACGGCAGAGAGTGGGGGATAGAGAGAGGAGGGACAGAGAGCGGGGAAAAGAGAGATGGGGAACAGAGAGATAGGGGACAGAGAGATGAGTGACACAGAGAACGGGAGAGAGTGGCGGATAGAGAGAGGAGGGACAGAGAGCGGGGGAAAGAGAGACTGGGACAAAGAAGGGGGAAAGAGAGAGGGGGCAGAGAGAGCGGGACAGAGAGAGCGGGACACAGAGGGGGACGGGGTGATAAAGTTGGGGACAGAGAGAGGGGAAAATAGAGAGTGGGACAGAGTGAGTGAGGCATAGAGGGTGGACAGAGAGAGGGGAGAACAGAGATGGGGGACTGACAGAACCGTGGACAGAGAGAGGTAGGAGTGAGAGATGGGGGTAGAGAGAGGTGGGACAGAGAGAGGGGGGACAGAGAAACGGAGTAGAGTGGTGGGCAGAGAGACAGGGGGCCTGAGTGAGAGGGGGACAGAGATGGGAACACAGAGAGAGAGGGGGAAAGAAAGGGGGTGAAGAGAGAGTGGAGCAGAGGTGGGCAGAGGGGGAACAGAGAGGGGGCACAGAGAGAGGGAGACAGCAAGCGGGGAAGAGAGAGTGGGGAAAGAAATAGGGGAGTACAGAGAGAGGGGGCATAGAGATGAGTACAGAGGGGGACAAAGTGAAGGGGACAGACAGAGGGGGGACAGAGAGAGGGGGGCCATGGATTGGGGGAACAGAGAGAGGGGGACAAAGAGTGGGAGACTGAGAGGGGGGACAGAGAGAAGGGACAAGAGGGGGGGCAGTGAGAGGTGGACAGAGAGATGGGGACCCATAGAGGAGGGACAGAGAGCGGAGGACAGATAGAGAGGGGGCAGAGAGAGGGGGTCAGATAGTGGGGAGACTGAGAGGGGGACAGTTAGAGGGGGAAAGAGAGAGGGGGACAGGATTCAGAGAGAGAGGGACAGAGAGACGGGGACAGATAGAGCGGGGACAGAGAGAGGGGGGGACTGAAAGAGAGAGGGGGACAGAATGGGGGGACAGAGAGAGGATGGGTAGAGAGAGTGAGGGGATAGAGAGAGAGAGAGAGGAAACTGAGAGAGAGGGGGGACAGAGAGAGAGGGGTGACAGATAGGGGGACAGAGAGAGGGGCACAGAGAGATGGGGACAGACAGCGCGGGAACAGAGAGAGGGAGGGCATAGAGGGGGGACAGAGAGGAGTCACAGAAAGAGGGGGTCAGAGAGAGGATGGGTAGAGAGAGTGAGGGGATAGAGAGAGAGAGAGGGGACTGAGAGAGAGAGGGGACAGAGAGAGATGGACAGACAGAGAGGGTCTCAGAGAGAGGGGGAAAAGAGAGGGGGTGACAGAGAGAGGGGAACAGAGAGACAGTGGGACAGAGAGGGGGACAGGGGGACAGAGAGGGGGGACAGAGAGCGTAGGGACAGAGAAAGGTGGACATAGAGAGGGGGGATATAGAAGGCATCAGAGAGAAGGGGACAGTGAGAGGGGGTCAGAGAGAAGTTGACAGAGAGAGGGGAACAGAGAGAGAGGGGACGGGGGAGAGAGAGCGGGACTGAGAGGTGAGGGACAGAGAATGGGGACAGAGGGGAGGACAGATTGGTGGACAGACAGAGAGAGGACAGAGAGAGTGGGGCAGAGAGAGAGGGGGACAGAGAGGGGGGCAGAGAGAGAGGGGGCAGAGAGAGAATGGTGTACAGAGAGAGAGAGATCGAGACAGGGGGACAGAGAGAGAGGGTGAACAGAGAGAGGGGTACAGAGGAAGGGAGAAACAGAGAGACAGGTGGGTAGAGAGAGTGGCAGGACAGGGGGGACAGAGAGGTTTGGACAGAGATGGGGGCAGAGAGAGGGGGTCAGACAGGGGGAAAGGAGAGAGTGGGGAAAGAAAAAGGGGGTACAGAGAGAGAGGTGGACAGTGAGAGGGTGACAGAGAAGGGGGGACAGAGAGAGGGGGGCAGAAAGAGGTGGGGAGAGAGAGTGGTGGGACATGTGGGACAGAGAGAAGGGGGACAGAGAGAAGGGGAACAGAGAGAGGGTGACAGAGAGAGGGGGACGGAGAGAGGGGGACAGAGAGACGAGTGGAGAGAGAGTGGGGGAGAGGGGGCAGAGGGGATCGACAGAGAGAAGGCACAGCGATTGGGGAAAGGGAGGGGGAGACAGAGAGGGCGACAGACAGATGCGGGACAGAGAGGGGGGACAGAAAGAGGTGGGAAGAGAGAGACGGGGACAGAGAGGGGGCAGAGAGGGGGGTGACAGAGGGAATGGGATGGGGGAGGGAGAGGGCACAGAGAGAGGGGCTGAGAGAGGGCGACAGAAAGAGGGGGACAGAGAGTGGGGGAGATAGTGGCGTTCCGAGAGGGGGGGGGCAGAGAGAGTGGGACAGAGAGAGGGGGCACAGAGAGAGGGGGGAAAGTGAGTGGGAGACAGAGAGAGTTTGACAGAGAAAGGGGGAACAGAGAGGGGACAGACAGAGGTGAACAGAGAGTTGGGGACAGAGAGAGTGGGGCAGAGAAGGGGACAGAGAGAGGAGGCACAGAGATAGGGGTGTACAGAGAGAGGTGAGAGAGAGGGGGGCAGAGAGAGAGGGGGACAGAGAGAGGGGGACAGAGAGGGGGGACAGTGAGAGGGGGACAGAGTGAGCCGGAGAGTGAGACTGGGAGGGGGGAGGGAGAGGGGCAGAGAGAGATCGACAGAGAGAGTGGGACAGAGAGAGGGGTGACAGAGAGACGGGGATGGGGGAGGGAGAGGGCACAGAGAGAGGGGCTGAGAGAGGGCGACAGAAAGAGGGAGACAGAGAGTGGGGGAGATAGAGGCGTTCCGAGAGGGGGGACAGAGAGAGGGGGACAGAGAGAGGGGGGGACAGAGAGAGAGCGGAAAGAGAGAGATGTTGAACAGACAGAGGGAGGACAGAGAGAGTGGGTCAGAGAGAGGGGGCACAGAGAGAGGGGGGTAAGTGAGTGGGAGACAGAGAGAGGTTGACAGAGAAAGGTGGAACAGAGAGGGTGACAGAGAGAGGTGGAAGAGAGTTGGGGACAGAGAGAGTGGGGCAGAGAAGGGGACAGGGAGAGGGGGGACAAAGAGAGGGGCACAGAGATAGGGGTGTACAGAGAGAGGCGAGAGATAAGATGGGTAGAGAGAGTGAGGGGATAGAGAGAGAGAGGGGACTGAGAGAGAGAGGGGAACAGAGAGAGAGTTGGACAGAGAGGGGGACAGAGGGGGACAGAGAGGGGGGACAGAGAGCGGGGGACAGAGAAAGGTGGACATAGAGAGGGGGGATATAGAAGGCATCAGAGAGAAGTTGACAGAGAGAGGGGAACAGAGAGAGAGGGGACGGGGGAGAGAGAGCAGGACTGAGAGGTGAGGGACAGAGAATGGGGACAGAGGGGAGGACAGATTGGTGGACAGACAGAGAGAGGACAGAGAGAGTGGGGCAGAGAGAGAGGGGGACAGAGAGGGGGTCAGAGAGAGAGGGGGCAGAGAGAGAATGGTGTACAGAGAGAGAGAGAGATCGAGACAGGGGGACAGAGAGAGAGGGTGAACAGAGAGAGGGGTACAGAGGAAGGGAGAAACAGAGAGAGAGGTGGGTAGAGAGAGTGGCAGGACAGGGGGGACAGAGATTTTTGGACAGAGATAGAGGGTCAGAGAGGGGGAAAGGAGAGAGTGGGGAAAGAAACAGGGGGTACAGAGAGAGAGGTGGACAGTGAGAGGGTGACAGAGAGAGGGGGGACAGAGAGAGGGGAGCAGAAAGAGGTGGGGAGAGAGAGTGGTGGGACATGTGGGACAGAGAGGCTTGGACAGAGATGGGGGCACAGAGAGGGGAATGGGGGGAAGAGAGAGTTGGGACAGAAAAAGGGGGTACAGAAATAGCGGTGGACAGAGAGAGAGGGGGAAAGAGAGAAGGGCGGGACAGAGAGAAGGGGAGAGAGAGACGAGTGGAGAGAGAGTGGGGGAGAGGGGGACAGAGGGGATCGACAGAGAGAAGGCACAGCGATTGGGGAAAGGGAGGGGGAGAGAGAGAGGGGACAGACAGATGCGGGACAGAGAGGGGGGACAGAAAGAGGTGGGAAGAGAGAGAGGTGGACAGAGAGGGGACAGTGAGAGGGGGACAGAGAGCGAGAGATAGAGAGAGGGGGACAGAGAGAGGGGAGAGAGAGACGGGGAGGGGGGAGGGAGAGGGGGCAGAGAGAGGGGTGACAGAGGGATGGGGATGGGGGAGGGAGAGGGCACAGAGAGAGGGGCTGAGAGAGGGCGACAGAAAGAGGGGGACAGAGAGTGGTGGAGATAGAGGCGTTCCGGGAGGGGGGGCAGAGATAGTGGGACAGAGAGAGGGGGCACAGAGAGAGGGGGGAAAGTGAGTGGGAGACAGAGAGAGGTTGACAGAGAAAGGGGGAACAGAGAGGGGAACAGAGAGAGGTGGACAGAGAGTTGTGGACAGAGAGAGTGGGGCAGAGAAGGGAACAGAGAGAGGGGGGACAGAGAGAGGGGCACAGAGATAGGGGTGTACAGAGAGAGGCGAGAGAGAGGGGGGCAGAAAGAGGGGGGACAGAGAGAGGGGGACAGAGAGGGGGGGACAGAGAGGGGGGACAGTGAGAGGGGGACAGAGTGCGAGAGATAGAGAGAGGGGGACAGAGTGAGGCGGAGAGTGAGACTGGGAGGGGGGAGGGAGAGGGGCAGAGAGAGGGCGACAGAGAGAGGGGGTCAGAGAGAGGGGTGACAGAGAGACGGGGATGGGGGAGGGAGAGGGCACAGAGAGAGGGGCTGAGAGAGGGCGACAAAAAGAGGGAGACAGAGAGTGGGGGAGATAGAGGCGTTCCGAGAGGGGGGACAGAGAGAAGGGGGACAGAGAGAGGGGGGGACAGAGAGAGAGCGGAAAGAGAGAGATGTTGAACAGACAGAGGGAGGACAGAGAGAGTGGGACAGAGAGAGGGGGCAGAGAGAGAGGGGGACAGAGAGAGGGGGACAGAGAGGGGGGACAGTGAGAGGGGACAGAGAGCGAGAGATAGAGAGAGGGGGACAGAAAGAGGGGGAGAGAGAGACGGGGAGGGGAGAGGGAGAGGGGGCAGAGAGAGGGCGACAGAGAGAGGGGGACAGAGAGAGGGGTGACAGAGAGACGGGGATGGGGAGGGAGAGGGCACAGAGAGAGGGGCTGAGAGAGGGCGACAGAAAGAGGGGGACAGAGAGTGGGGGAGATAGAGGCGTTCCGAGTGGGGGGCAGAGAGAGTGCGCCAGAGAGAGGGGGCACAGAGAGAGGGGGGAAAGTGAGTGGGAGACAGAGAGAG